>NW_028319513.1:5000-325477 GCF_062004578.1 Staurois parvus | reverse complement strand
CACCACCTTCCTACCAAAGACCTCACCAGGATGGGGCTCCATCTCCCCTCTATACACCAGCCTCCTACCAGAGACCTTCACAAGGAGGGGGCTCCATCTCATTTCTATACACCACCTTCCTACCGGAGACCTCCCCAAAATGGGGCTCCATCTCCCTTCTATACACCACCCTACTACCGGAGACCTCACCAAGATGGGGCTCCATATCCCCTTTCTAAACCACCCTCTTCCAGAGACCTCAGAAGGATGGGGCTTCCATCTCCCCTCTATACACTACCCTCTTAACAGAGACCTCACAAGGTTGGGGCTGCATCTCCCCTTTATACACCACCCTCCTACCAGAGACCTCGCAAGGATGGGGCTCCATCTCCACTCTATAAACTGCCCTCCTACCGGAGACCTCACCAATATGGGGCTTCATCTCCCCTTTATACACCACCCTTCTACCAGAGTTCTCACCAGGGTGGGGCTCCATCTCCCCTCTATACACCAACCTCTTATCAGAGTTCTCACCAGGATGGGGCTCCATCTCCCCTCTATACACCAACCTCTTATCAGAGTTCTCACCAGGATGGGGCTCCATCTCCCCTCTATGCACCACCCTCTTACCAAAGTTCTCATTAGGATGGGGCTCCATCTCCCCTCTATACACCACCCTCCTACCAGGGACCTCACCAGTATGGGGCACCATCTCCCCTCTATGCACCACACTCTTACCAAAGTTCTCACTAGGATGGGGCTCCATCTCCCCTCTATACACCACCCTCCTACCAGGGGCCTCACCAGTATGGGGCACCATCTCCCCTCTATACACCACCCTCCTACCAGGGCCCTCACCAGTATGGGGGCTCCATCTCCCCTCTATACACCACCCTCCTACCAGGGACCTCACCAGTATGGGGCACCATCTCCCCTCTATACACCACCCTCCTACCAGGGACCTCACCAGTATGGGGCTCCATCTCCCCTCTATACACCGCCCTCCTACCAGGGCCCTCACCAGTATGGGGGCTCCATCTCCCCTCTATACACCACCCTCCTACCAGGGACCTCACCAGTATGGGGCACCATCTCCCCTCTATACACCACCCTCCTACCAGGGCCCTCACCAGTATGGGGGCTCCATCTCCCCTCTATACACTGCCCTCCTAGCAAGGAACTTACATTTCACTAATAGAGTTCCCCAGAGATCTAAGGACCTTTTCCCGGGGGTGGGGCGTGTTATGGAGTGGCCTCCAAGCGATATTAGTTGAGGGTGGACTCTAATGTTGTGTTTTCCTGCAGGGTGTGGTTGAGCGGGTTGGATGGTGGTGATGGACCCGTCATTCCAGCATTGGCAGATTAACCTGCACCATCCCCTAACCTGAGACGAAGCTCCACATACCTGCAGACAGTGACATGACACAGAAGGAGGAGCCAGACCTGGATCACATGACACAGAAGGAGGGGCCAGACCTGGAGCACATGACACAGAAGGAGGGTCCAGACCTAGAGCTGTCTGTGGATTCCCTCTCCGGTGAGTGCTCAGTACCTGTGCACATCTCTTCTCTACTTAGACACATTCATTTCTCCATCCTTCTGGAGTCCATGTGTAGTTCTCTCTTGGGGGGGTTATGAGAAATGTCCCCCAAACAGGAAATTGCACTAAACCTGGACATAAATAGGAGACCCTTCACTTAGTGGAAGAGTGGGATTGATAATAAAGTTGGCAGTGTCTCCTCCCAGGACAGGACCTCCTCCCAGAATAGAGACTGCCCAGGACAGGACCTCCGCCCAGGACAGGACCTCCGCCCAGAATAGAGACTCTGCCCAGGACAGGGCTCTCACTCAGGACAGGGCCACCGCCCAGAACAGGACCTCCTCCCAGGACAGGACCTCCGCCCAGAATAGAGACTCTGCCCAGGACAGGGCTCTCACTCAGGACAGGGTCTGCTCCCAGGGGAGAGCCTCCACTCAGGACAGAGCCTCCACCCAGAACAGGGCTCTCACTCAGGACAGGGCCTCTACCCAGGACAGGGCTACCTCCCAGGACAGGGCCCCCACCCAGGACAGGGCCCCCACCCAGGACAGGGCCCCCACCCAGGACAGGGCCCCCACCCAGGACAGGGCTACCTCCCAGGACAGGGCTACCTCCCAGGACAGGGCCTCCGCCCAGAACAGAGACTCTGCCCAGGACAGGGCTCTCACTCAGGACAGGGTCCCCACCCAGGACAGGGCTCTCACTCAGGACAAGGTCCCCACCCAGGACAGGGCCTCCACTCAGGACAGGGCCTACACCCAGGACAGAGCCTCCGCCCAGGACAGGGCTCTCACTCAGGACAGGGTCCCCACCCAGGACAGGGCTCTCACTCAGGACAAGGTCCCCATCCAGGACAGGGCCTCCACTCAGGACAGGGCCTACACCCAGGACAGAGCCTCCGCCCAGGACAGGGCTCTCACTCAGGACAGAGCTTCCGCCCAGGACAGGGCCTCGGCCCAGAACAGAGACTCTGCCCAGGACAGGGCTCTCACTCAGGACAGGGTCCCACCCAGGACAGGGTCTGCACCCAGGGGAGAGCCTCCACTCAGGACAGAGCCTACACCCAAGACAGGGCTCTCACTCAGGACAGGGCCTCCGCCCAGGACACAGCTTCCGCCCAGGACAGGGCCTCCACCCAGGACAGAGCTTGCACCCAGGACAGGGCTCTCACTCAGGACAGGGTCCCACCCAGGACAGGGTCTGCACCCAGGGGAGAGCCTCCACTCAGGACAGAGCCTACACCCAAGACAGGGCTCTCACTCAGGACAGGGCCTCCGCCCAGGACACAGCTTCCGCCCAGAACAGGACCTCCTCCCAGGACAGGACCTCCGCCCAGAATAGAGACTCTGCCCAGGACAGGGCTCTCACTCAGGACAGGGTCTGCTCCCAGGGGAGAGCCTCCACTCAGGACAGAGCCTCCACCCAGAACAGGGCTCTCACTCAGGACAGGGCCTCTACCCAGGACAGGGCTACCTCCCAGGACAGGGCCCCCACCCAGGACAGGGCCCCCACCCAGGACAGGGCCCCCACCCAGGACAGGGCTACCTCCCAGGACAGGGCTACCTCCCAGGACAGGGCCTCCGCCCAGAACAGAGACTCTGCCCAGGACAGGGCTCTCACTCAGGACAGGGTCCCCACCCAGGACAGGGCTCTCACTCAGGACAAGGTCCCCACCCAGGACAGGGCCTCCACTCAGGACAGGGCCTACACCCAGGACAGAGCCTCCGCCCAGGACAGGGCTCTCACTCAGGACAGGGTCCCCACCCAGGACAGGGCTCTCACTCAGGACAAGGTCCCCATCCAGGACAGGGCCTCCACTCAGGACAGGGCCTACACCCAGGACAGAGCCTCCGCCCAGGACAGGGCTCTCACTCAGGACAGAGCTTCCGCCCAGGACAGGGCCTCGGCCCAGAACAGAGACTCTGCCCAGGACAGGGCTCTCACTCAGGACAGGGTCCCACCCAGGACAGGGTCTGCACCCAGGGGAGAGCCTCCACTCAGGACAGAGCCTACACCCAAGACAGGGCTCTCACTCAGGACAGGGCCTCCGCCCAGGACACAGCTTCCGCCCAGGACAGGGCCTCCACCCAGGACAGAGCTTGCACCCAGGACAGGGCTCTCACTCAGGACAGGGTCCCCACCCAGGACAGGGCCTGCACCCATGAAAGCATCTCCATCCAGGACAGGGCCCTCACCCAGGAAAGGACCTCCATCCAGGAAAGGGCCTCCACCTAGGAAAGGGTCTCCACCCAAGACAGACCCCCCCACCGAACACAGGACCTCCACCAAGGTCAGGGCCCCCACCCAGAACAGAGCCTCCTCCCAGGACAGAGCTCTCAATCAGGATAGGGCCCCCACCTAGGACAGTGCCTCTACCCAAGACAGGGCCCCCACAGAGGACAGGGCCTCTACCCAAGACAGGGCCCCCACCGAGGACAGCGTACCCACCCAGGAAATGGCCTGTGGGGAGGGGATGTGGGGGGTTGGGGGGAAGGTTTAGGTTCTTACACTCAGCATGTTCATGTGTAAGCTGGAAATTCTGTTCACATTGCTGAGGTTTTTCCTCATTTCCTGTTGTGCCTTTAGCACAGGAAGTGAAGGGAAATCTCTCCAGAGACCTAATGACAGATGGGGGCTGTAACCCTTCCATGCCCCAACCTAAAGTAAAAGCCAGACGGGCTGGACTGAGTATTTCGATAACTACTGGGATTTTCCTGCACAACCATCTCTAGGGTTTACAGAGAATGGTCCGAAAAAGAGAAAATATCCAGCGAGTGGCAGTTGTATGGAGGAAAAGGCATTGTTGGTGTCAGAGGTCAGGGGAGAATGGGCAGACTGGTTCCAGATGATAGAAAGGCAACAGGAACTCCAATAACCCCTCGTTACACCCAAGGTGTGCAGAATACCATCTCTGACCGCACAACACATCCATCCTTGAAACAGATGGGCTACAGCAGCAGAAGACCACACCGGGTGCCACTCCTGTCAGCTGAGACCACACCAGGGGGCACTCCTGTCAGCTGAGACCACACCGGGTGCCACTCCTGTCAGCTAAGAACAGGAAACAGAGGCTACAATTCGCACAGGATCACCAAAATTGGACAATAGAAGATTGGAAAAACGTTGCCTGGTCTGATGAGTCTCGATTTTCCTAGAGATGGTTGTGCAGGAAAATCCCAATAGATCAGCAGTTTTTGAAATCCTCAGATGAGCCCGTCTGGCACCAAGAACCATGCCACGTTCAAAGTCTCTTCAATGCCCTTTCTTCCCCATTCTGATGCTCGGTTTGAAGTCGTCTTTACCACATCTAGATGCCTAAATGCACTGAGTTGTTGCCATATAATTGGCTGATTAGCAATTTGTGTTACCGAGCAATTGAACAGGTGGACCTAATAAAGTGTCAATCATATACACACACACACACATCACCAACAAGGGTTCCTCCACCAACTACAAGAGACGTCTTACCTCTGTGATCACCAACAAGGGTTCCTCCACCAACTACAAGGAACGTCTCACCTCTGCTCACCAACAAGGGTTCCTCCACCAACTACAAGAGACGTCTCGCCTCTGTGTCACCATCAAGGGTTCCTCCACCAACTAAAAGAGATGTCTCGCCTCTGTGCTCACCAACAAGGGTTTCTCCACCAACTACAAGACACATCACACCTCTGTGCTCGTCAACAAGGGTTTCTCCACCAACTACAAGAGACGTCTAACATCTGTGCTCACCAACAAGGGTTCCTCCGCCAAATACAAGACACATCTCACCTCTGTGCTCACCAACAAGGGTTCCTCCACCAACTACAAGAAACGTCTTACCTCTGTGCTCACCAACAAGGGTTCCTCCACCAACTACAAGACACATCACACCTCTGTGCTCGTCAACAAGGGTTTCTCCACCAACTACAAGAGACGTCTAACATCTGTGCTCACCAACAAGGGTTCCTCCGCCAAATACAAGACACATCTCACCTCTGTGCTCACCAACAAGGGTTCCTCCACCAACTACAAGAAACGTCTTACCTCTGTGCTCACCAACAAGGGTTCCTCCACCAACTACAAGGAACGTCTCACCTCTGTGCTCACCAACAAGGGTTTCTCCACCAGCTACAAGAGACGTCTTACCTCTGTGCTCACCAACAAGGGTTCCTCCACCAACTACAAGAAACGTCTTACCTCTGTGCTCACCGACAAGGGTTTCTCCACCAGCTACAAGAGACGTCTCACCTCTGTGCTCCCCAACAAGGGTTCCTCCACCAACTACAAGACACGTCTTACCTCTGTGCTCACCAACAAGGGTTCCTCTACCAACTACAAGAGATGTTTTACCTCTGTGCTCGCCAACAAGGGTTCCTCCACCAACTACAAGGAACGTCTGACCTCTGTGCTCACCAACAAGGGTTCCTCTACCAACTACAAGGAACGTCTCACCTCTGTGCTCACCAACAAGGGTTCCTCCACCAACTACAAGACACGTCTTACCTCTGTGCTCACCAACAAGGGTTCCTCTACCAACTACAAGGAACGTCTTACCTCTGTGCTCACCAACAAGGGTTCCTCTACCAACTACAAGGAACGTCTCACCTCTGCTCACCAACAAGGGTTCCTCCACCAACTACAAGGAACGTCTCACCTCTGCTCACCAACAAGGGTTCCTCCACCAACTACAAGAGACATCTCGCCTCTGTGTCACCATCAAGGGTTCCTCCACCAACTAAAAGAGATGTCTCGCCTCTGTGCTCACCAACAAGGGTTTCTCCACCAACTACAAGACACATCACACCTCTGTGCTCGTCAACAAGGGTTTCTCCACCAACTACAAGAGACGTCTAACATCTGTGCTCACCAACAAGGGTTCCTCCGCCAAATACAAGACACATCTCACCTCTGTGCTCACCAACAAGGGTTCCTCCACCAACTACAAGAAACGTCTTACCTCTGTGCTCACCAACAAGGGTTCCTCCACCAACTACAAGGAACGTCTCACCTCTGTGCTCACCAACAAGGGTTTCTCCACCAGCTACAAGAAACGTCTTACCTCTGTGCTCACCAACAAGGGTTCCTCCACCAACTACAAGAAACGTCTTACCTCTGTGCTCACCAACAAGGGTTCCTCCACCAGCTACAAGAGACGTCTCACCTCTGTGCTCCCCAACAAGGGTTCCTCCACCAACTACAAGACACGTCTTACCTCTGTGCTCACCAACAAGGGTTCCTCTACCAACTACAAGAGACGTTTTACCTCTGTGCTCGCCAACAAGGGTTCCTCCACCAACTACAAGGAACGTCTGACCTCTGTGCTCACCAACAAGGGTTCCTCTACCAACTACAAGGAACGTCTCACCTCTGTGCTCACCAACAAGGGTTCCTCCACCAACTACAAGACACGTCTTACCTCTGTGCTCACCAACAAGGGTTCCTCTACCAACTACAAGGAACGTCTTACCTCTGTGCTCACCAACAAGGGTTCCTCTACCAACTACAAGGAACGTCTCACCTCTGTGCTCACCAACAAGGGTTCCTCCATCAACTATAAAGGAACGTCTGACCTCTGTGCTCATCAACAAGGGTTCCTCCACCAACTACAAGGAACGTCTCACCTCTGTGCTCACCAACAAGGGTTCCTCCACCAACTACAAGGAACGTCTCACCTCTGTGCTTGCCAACAAGGGTTCCTCCACCAACTATAAAGGAATGTCTGACCTCTGTGCTCACCAACAAGGGTTCCTCCACCAACTATAAAGGAATGTCTGACCTCTGTGCTCACCAACAAGGGTTCCTCCACCAACTACAAGGAACGTCTCACCTCTGTGCTCACCAACAAGGGTTCCTCCACCAACTACAAGGAACGTCTCACCTCTGTGCTCACCAACAAGGGTTCCTCCACCAACTACAAGGAACGTCTCACCTCTGTGCTCACCAACAAGGGTTCCTCTACCAACTACAAGAGACGTTTTACCTCTGTGCTCGTCAACAAGGTTCCCCCATCAACTACAAGGAACGTCTCACCTCTGTGCACACCAACAAGGGTTCCTCCACCAACTATAAAGGAACGTCTGACCTCTGTGCTCACCAACAAGGGTTCCTCCACCAACTACAAGAGACGTCTCACCTCTATGCTCCCCAACAAGGGTTCCTCCACCAACTACAAGGAACGTCTCACCTCTGTGCTCACCAACAAGGGTTCCTCCACCAACTACAAGGAACGTCTCACCTCTGTGCTTGCCAACAAGGGTTCCTCCACCAACTATAAAGGAATGTCTGACCTCTGTGCTCACCAACAAGGGTTCCTCCACCAACTATAAAGGAATGTCTGACCTCTGTGCTCACCAACAAGGGTTCCTCCACCAACTACAAGGAACGTCTCACCTCTGTGCTCACCAACAAGGGTTCCTCCACCAACTACAAGGAACGTCTCACCTCTGTGCTCACCAACAAGGGTTCCTCCACCAACTACAAGGAACGTCTCACCTCTGTGCTCACCAACAAGGGTTCCTCTACCAACTACAAGAGACGTTTTACCTCTGTGCTCGTCAACAAGGTTCCCCCATCAACTACAAGGAACGTCTCACCTCTGTGCACACCAACAAGGGTTCCTCCACCAACTATAAAGGAACGTCTGACCTCTGTGCTCACCAACAAGGGTTCCTCCACCAACTACAAGAGACGTCTCACCTCTATGCTCCCCAACAAGGGTTCCTCCACCAACTACAAGGAACGTCTCACCTCTGTGCTCACCAACAAGGGTTCCTCCACCAACTACAAGACACGTCTTACCTCTGTGCTCACCAACAAGGGTTCCTCTACCAACTACAAGAGACGTTTTACCTCTGTGCTCCCCAACAAGGGTTCCTCCACCAACTACAAGACACGTCTCACCTCTGTGCTCACCAACAAGGGTTCCTCCACCAACTACAAGGAACGTCTTACCTCTGTGCTCACCAACAAGGGTTCCTCTACCAAATACAAGACACGTCTTACCTCTGTGCTCACCAACAAGGGTTCCTCTACCAAATACAAGACACGTCTTACCTCTGTGCTCACCAACAAGGGTTCCTCTACCAACTACAAGACACGTCTCACCTCTGTGCTCACCAACAAGGGTTCCTCCACCAACTACAAGGAACGTCTTACCTCTGTGCTCACCAACAAGGGTTCCTCCACCAACTACAAGGAACGTCTTACCTCTGTGCTTCCAACAAGGGTTCCTCCACCAACTACAAGACACGTCTCACCTCTCTGCTTCCAGCAAGGTTTCCTCCACCAACTACAAGAGACGTCTCACCTCTGTGCTCACCAACAAGGGTTCCTCCACCAACTACAAGAGACGTCTCACCTCTGTGCTCACCAACAAGGGTTCCTCCACCAACTACAAGAGACGTCTCACCTCTGTGCTCACCAACAAGGGTTCCTCCACCAACTACAAGAGACGTCTCACCTCTGTGCTCGCCAACAAGGGTCCCTCCACCATCTACAGGAAACGTCTCACCTCTGTGCTCGCCAACAAGGGTTCCTCCACCAACTACAAGGAACGTCTCACCTCTGTGCTCGCCAACAAGGGTTCCTCCACCAACTACAAGGAACGTCTTACCTCTGTGCTTCCAACAAGGGTTCCTCCACCAACTACAAGGAACGTCTCACCTCTGTGCTCCCCAACAAGGGTTCCTCCACCAACTACAAGGAACGTCTCACCTCTGTGCTCACCAACAAGGGTTCCTCCACCAACTACAAGGAACGTCTCACCTCTGTGCTCGCCAACAAGGGTTCCTCCACCAACTACAAGACACATCTCACCTCTGTGCTCCCCAACAAGGGTTCCTCCACCAACTACAAGGAACGTCTCACCTCTGTGCTCACCAACAAGGGTTCCTCCACCAACTACAAGACACGTCTCACCTCTCTGCTTCCAGCAAGGGTTCCTCCACCAACTGTTACCTCATGTTTTGCTTGGGGGATCAAATACTTTTTGTGCTCCCTAAACTGCGACTCCATTTATAACATTTGTATTGTGTTTTTTTCTGGATTTTTGGTTGAATTTCTGTCTCATCATTTATATACACCTATAATAAAAATTATAGTCTGATCATTTCTGTGTAAGTGGGCGAACGTACAGAATCTGCACTGGGGATCAAATCATTATTTTCCCCACTGTGTGTGTGTGTATATATATATATATACAGTTGTGTTGAAAATACTAGCCGTCAGACATCACTAACCGGATCAATCTCTGTTTTTGGTGGAAATGATATTTCTACATGGCAAATAATTTCCTAGCAGGTGTAGTAGAGTCATAGAAATCCAACAGACCCAACAGTCATGACATGCATGCTGCTGATTCTGTCATTGAATCACTCATTGAAAGGGGCGTGTTCACAATAATAGCCGTGTGGAGTTCTATTAGTGAGGTCATTCATTCTTTGGTGGCAATTATTGCCCTTATTTAAGGAAGGAAGGCAGCAAATGTTGGACATGCTGGTTACAGTGCATTTCTCTCTGAAATTCTGAGGAAAATGGGTCGTTCCAGACATTGTTCAGAAGAACAGCGTACCGTGATTCAAAAGTTGATTGGAGGGGAAAACATATAAAGAAGTGCAGAAAATGATCGGCTGCTCAGCTAAAATGATGGCAAATGCTTTAAAATGGCGACCAAAACCTGAAAGACGTGGAAGAAAGCGAAAAACTACCATTGGAATGGATAGAAGAATAGCCAACATGGCGCGGACTCAGCCAACAATCAGCTCCAGGAAGATGAAAGAAGGTGTGACGTTCCCTGTGAGGACTCAGCCAACAATCAGCTCCAGGAAGATGAAAGAAGGTGTGACGTTCCCTGTGAGGACTGTTACAATTAGAAGACGCCGATGTGAAGCCAAGCTATCTGCAAGAAGTCCCCGCAAAGTCCCACTGTTGGGAAAAAGACGTGCTGAAGAGGTTACAATCTGCCAAAGAGCACATTGACCGGCCTAAAGAGAAATGGTGCAACATTTTGTGGACTGATGGAAGTAAGATTGTTCTTTTTGGGTCTAGTGGGCGGAGACAGTTTGTCAGACGACCCCCAAACACTGAATTCAAGCCACAGTACACTGTGAAGACCGTGAAGCATGGTGGTGCAAGCATCATGATATGGGGATGTTTCTCATACTACGGTGTTGGGCCTATTTATCGCATACCAGGGATCATGGATCAGTTTGAATCCATCAGAATACTTGAAGAGGTCATGCTGCCTTATGCTGAAGAGGAAATGCCCTTGAAATGGGGGTTCCAACAAGACAACGACCCCAAACACACCAGTAAACGTGCAACATCTTGGTTCCAGACCAACAAGATGGACGTTATGGAGTGGCCAGCCCAATCCCCGGATCTTCATCCAATAGAAAACTTGTGGGGTGACATCAAAAATGCCGTTTCTGAGGCCAAACCAAGAAATAGAGAAGAACTGTGGAATGTGGTCCAATCATCCTGGGCTGGAATACCTGATCACAGGGGCCAGAAGTTGGGGGACTCCATGCAACACAGATGTACAGCAGTTCTCAGAAACAGCGCGACTACAACCAAATATTCATGAAGTCATTCAAAGGAAAGCAAAATCTTCAAACATTTCTCAGTTTATATAGTGAATGTTGGAGTTTGTAAAGAAGAATACAAACACTGAGATTTTTTTGAACCGTCTAATATTCACTTTTCTTTAAATTTTTTAGAGGAACAACACAAATTTGATGTATTTTTCTTCATGTTGTGATTTGGAATAGAATGTGTCGTGTTCCCAATGCATTTGTGTGGATGGAAATAAAAGGATTAGAAGGATTTGCAGCTTTACTCACTTTTTTCAACACAACTGTATAAATATACACACAACATATACATACACTATATTACCTGACATACTGTCCCCGCCCCTCCCAATCATGTGATTCAGGTGTTCCAATCCCCTCCATATCATGTGATTCAGGTGTTCCAATCCCCTCCCAATCATGTGATTCAGGTGTTCCAGTCCCCTCCACATCATGTGATTCAGGTGTTCCAATCCCCTCCCAACCATGTGATTCAGGTGTTCCAATCCCCTCCACATCATGTGATTCAGGTGTTCCAATCCCCTCCCTATCATGTGATTCAGGTGTTCCAATCCCCTCCCAATCATGTGATTCAGGTGTTCCAATCCCCTCCATATCATGTGATTCAGGTGTCCCAATCCCCTCCATATCATGTGATTCAGGTGTTCCAATCCCCTCCATATCATGTGATTCAGGTGTTCCAATCCCCTCCCAATCATGTGATTCAGGTGTTCCAATCCCCTCCATGGACACAGGTGTATACAATCAAGCCCCTAGGCATGCAGACGGCTTCTACAAACATTGGTGAAAGAATGGGTCGCTCTCAGGAGCTCAGTGACTCCAAGCGTGGTCCCGTGATAGGTGGCCACCTGGGCAATAAGTCCATCCGTGACATTTCCTGGCTACTAAATATTCCACCAACTGTTAGTGGGATTATAACAAAGTGGAAGCCACTGGGAACAACAGCCACTCAGCCACCAAGTGGTAGGCCACGTCACATGACAGGGCGGGGTCAGCGCATGCTGAAGCGCACAGTGCGCAGAAGTCACCAACTGTCTGCAGAGTCAATAGCTAAAGACCTCCAAACTTGGTGTGGCCTTCAGATGAGCCCAACAACAGTGCGTAGAGAGCTTCATGGAATGGGTTTCCATGGCCGAGCAGCTGCATCCAAGCCTTCCATCACCAAGTGCAATGCAAAGCATCGGATGCCGTGGTGTAAAGCACGCCGCCACTGGACTCTAGAGCAGAGGAAGTGTGTTCTCTGGAGGGACCAATCATACTTCTCTGTCTGGCAATCCAATGGACATGTCTGGGTTTGGCTGTTGCCAGGAGAACGGTACTTGCCTGACTGCATTGTGCCAAGTGTAATGTTTGGTGGAGGGGGAAATATGGTGTGGGGGTGTTTTTCAGGGGTTGGACTTGGCCCCCTAGTTCCAGTGAAGGGAACTCTTAAGGCGACATTTTGGACAATTTCATGCCCCCAACTTTGTGGGAGGAGTTTGGGGATGGCCCCTTCCTGCTCCAACATGACTGCCCACCAGTGCACAAAGCAAGGTCCATAAAGACATGGAGGAGCCAGTTTGGGGTGGAGGAACTTGACTGTCCTGCACAGAGTCCTGACCTCAACCCCATAGAACACCTTTGGGATGAATTAGAGCGGAGACTGCGAGCCAGGCCTCCTCCCCCGACATCAGTGCCCCTCCCCCGACATCAGTGCCTGACCTGACAAATGTGCTTCTGGAAGATGTGAGGATGATATGAATGATGTCATTATTACATGGGGAAGATATGATGTCATTACTACAGGGGGGCGGTATGAATGATGTCATTATTACAGGGGGGCGGTATGAATGATGTCATTATTACATGGTGAATGAAGGAATTATAATATGTAGACGACACACACGTGCCATGACCTGCCCTCAGGAATATCTCTCACTTATCACTCGGACTTTCTTTGCAGATCTCCAGCTTTTGGATTGCTGTGACGGATCTCCGGTATTCCTGACAGATGGACATTTGGAGAGGATGGAGGCCATTGGTCCAGGTGAGATTGCTGGGGGCGGAGTTTCAGGATTCCATGGGGGAGATTTAGTAAAACTGTCCTCCTCCTCCTCCTCCTCCTCCTTTGTTCATTCCACGGACACAGCAGACATGATTTTCATGATGTTCTGTATCTCATTTTCTCTTTAGTCAGCGATTCCGGTCACCCAAGGAAAGCCATTCCATCTGCAGGCACCGCTCACGCAACAGATGATTTCCTGCTGCAAACTCCAAGGAGAAGAAACCGCAGGACAAGGTGCGACCCTGTGAAGGTCCTGTCAGCTGACGTTCCGTATGGGTGCAGGGCGTTTGGGCACCTAACAATCCCCACCACTCAGGGGAGAAGCATATTAAACCATGGCCTTGTGTTTGGTGGGTCGGAGAGTGAAGACTGTTCGGAGTCTACTCTAGCTGTGGATTTTGGGTCATATATTTGTATTGAGTGTGGTCAAAGCTTTTCTCAGGAGACGTCCTACATTGAGCACCGACGGCTGCACAACCCATATAGTCCCGGAGTTGTTCTTACTGCCAGTACTAAAGTATGTGACGTTGACCCTAAAATCCGCTCAGCAGAACAGAAGCGATCAGGGAAAGAGTTTGTGTGTGCGGATTGTGGGAAAACCTTTATCGGGAAGTCCAATCTCATCGTTCATCAGCGCTCCCACACTGGTGAGAAACCGTATGGCTGCATCTTCTGTGGAAAACACTTTGGACGAAGTTCGGTTCTTCGTAAACACGAGCGCATTCACACCGGGGAGAAGCCCTACGCCTGTGTTTACTGCGGGAAGCAATTCAGCCAGAATTCTGGGCTGAAGAACCATGAGCGAATTCACACCGGTGAAAAACCATACGCTTGTATTGAATGTGGACGGCGGTTCAGCCAGAGTGCTGACCTTATGGTTCATTATAGGACCCACACGGGTGAAAAGCCCTTCATATGTATTGAGTGCGGAAACAGCTTCATCCGCAGCTCTGACCTCGTCATACACCAAAGAACTCATTCTGGCATAAAACCGTTTACTTGTACAGACTGCGGGAAAAGCTTTAGTCAGAGGTCCCAAATTATCCGCCACCGGAGAACCCACACAGGAGAGCGCCCGTTTACCTGCGAAGTGTGCAGAAAAAGCTTTATCCTCAGCTCTGAACTAAAGAAACATCATCGTGTCCATACCGGGGAGAAGCCTTACAAGTGTAAAGATTGTGGAAAGTCCTTCCGCCACTGCTCCAACATGAGCCGTCACCAGAAGATGCACATCGAGCTGGAGCTTCTCTAGATGTGAAAGCACTCATGGTTTCTGCCCGTATTTCAAATGATAGATGAGCTTCAATCACTACTCCACCATGAGCCATCACCAGAAGATGCACATCGAGCTGGAGCTTCTCTAGATGTGAAAGCACTCATGGTTTCTGCCCGTATTTCAAATGATAGATGAGCTTCAATCACTACTCCACCATGAGCCATCACCAGAAGATGCACATTGAGCTGGAGCTTCTCTAGATGTGAAAGCACTCATGGTTTCTGCCCGTATTTCAAATGATAGATGAGCTTCAATCACTGCTCCACCATGAGCTGCCACCAGAAGATGCACATTGAGCTGGAGCTTCTCTAGATGTGAAAGCACTCATGGTTTCTGCCCGTATTTCAAATGATAGATGAGCTTCAATCACTGCTCCACCATGAGCTGCCACCAGAAGATTCACATTGAGCTGGAGCTTCTCTAGATGTGAAAGCACTCATGGTTTCTGCCCATACCAGAAGATGTACATTGAGCAGGAGCTTCTCTAGATGTGAGCACATCCATATTTCATGTCCTATTTTATACCACAGCCAAGCCGTGTGAGCTTCAATCACTGCTCCAACATGAGCCGTCACCAGAAGATGAACATTGAGCTGGAGCTTCTCTAGATGTGAAAGCACTCATGGTTTCTGCCCGTATTTCAAAAGATAGATGAGCTTCAATCACTGCTCCACCATGAACTGCCACCTGAAAATGTACATTGAGCTGGAGCTTCTCTAGATGTGAAAGCACTCATGGTTTCTGCCCATACCAGAAGATGTACATTGAGCAGGAGCTTCTCTAGATGTGAGCACATCCATAATTCCTGTCCTATTTTATACCACAGCCGAGCCGTGTGAGCTGCAATCACTGTTCCACTATGTACTGCCATCAGAAGATGCACATCGAGCAGGATCTTCTCTAGATGTGAAAGCACTCATGGTTTCTGCCCATACCAGAAGATGTACATTGAGCAGGAGCTTCTCTAGATGTGAGCACATCCATAATTCCTGTCCTATTTTATACCACAGCCGAGCCGTGTGAGCTTCAATCACTGTTCCACTATGTACTGCCATCAGAAGATGCACATAGAGCTCAAGCTCCTCTAGATGTGAGCACAGTCACACTTTTTGTCCATCTAATTTCATATGAGAAATAAGCTATGCGTACGTCAATCACTACTCCACCATGAATGTCCATAAGAAGATACACATAAAACTCAAGCTCCTCTAGATGTGAGCCGCATTACAATTTCTCTTTGTGCTTCAGTCAGTGCTTCACCGTGAAATTGTCATCAGAAGGTACATGTGGAGCTTGAGTTCCTCTGAATGTGAAAAATGTCATGGCTCCTGTTCTCGTTTAATACAACAGATGAGTTGAGCATACTTCAATCACTTCACCATGAAGGTCCATCATAAGGTGCACATGGACCTTCAGCTCCTCTGCATGTGAACACAGTTATGGTTTCTGTCCTTCTTATTTCATGTGATAGATGACCTGTGTTTGCTTTAGTGCTTGCTCCATCATGAGCTGTCATCAGAAGGTATACATGGAGCTCAAGCTCCTCTAGATGTGAGCATCATCATAATTCTATCATTCCATATAATAGATGAACTGTGTTAAGTTCAACCACTTCTCCACCATGAATGTTCACCAGAAGGTATATATGGAGCTTAAGCTCCTCTGGATGTGAGCACCATCATAATTGTCTCATTTCATGTAGAAACAGCCATGTGTTTCAATCACTGCTCCATGATGAAACTTCCACCAGAAGGTTCACATGGAGCTAGAGCTCCTCTGCTTTTGAGCACAGCTATGGTTTCTGTTATCTCATTTCAACTGATCAATGAGCTGTGTGAAGTCCAATCACTTCTCCACCATGACGGTTCACTAGAAGGTACACATGGAGCTTGAGCTCCTCTAGATGTGGGCACCACCATAATTGTCTTATTTCATATAATAGTTGAGCTGTGTGTTTCAGTCACTGCTCCTTCATGAAACTTCCACCAGAAGGTACATATGGAGCTAGAGCTCCTCTGCTTGTGAGCACAACTATGGCTTCACCTCATTTCAACAGATAGATGAGCTGTGTGAAGTCCAATCACTTCTCCACCCCGAATGTCCACATCTAGAGGAGCTCAAGCTCCATGTGTACCTTTTAGTGGACATTCGGGGTGGAGAAGTGATTGGACTTCACACAGCTCATCTATCAGTTGAAATGAGGTGAACAGAAGCCATAGCTGTGCTCACAAGCAGAGGAGCTCTAGCTCCATATGTACCTTCTGGTGGAAGTTTCATGAAGGAGCAGTGACTGAAACACACAGCTCAACTATTATATGAAATAAGACAATTATGGTGGTGCCCACATCTAGAGGAGCTCAAGCTCCATGTGTACCTTCTAGTGGGCACCTCCATAATTGTCTTATTTCATATAATAGTTGAGCTGTGTGTTTCAGTCACTGCTCCTTCATGAAACTTCCACCAGAAGGTACATATGGAGCTAGAGCTTCTCTGCTTGTGAGCACAGCTATGGCTTCACCTCATTTCAACTGATAGATGAGCTGTGTGAAGTCCAATCACTTCTCCACCCCGAATCTCCACTAGAAGGTACACATGGAGCTAGAGATCCTCTGCTTTTGAGCACAGATATGGTTTCTGTTCATATCATTTCAACTGATCGATGAGCTGTGTGAAGTCCAATCACTTCTCCACCCCGAATCTCCACTAGAAGGTACGCATGGAGCTAGAGCTCCTCTGGTTGTGAGCACAGCTATGGTTTGTGTTCATCTCATTTCAACTGATAGATGAGCTGTGTGAAGTCCAATCACTTCTCCACCCTGAATGTCCACTAGAAGGTACACATGGAGCTTGAGCTCCTCTAGATGTGGGCACCACCAGAATTGTCTCATTTTATGTAGAAACAGCCATGTGTTTCAGTCACTGCTCTTTCATGAAACTTCCACCAGAAGGTACGCATGGAGCTAGAGCTCCTCTGGTTGTGAGCACAGCTATGGTTGTTGTTCATCTCATTTCAACTGATAGATGAGCTGTGTGAAGTCTAATCACTTCTCCACCCTGAATGTCCACTAGAAGGTACACATGGAGCTTGAGCTCCTCTAGATGTGGTCACCACCATAATTGTCTTATTTCATATAATAATTGAGCTGTGTGTACTGATCCACCAATATTATCTTCATAAGGTACAGAAGCTCCTCTAGATATGAGCTCCATCATAACTATCTTTTAATTTCATATAATAAATGAGTTTCAATCACTTCCCTACCATGGATGGTCATTAGCAGGGCTTAAGCCTTTCTAATCACCTTTGTTTTGTCCATTTCTTTCTTGTTTTATATATTTGTCCTTGTGTCATGATTCCTGTATTAGAGATCAATTAAAGATGCACATGAAGCTTCATCTTCTGCAGGAACACCAACCCAGCATCCATTTCTTCTCTGTCAGATACGCTATGTGCATCTAGCTTGATTGCGTTTGCCTCCATCTTTAAATCTTTAACATGAATCACCATAGGTAGAGGGACACAGAGCTTCCCCAGATGCCTCTGATGTGTATCATTCCCTGGATGTATACATGACCCAAGCGGTATGCTAACCAACCGAAACACGGGTCTGATAAGTCCTTCCATCGCTGCTCCAAGGTGAGTCACCATTATATGATGTAGACACAGCTGTAGCTGCTCAAAGTGTGAGGACCAAGATTGTGTCCATCCATGACCTTTCTTATCATCTGGGCGATCGTGTCCATCCATGACCTTTCTTATCATCTGGGCGACCGTGTCCATCCATGACCTTTCTTATCATCTGGGCGATCGTGTCCATCCATGACCTTTCTTATCATCTGGGCGATCGTGTCCATCCATGACCTTTCTTATCATCTGGGCGATCGTGTCCATCCATGACCTTTCTTACCATCTGGGCGATCGTGTCCATCCATGACCTTTCTTATCATCTGGGCGATCGTGTCCATCCATGACCTTTCTTATCATCTGGGCGATCGTGTCCATCCATGACCTTTCTTATCATCTGGGCGATCGTGTCCATCCATGACCTTTCTTATCATCTGGGCCATCGTGTCCATCCATGACTTTTCTTATCAGGGCGATCGTGTTCATCCATGACTTTTCTTATCAGGGCGATCGTGACCATCCATGACTTTTCTTATCATCTGGGCGATCGTGTCCATCCATGACTTTTCTTATCATCTGGGCGGTCGTGTCCATCCATGACTTTTCTTATCATCTGGGTGGACGTGTCCATCCATGACCTTTCTTATCATCTGGGCGATCGTGTCCATCCATGACCTTTCTTATCATCCGGGCGATCGTGTCCATCCATGAGTTTTCTTACCATCTGGGCGATCGTGTCCATCCATGACCTTTCTTATCATCTGGGCGATCGTGTCCATCCATGACCTTTCTTATCATCTGGGTGGACGTGTCCATCCATGACCTTTCTTATCATCTGGGCGATCGTGTCCATCCATGACCTTTCTTATCATCCGGGCGATCGTGTCCATCCATGACCTTTCTTATCATCCGGGCAATCGTGTCCATCCATGAGTTTTCTTACCATCTGGGCGATCGTGTCCATCCATGACCTTTCTTATCATCCGGGCGATCGTGTCCACCCATGACTTTTCTTATCATCTGGGTGGACGTGTCCATCCATGACCTTTCTTATCATCTGGGCGATCGTGTCCATCCATGACCTTTCTTATCATCCGGGCGATCGTGTCCATCCATGAGTTTTCTTACCATCTGGGCGATCGTGTCCATCCATGACCTTTCTTATCATCTGGGCGATCGTGTCCATCCATGACCTTTCTTACCATCTGGGCGATCGTGTCCATCCATGACCTTTCTTATCATCTGGGCGATCGTGTCCATCCATGACCTTTCTTATCATCTGGGCGATCGTGTCCATCCATGACCTTTCTTATGATCTGGGCGATCGTGTCCATCCATGACCTTTCTTATGATCTGGGCGATCGTGTCCATCAATGACTTTTCTTATCAGGGCGATCGTGTCCATCCATGACCTTTCTTATCATCTGGGCGATCGTGTCCATCCATGACCTTTCTTATCATCTGGGCGATGGTGTCCATCCGTGACCTTTCTTATCATCTGGGCCATCGTGTCCATCCATGACCTTTCTTATCATCTGGGCGGTCGTGTCCATCCATGACCTTTTCTATCATCCGGGCGATCGTGTCCATCCATGACCTTTCTTATCATCCGGGCGATCGTGTCCATCCATGAGTTTTCTTACCATCTGGGCGATCGTGTCCATCCATGACCTTTCTTATCATCTGGGCCAGGGGTGGGCAACTGTGGCCCTCCATGCCAGGCAAGTCCCATCATGCCTCTGCCTTTGGGAGTCATGCTTGTAACTGTCAGTTTTGCAATGCCTCATGGGACTTGTAGTTCTACAACAGCTGGAGGGCCACAGTTGCCCACCCCTGATCTGGGCGATCGTGGTCATCCATGACTTTTCCTATCATATGGGTGAGCATTCTGTCCAGCAACAAAAGGATACTGTTTGACCCTTAAGGTGATTTAGTAGACATTTGGGCTGATGTCTGAGCATTCATCCCGTCATGTTCCCATCATTATTCCACCATAGGCATTCATTGCTTTCTTGCTATCACTCTCCCACTATGGACCATCGTTAGAAGATCAGTAAAAGGCTTCTGGTCACATGTGCCATCATGGTGTCCATCTTTTCCATGTCTCCTAACATTCTACATAGATGTTATTCCTACAAGCTTTGCGTGTGTGCCATAGAGCTGGTCTTGTGTGTGTGCCATAGAGCTGGTCTTGCGTGTGTGCCATAGAGCTGGTCTTGTGTGTGGAACGCCCTTCCACTAACCTTGCAATGTGTGCCTCTAGGACAGTGTTTCTCAACTCCAGTCCTCATGGACCCCCAACAGGTCATGTTTTCAGGATTTCCATTATTTTGCACAGGTGATTTGATCAGTTTCACTGCCTTAGTAATTACCACAGCTGTTTCATCTACGGGAAATCCTGAAAACATGACCTGTTGGGGGTCCATGAGGACTGGAGTTGAGAAACACTGCTCTAGGAGAAGAGACATTTGGACCTATTTTAGACTTGAGGGCTGTTGTCTGTGCCTTCATTACTCTGTTTCCATCATGTTTCCTTTCATTCATTACTCTGTATGTTTGTTTCCATCACGGGCCATCCTCAGAAGATGAATATGAGGCTTCTAGCCATGAACTCCACGAGGGTGTCTGCCTTCTCCCTGTTGTAGAAGATATGTCTACAATTATGTTTGTGTGCCAACCAGCTCCACCATCCAGTTAGAAGATGGACTTCGAGCTTCCTGGTCGTACATTTGTTTTGTGTCATGAAGATGAACTCTTTGCATTGAGTGCCAACTCCCCACGGGCAGGAAAAAGTCCTTCCATCATGGCTCCATCCAAACCTGCACATCGAGCTGAAGAGTCTTCATATTGCCCCAGCTGTGCTCCATCCAAATCAGATAAAGGCATAGCCACACAATGTTTGTTGGGTCACGTCTCTCCTGGGATCCGTCTGCCTTCGAGATTACCACTGCCACTAATACAGAATCCTATTCTGGTTCTGAGTCCATTGTCTCTGGTGACTTCTTTATAGTTCCTAACAGTCAACATGCCTTGCCTGGCCATGGTGGACCTTTATGGGTCCTAAAACAGGTGCACTTTAAAATGAATTGTTTCTACTCATTCTATGGATGCAGTAATGGGACTTTGCACAATGTCTGCCTGTAATGCAGTGACTTGGCCATGGCCACCATAAGTCGTCCGACGTCTGTCTGTGTTATGATCGCTCGTCCAGTCATTGTACTACCTATCCAATAAATTGTGTTTCTCATGACACTCTTCATCACTGGTGATTACTGGGGACAATTGGGGGTCAAAGAATACTGAATGGAAACCCAACATTTCCTATTCCTGATAGGTTGAAAAATACAATCGGTGCGCTTCCCCTTTAAAACAAGAAATCGCTACAAAGGTGACAGTGACCATGAATATAAACCATATAAAAAGGTGCAAATCAATCGTGCAAACAAAATACTACTTTGTGCAAAAGTCCGTGCAATGTCCCCCGAGGGAAAAATGTATTATAAAAATATTCTTCACAAACATACTGACATATATTTGAAATACTACAGTTTTGGCAGTATTCAATATATATATATATATATATATATATATATATATATACTGTATGTTGAAATGCTTTTTTATTACAAAATATATGAAAAATATTTGTAAAAATACATTTTCAAATATACTGTATGTCTTTAAAGATACATTTATTCTACATTTTTGGGATGCATTTACAAATATATGTTAAAATGGCTTTTTTATATGTAAAAAATCTGAAGAATATATTACAAAAAAAAAAAAATTATATATATATATATATATATATATTTTTTTTTTTTTTTTATTTAAAGTCTGCCTGTCATTTTTTTTGAGCAGTGTATTCCACATGGAAGAAAAATATATTTGAAATACTACAAATCTGACCGTATTCAATGTATTGCAAAATATATATCTATATATCTATATCTATATATATATATATATATATATAAATAAATAATTTTATATATATATATGTGTATATATATATTTTGCAATACATTGAATACGGCCAGATTTGTAGTATTTCAAATATATTTTTCTTCCGTGTGGGATACACTGCTAAAAAATATGAAAGGCAGACTTTGTAATCCGAGTCGCATGAAGTCGATAAAACTCCTGGGATATTGATCTGGTCAGGTAAGTCACAGAGGATCTGATCAGGTAAGTAGCAGAGGGAGTTGTTCATCAGTTTCAGCTGCTTTGGTGTTCATGAAATGAACAACAGGTGTACTAGATGGGCAACAATGAGACGATCCCCAAAACAGGAATGAACTTATAGGTGGAGGCCACTGACATTTTCTTCCCTACTCCTCTTTTCTGACTGTTTTTCACTCATTCTGCATTTGGCTCGGGTCAGTGTCACTACTGGTAGCATGAGGCCATACCTGGACCCTACAGAGGTTGCACAAGCAGTCCAACTCCTCCAGGATGGCACATCAATATGTGCCATTTCCAGAAGGTTTGCTGAGTCTCCCAGCACAGTCTCAAGAGCTCAGAGGAGATTCCAGGAGACAGGCAGTTCCTCTAGGAGAGCTGGACAGGGACGTAGAAGGTCCTCAACCCATCAGCAGGACCGGTATCTGCTCCTTTGTGGAGGAGGAACAGGATGAGCCCTGCCAGAGCCCTACAAAATTACCTCCAGCAGGCCACTGGTGTGAATGTCTCTGACCAAACAATCAGAAACAGACTTCATGAGGGTGACCTGAGGGCCCGACTTCCTCTAGTGGGCTCTGTGCTCACTTCCCGGCATCATAGAGCTGGATTGGCATTTGCCATTGAACACCAGAATTGGCAGGCCACAGATGAGAGCAGGTTCCCCCTGTGCACATGTGACAGACATGAATGTGTCTGGAGAAGCCGTGGAGAATGTTCTGCTGCCTGTAACATCATTCAGCATGACCGTTTTGGTGGTGGGTCAGTGATGGTCTGGGGAGGCATCTCCATGGAGGGACGCACAGACCTCTACAGGCTGGACAATGGCCCCTGACTGCCATTAGGTATGGGGATGAAATCCTTGGACCCATTGTCAGACCCTACGCTGGTGCAGTGGGTCCTGTGTTCCTCCTGGTGCAGTGGGTCCTGGGTTCCTCCTGGTGCAGTGGGTCCTGGGTTCCTCCTGGTGCAGTGGGTCCTGGGTTCCTCCTGGTGCAGTGGGTCCTGGGTTCCTCCTGGTGCACCACAATGCCTGGCCTCATGTGGCAAGAGTATGCAGGCAGTTCCTGGAGGATGAAGGAAATGATACCATTGAATGGCCCCCACGCTCGCCTGACCTAAATCCAATAGAACACCTCTGGGATGTCAGATATATATCGGGGTGACTTTGAATTCAGTCCTCTGTAGGTCGATCATTCTTATTTCCATCAAACGATGGGGTGTCCTTACGTTCCTAACACATTACCCCATCCATACCAGTATAGAGATCCAGCAGATTTTTCCACATTGAGATCTGATGGGTTTTCAAAGTCTTCCTTCAATTTTTTGGAGCCATGTATATCAAGAGCAAATTGGTCAATTACTTTTGGTCTCTTGAAAGAGGAGGTATGGCTACTCTTAAGAGCTATAATTCCTCCAATTTGGATGTACATACCCTCAAATTACACCGGAGAGTGCGCACTGCCCGCCCATATACATTATAGAACTTTGTCTTGAATATGTTTTGGTAAATACCTGAAAAACCTAAAGTTGTGCCTGTGTCCAAATATATACGGACCTAACTGTATATCGCACGGACTTTGCTCTCGATATATATCGCACGGACTTTGCTCTCGATGTGTATCACGCAGACTTTGCTCTGGATGTGTATCACTCAGACTTTGCTCTCGATGTGTATCACGCAGACTTTGCTCTCGATGTGTATCACGCAGACTTTACTCTGGATGTGTATCACGCAGACTTTGCTCTCGATATATATTGAGCGGACTTTGCTCTCGATGTGTATCACACAGACTTTGCTCTCGATATATATCGCACGGACTTTGCTCTCGATGTGTATCACGCAGACTTTGCTCTGGATATATATCGCACAGACTTTGCTCTCGATATATATCGCACAGACTTTGCTCTGGATGTGTATCACACAGACTTTGCTCTCGATATATATCGCACAGACTTTGCTCTGGATGTGTATCACGCAGACTTTGCTCTCGATATATATCGCACGGACTTTGCTCTGGATGTGTATCACGCAGACTTTGCTCTCGATATATATCGCACGGACTTTGCTCTCGATGTGTATCACGCAGACTTTGCTCTGGATATATATCGCACAGACTTTGCTCTCGATATATATCGCACAGACTTTGCTCTGGATGTGTATCACACAGACTTTGCTCTCGATATATATCGCACAGACTTTGCTCTGGATGTGTATCACGCAGACTTTGCTCTCGATATATATCGCACGGACTTTGCTCTGGATGTGTATCACGCAGACTTTGCTCTCGATATATATCGCACGGACTTTGCTCTCGATGTGTATCACGCAGACTTTGCTCTCAATGTATATCGCACGGACTTTGCTCTCGATGTGTATCACGCAGACTTTGCTCTCGATATATATCGCACGGACTTTGCTCTCGATATATATCGCACGGACTTTGCTCTCGATGTGTATCACGCAGACTTTGCTCTCGATGTGTATCACGCAGACTTTGCTCTCGATATATATTGAGCAGACTTTGCTCTCGATGTGTATCATGCAGACTTTGCTCTCGATATATATCGCACGGACTTTGCTCTCGATGTGTATCACGCAGACTTTGCTCTCGATGTGTATCACGCAGACTTTGCTCTCGATATATATCGCACGGACTTTGCTCTCGATGTGTATCACGCAGACTTTGCTCTCGATATATATCGCACGGACTTTGCTCTCGATGTGTATCACGCAGACTTTGCTCTCGATGTATATCGCACGGACTTTGCTCTCGATGTGTATCACGCAGACTTTGCTCTCGATATATATCGCACGGACTTTGCTCTCGATGTGTATCACGCAGACTTTGCTCTCAATGTATATCGCACGGACTTTGCTCTCGATGTGTATCACGCAGACTTTGCTCTCGATGTGTATCACGCAGACTTTGCTCTCGATATATATCGCACGGACTTTGCTCTCGATGTGTATCATGCAGACTTTGCTCTCGATATATATCGCACGGACTTTGCTCTCGATGTGTATCACGCAGACTTTGCTCTGGATGTGTATCACGCAGACTTTGCTCTCGATATATATCGCACGGACTTTGCTCTCGATATATATCGCACGGACTTTGCTCTGGATATATATCGCACAGACTTTGCTCTCGATATATATCGCACAGACTTTGCTCTGGATGTGTATCACACAGACTTTGCTCTCGATATATATCGCACAGACTTTGCTCTGGATGTGTATCACGCAGACTTTGCTCTCGATGTATATCGCACGGACTTTGCTCTCGATGTGTATCACGCAGACTTTGCTCTCGATATATATCGCACGGACTTTGCTCTCGATGTATATCACACAGACTTTGCTCTCGATATATATATCGCACGGACTTTGCTCTCGATGTGTATCACGCAGACTTTGCTCTCGATATATATTGCACGGACTTTGCTCTCGATGTGTATCACGCAGACTTTGCTCTCGATATATATCGCACGGACTTTGCTCTCGATGTGTATCACGCAGACTTTGCTCTGGATGTGTATCACGCAGACTTTGCTCTCGATATATATCGCACGGACTTTGCTCTCGATGTGTATCACACAGACTTTGCTCTGGATATATATCGCACAGACTTTGCTCTGGATATATATCGCACAGACTTTGCTCTCGATGTGTATCACGCAGACTTTGCTCTCGATATATATCGCACGGACTTTGCTCTCGATGTGTATCACGCAGACTTTGCTCTCGATGTATATCGCACGGACTTTGCTCTCGATGTGTATCACGCAGACTTTGCTCTCGATATATATCGCACGGACTTTGCTCTCGATGTGTATCACGCAGACTTTGCTCTCGATGTGTATCACGCAGACTTTGCTCTCGATATATATCGCACGGACTTTGCTCTCGATGTGTATCACACAGACTTTGCTCTGGATATATATCGCACAGACTTTGCTCTGGATATATATCGCACAGACTTTGCTCTGGATGTGTATCACACAGACTTTGCTCTCGATATATATATCGCACGGACTTTGCTCTCGATGTGTATCACGCAGACTTTGCTCTCGATGTGTATCACGCAGACTTTGCTCTCAATGTATATCGCACGGACTTTGCTCTCGATGTGTATCACGCAGACTTTGCTCTCGATGTGTATCACGCAGACTTTGCTCTCGATATATATCGCACGGACTTTGCTCTCGATGTGTATCATGCAGACTTTGCTCTCGATATATATCGCACGGACTTTGCTCTCGATGTGTATCACGCAGACTTTGCTCTCGATGTGTATCACGCAGACTTTGCTCTCGATATATATCGCACGGACTTTGCTCTCGATGTGTATCACGCAGACTTTGCTCTCGATGTGTATCGCACGGACTTTGCTCTCGATATATATCGCACGGACTTTGCTCTCGATGTGTATCACGCAGACTTTGCTCTCGATATATATTGAGCAGACTTTGCTCTCGATGTGTATCGCACGGACTTTGCTCTCGATGTATATCACACGGACTTTGCTCTCGATGTGTATCACGCAGACTTTGCTCTCGATATATATCGCACGGACTTTGCTCTGGATGTGTATCACGCAGACTTTGCTCTCGATATATATCGCACGGACTTTGCTCTCGATGTGTATCACGCAGACTTTGCTCTGGATGTGTATCACGCAGACTTTGCTCTCGATGTGTATCACGCAGACTTTGCTCTCGATGTGTATCACGCAGACTTTGCTCTCGATATATATATCGCACGGACTTTGCTCTCGATGTATATCGCACGGACTTTGCTCTGGATGTGTATCATGCAGACTTTGCTCTCGATATATATCGCACGGACTTTGCTCTGGATGTGTATCACGCAGACTTTGCTCTCGATATATATCGCACGGACTTTGCTCTGGATATATATCGCACGGACTTTGCTCTGGATGTGTATCACGCAGACTTTGCTCTCGATATATATCGCACGGACTTTGCTCTCGATGTGTATCACGCAGACTTTGCTCTGGATGTGTATCACGCAGACTTTGCTCTGGATGTGTATCACGCAGACTTTGCTCTCGATATGTATCACGCAGACTTTGCTCTCGATATATATCGCACAGACTTTGCTCTCGATGTGTATCACGCAGACTTTGCTCTCGATATATATCGCACGGACTTTGCTCTCGATGTGTATCACGCAGACTTTGCTCTCGATATATATCGCACGGACTTTGCTCTCGATATATATCGCACGGACTTTGCTCTCGATGTGTATCACGCAGACTTTGCTCTCGATATATATCGCACGGACTTTGCTCTCGATGTGTATCACGCAGACTTTGCTCTCGATATATATCGCACGGACTTTGCTCTCGATGTATATCGCACGGACTTTGCTCTCGATATATATCGCACGGACTTTGCTCTCGATGTGTATCACGCAGACTTTGCTCTGGATGTGTATCACGCAGACTTTGCTCTGGATGTGTATCACGCAGACTTTGCTCTCGATATATATCGCACGGACTTTGCTCTCGATATATATCGCACGGACTTTGCTCTCGATGTGTATCACGCAGACTTTGCTCTCGATATATATATCGCACGGACTTTGCTCTCGATATATATCGCACGGACTTTGCTCTCGATGTATATCGCACGGACTTTGCTCTCGATATATATCGCACGGACTTTGCTCTCGATGTGTATCACGCAGACTTTGCTCTGGATGTGTATCACGCAGACTTTGCTCTGGATGTGTATCACGCAGACTTTGCTCTCGATATATATATCGCACGGACTTTGCTCTCGATATATATCGCACGGACTTTGCTCTCGATGTATATCGCACGGACTTTGCTCTGGATATATATCGCACAGACTTTGCTCTGGATATATATCGCACAGACTTTGCTCTGGATGTGTATCACGCAGACTTTGCTCTGGATGTGTATCACGCAGACTTTGCTCTCGATATATATCGCACGGACTTTGCTCTCGATGTGTATCACGCAGACTTTGCTCTCGATGTGTATCACGCAGACTTTGCTCTCGATATATATCGCACGGACTTTGCTCTCGATGTGTATCACGCAGACTTTGCTCTCGATATATATCGCACGGACTTTGCTCTCGATGTGTATCACGCAGACTTTGCTCTCGATATATATTGAGCAGACTTTGCTCTCGATGTGTATCACGCAGACTTTGCTCTCGATGTGTATCACGCAGACTTTGCTCTCGATATATATATCGCACGGACTTTGCTCTCGATGTATATCGCACGGACTTTGCTCTGGATGTGTATCACGCAGACTTTGCTCTCGATATATATCGCACGGACTTTGCTCTGGATGTGTATCATGCAGACTTTGCTCTCGATATATATCGCACGGACTTTGCTCTGGATGTGTATCACGCAGACTTTGCTCTCGATATATATCGCACGGACTTTGCTCTCGATGTGTATCACGCAGACTTTGCTCTCGATATATATCGCACGGACTTTGCTCTCGATGTGTATCACGCAGACTTTGCTCTCGATATATATTGCACGGACTTTGCTCTCGATGTGTATCACGCAGACTTTGCTCTCGATGTGTATCACGCAGACTTTGCTCTCGATATATATCGCACGGACTTTGCTCTCGATGTGTATCATGCAGACTTTGCTCTCGATATATATCGCACGGACTTTGCTCTCGATGTGTATCACGCAGACTTTGCTCTGGATGTGTATCACGCAGACTTTGCTCTCGATATATATCGCACGGACTTTGCTCTCGATATATATCGCACGGACTTTGCTCTGGATATATATCGCACAGACTTTGCTCTGGATGTGTATCACACAGACTTTGCTCTCGATATATATCGCACAGACTTTGCTCTGGATGTGTATCACGCAGACTTTGCTCTCGATGTGTATCGCACGGACTTTGCTCTCGATGTGTATCACGCAGACTTTGCTCTCAATGTATATCGCACAGACTTTGCTCTCGATATATATCGCACGGACTTTGCTCTCGATGTGTATCACGCAGACTTTGCTCTCGATGTGTATCACGCAGACTTTGCTCTCGATGTGTATCACGCAGACTTTGCTCTCGATGTGTATCACGCAGACTTTGCTCTCGATATATATCGCACGGACTTTGCTCTCGATGTGTATCACGCAGACTTTGCTCTCGATGTGTATCGCACGGACTTTGCTCTCGATATATATCGCACGGACTTTGCTCTCGATGTGTATCACGCAGACTTTGCTCTCGATGTGTATCGCACGGACTTTGCTCTCGATATATATCGCACGGACTTTGCTCTCGATGTGTATCACGCAGACTTTGCTCTCGATATATATCGCACGGACTTTGCTCTGGATGTGTATCACGCAGACTTTGCTCTCGATATATATCGCACGGACTTTGCTCTGGATGTGTATCACGCAGACTTTGCTCTCGATATATATCGCACGGACTTTGCTCTCGATGTGTATCACGCAGACTTTGCTCTGGATGTGTATCACGCAGACTTTGCTCTCGATGTGTATCACGCAGACTTTGCTCTCGATGTGTATCACGCAGACTTTGCTCTCGATATATATATCGCACGGACTTTGCTCTCGATGTATATCGCACGGACTTTGCTCTGGATGTGTATCATGCAGACTTTGCTCTCGATATATATCGCACGGACTTTGCTCTGGATGTGTATCACGCAGACTTTGCTCTCGATATATATCGCACGGACTTTGCTCTGGATATATATCGCACGGACTTTGCTCTGGATGTGTATCACGCAGACTTTGCTCTCGATATATATCGCACGGACTTTGCTCTGGATGTGTATCACGCAGACTTTGCTCTCGATATATATCGCACGGACTTTGCTCTCGATGTGTATCACGCAGACTTTGCTCTGGATGTGTATCACGCAGACTTTGCTCTGGATGTGTATCACGCAGACTTTGCTCTCGATATGTATCACGCAGACTTTGCTCTCGATGTGTATCACGCAGACTTTGCTCTCGATATATATCGCACGGACTTTGCTCTCGATGTGTATCACGCAGACTTTGCTCTCGATGTATATCGCACGGACTTTGCTCTCGATGTGTATCACGCAGACTTTGCTCTCGATATATATCGCACGGACTTTGCTCTCGATATATATCGCACGGACTTTGCTCTCGATGTGTATCACGCAGACTTTGCTCTCGATATATATCGCACGGACTTTGCTCTCGATGTGTATCACGCAGACTTTGCTCTCGATATATATATCGCACGGACTTTGCTCTCGATATATATCGCACGGACTTTGCTCTCGATGTATATCGCACGGACTTTGCTCTCGATGTGTATCACGCAGACTTTGCTCTGGATGTGTATCACGCAGACTTTGCTCTGGATGTGTATCACGCAGACTTTGCTCTCGATATATATCGCACGGACTTTGCTCTCGATATATATCGCACGGACTTTGCTCTCGATGTGTATCACGCAGACTTTGCTCTCGATATATATATCGCACGGACTTTGCTCTCGATGTATATCGCACGGACTTTGCTCTCGATGTATATCGCACGGACTTTGCTCTCGATATATATCGCACGGACTTTGCTCTCGATGTGTATCACGCAGACTTTGCTCTGGATGTGTATCACGCAGACTTTGCTCTGGATGTGTATCACGCAGACTTTGCTCTCGATATATATATCGCACGGACTTTGCTCTCGATATATATCGCACGGACTTTGCTCTCGATGTATATCGCACGGACTTTGCTCTGGATATATATCGCACAGACTTTGCTCTGGATATATATCGCACAGACTTTGCTCTGGATGTGTATCACGCAGACTTTGCTCTCGATGTATATCGCACGGACTTTGCTCTCGATGTGTATCACGCAGACTTTGCTCTCGATATATATCGCACGGACTTTGCTCTCGATATATATCGCACGGACTTTGCTCTCGATGTGTATCACGCAGACTTTGCTCTCGATATATATCGCACGGACTTTGCTCTCGATGTGTATCACGCAGACTTTGCTCTCGATATATATATCGCACGGACTTTGCTCTCGATATATATCGCACGGACTTTGCTCTCGATGTATATCGCACGGACTTTGCTCTCGATATATATCGCACGGACTTTGCTCTCGATGTGTATCACGCAGACTTTGCTCTGGATGTGTATCACGCAGACTTTGCTCTGGATGTGTATCACGCAGACTTTGCTCTCGATATATATCGCACGGACTTTGCTCTCGATGTGTATCACGCAGACTTTGCTCTCGATATATATATCGCACGGACTTTGCTCTCGATGTATATCGCACGGACTTTGCTCTCGATGTATATCGCACGGACTTTGCTCTCGATATATATCGCACGGACTTTGCTCTCGATGTGTATCACGCAGACTTTGCTCTGGATGTGTATCACGCAGACTTTGCTCTGGATGTGTATCACGCAGACTTTGCTCTCGATATATATATCGCACGGACTTTGCTCTCGATATATATCGCACGGACTTTGCTCTGGATATATATCGCACAGACTTTGCTCTGGATATATATCGCACAGACTTTGCTCTGGATGTGTATCACGCAGACTTTGCTCTGGATGTGTATCACGCAGACTTTGCTCTCGATATATATCGCACGGACTTTGCTCTCGATGTGTATCACGCAGACTTTGCTCTGGATGTGTATCACGCAGACTTTGCTCTGGATGTGTATCACGCAGACTTTGCTCTCGATATATATATCGCACGGACTTTGCTCTCGATGTATATCGCACGGACTTTGCTCTGGATATATATCGCACAGACTTTGCTCTGGATATATATCGCACAGACTTTGCTCTGGATGTGTATCACGCAGACTTTGCTCTGGATGTGTATCACGCAGACTTTGCTCTCGATATATATCGCACGGACTTTGCTCTCGATGTGTATCACGCAGACTTTGCTCTCGATGTGTATCACGCAGACTTTGCTCTCGATATATATCGCACGGACTTTGCTCTCGATGTGTATCACGCAGACTTTGCTCTCGATATATATTGAGCAGACTTTGCTCTCGATGTGTATCACGCAGACTTTGCTCTCGATGTGTATCACGCAGACTTTGCTCTCGATATATATCGCACGGACTTTGCTCTCGATGTATATCGCACGGACTTTGCTCTGGATGTGTATCACGCAGACTTTGCTCTCGATATATATCGCACGGACTTTGCTCTGGATGTGTATCACACAGACTTTGCTCTGGATATATATCGCACAGACTTTGCTCTGGATATATATCGCACAGACTTTGCTCTGGATGTGTATCACACAGACTTTGCTCTCGATATATATATCGCACGGACTTTGCTCTCGATGTGTATCACGCAGACTTTGCTCTCGATGTGTATCACGCAGACTTTGCTCTCAATGTATATCGCACGGACTTTGCTCTCGATGTGTATCACGCAGACTTTGCTCTCGATGTGTATCACGCAGACTTTGCTCTCGATATATATCGCACGGACTTTGCTCTCGATGTGTATCATGCAGACTTTGCTCTCGATATATATCGCACGGACTTTGCTCTCGATGTGTATCACGCAGACTTTGCTCTCGATGTGTATCACGCAGACTTTGCTCTCGATATATATCGCACGGACTTTGCTCTCGATGTGTATCACGCAGACTTTGCTCTCGATGTGTATCGCACGGACTTTGCTCTCGATATATATCGCACGGACTTTGCTCTCGATGTGTATCACGCAGACTTTGCTCTCGATATATATTGAGCAGACTTTGCTCTCGATGTGTATCGCACGGACTTTGCTCTCGATGTATATCACACGGACTTTGCTCTCGATGTGTATCACGCAGACTTTGCTCTCGATATATATCGCACGGACTTTGCTCTGGATGTGTATCACGCAGACTTTGCTCTCGATATATATCGCACGGACTTTGCTCTCGATGTGTATCACGCAGACTTTGCTCTGGATGTGTATCACGCAGACTTTGCTCTCGATGTGTATCACGCAGACTTTGCTCTCGATGTGTATCACGCAGACTTTGCTCTCGATATATATATCGCACGGACTTTGCTCTCGATGTATATCGCACGGACTTTGCTCTGGATGTGTATCATGCAGACTTTGCTCTCGATATATATCGCACGGACTTTGCTCTGGATGTGTATCACGCAGACTTTGCTCTCGATATATATCGCACGGACTTTGCTCTGGATATATATCGCACGGACTTTGCTCTGGATGTGTATCACGCAGACTTTGCTCTCGATATATATCGCACGGACTTTGCTCTCGATGTGTATCACGCAGACTTTGCTCTGGATGTGTATCACGCAGACTTTGCTCTGGATGTGTATCACGCAGACTTTGCTCTCGATATGTATCACGCAGACTTTGCTCTCGATATATATCGCACAGACTTTGCTCTCGATGTGTATCACGCAGACTTTGCTCTCGATATATATCGCACGGACTTTGCTCTCGATGTGTATCACGCAGACTTTGCTCTCGATATATATCGCACGGACTTTGCTCTCGATATATATCGCACGGACTTTGCTCTCGATGTGTATCACGCAGACTTTGCTCTCGATATATATCGCACGGACTTTGCTCTCGATGTGTATCACGCAGACTTTGCTCTCGATATATATCGCACGGACTTTGCTCTCGATGTATATCGCACGGACTTTGCTCTCGATATATATCGCACGGACTTTGCTCTCGATGTGTATCACGCAGACTTTGCTCTGGATGTGTATCACGCAGACTTTGCTCTGGATGTGTATCACGCAGACTTTGCTCTCGATATATATCGCACGGACTTTGCTCTCGATATATATCGCACGGACTTTGCTCTCGATGTGTATCACGCAGACTTTGCTCTCGATATATATATCGCACGGACTTTGCTCTCGATATATATCGCACGGACTTTGCTCTCGATGTATATCGCACGGACTTTGCTCTCGATATATATCGCACGGACTTTGCTCTCGATGTGTATCACGCAGACTTTGCTCTGGATGTGTATCACGCAGACTTTGCTCTGGATGTGTATCACGCAGACTTTGCTCTCGATATATATATCGCACGGACTTTGCTCTCGATATATATCGCACGGACTTTGCTCTCGATGTATATCGCACGGACTTTGCTCTGGATATATATCGCACAGACTTTGCTCTGGATATATATCGCACAGACTTTGCTCTGGATGTGTATCACGCAGACTTTGCTCTGGATGTGTATCACGCAGACTTTGCTCTCGATATATATCGCACGGACTTTGCTCTCGATGTGTATCACGCAGACTTTGCTCTCGATGTGTATCACGCAGACTTTGCTCTCGATATATATCGCACGGACTTTGCTCTCGATGTGTATCACGCAGACTTTGCTCTCGATATATATCGCACGGACTTTGCTCTCGATGTGTATCACGCAGACTTTGCTCTCGATATATATTGAGCAGACTTTGCTCTCGATGTGTATCACGCAGACTTTGCTCTCGATGTGTATCACGCAGACTTTGCTCTCGATATATATATCGCACGGACTTTGCTCTCGATGTATATCGCACGGACTTTGCTCTGGATGTGTATCACGCAGACTTTGCTCTCGATATATATCGCACGGACTTTGCTCTGGATGTGTATCATGCAGACTTTGCTCTCGATATATATCGCACGGACTTTGCTCTGGATGTGTATCACGCAGACTTTGCTCTCGATATATATCGCACGGACTTTGCTCTCGATGTGTATCACGCAGACTTTGCTCTCGATATATATCGCACGGACTTTGCTCTCGATGTGTATCACGCAGACTTTGCTCTCGATATATATTGCACGGACTTTGCTCTCGATGTGTATCACGCAGACTTTGCTCTCGATGTGTATCACGCAGACTTTGCTCTCGATATATATCGCACGGACTTTGCTCTCGATGTGTATCATGCAGACTTTGCTCTCGATATATATCGCACGGACTTTGCTCTCGATGTGTATCACGCAGACTTTGCTCTGGATGTGTATCACGCAGACTTTGCTCTCGATATATATCGCACGGACTTTGCTCTCGATATATATCGCACGGACTTTGCTCTGGATATATATCGCACAGACTTTGCTCTGGATGTGTATCACACAGACTTTGCTCTCGATATATATCGCACAGACTTTGCTCTGGATGTGTATCACGCAGACTTTGCTCTCGATGTGTATCGCACGGACTTTGCTCTCGATGTGTATCACGCAGACTTTGCTCTCAATGTATATCGCACAGACTTTGCTCTCGATATATATCGCACGGACTTTGCTCTCGATGTGTATCACGCAGACTTTGCTCTCGATGTGTATCACGCAGACTTTGCTCTCGATGTGTATCACGCAGACTTTGCTCTCGATGTGTATCACGCAGACTTTGCTCTCGATATATATCGCACGGACTTTGCTCTCGATGTGTATCACGCAGACTTTGCTCTCGATGTGTATCGCACGGACTTTGCTCTCGATATATATCGCACGGACTTTGCTCTCGATGTGTATCACGCAGACTTTGCTCTCGATGTGTATCGCACGGACTTTGCTCTCGATATATATCGCACGGACTTTGCTCTCGATGTGTATCACGCAGACTTTGCTCTCGATATATATCGCACGGACTTTGCTCTGGATGTGTATCACGCAGACTTTGCTCTCGATATATATCGCACGGACTTTGCTCTGGATGTGTATCACGCAGACTTTGCTCTCGATATATATCGCACGGACTTTGCTCTCGATGTGTATCACGCAGACTTTGCTCTGGATGTGTATCACGCAGACTTTGCTCTCGATGTGTATCACGCAGACTTTGCTCTCGATGTGTATCACGCAGACTTTGCTCTCGATATATATATCGCACGGACTTTGCTCTCGATGTGTATCATGCAGACTTTGCTCTCGATATATATCGCACGGACTTTGCTCTGGATGTGTATCACGCAGACTTTGCTCTCGATATATATCGCACGGACTTTGCTCTGGATATATATCGCACGGACTTTGCTCTGGATGTGTATCACGCAGACTTTGCTCTCGATATATATCGCACGGACTTTGCTCTCGATGTGTATCACGCAGACTTTGCTCTGGATGTGTATCACGCAGACTTTGCTCTGGATGTGTATCACGCAGACTTTGCTCTCGATATGTATCACGCAGACTTTGCTCTCGATGTGTATCACGCAGACTTTGCTCTCGATATATATCGCACGGACTTTGCTCTCGATGTGTATCACGCAGACTTTGCTCTCGATGTATATCGCACGGACTTTGCTCTCGATGTGTATCACGCAGACTTTGCTCTCGATATATATCGCACGGACTTTGCTCTCGATATATATCGCACGGACTTTGCTCTCGATGTGTATCACGCAGACTTTGCTCTCGATATATATCGCACGGACTTTGCTCTCGATGTGTATCACGCAGACTTTGCTCTCGATATATATATCGCACGGACTTTGCTCTCGATATATATCGCACGGACTTTGCTCTCGATGTATATCGCACGGACTTTGCTCTCGATGTGTATCACGCAGACTTTGCTCTGGATGTGTATCACGCAGACTTTGCTCTGGATGTGTATCACGCAGACTTTGCTCTCGATATATATCGCACGGACTTTGCTCTCGATATATATCGCACGGACTTTGCTCTCGATGTGTATCACGCAGACTTTGCTCTCGATATATATATCGCACGGACTTTGCTCTCGATGTATATCGCACGGACTTTGCTCTCGATGTATATCGCACGGACTTTGCTCTCGATATATATCGCACGGACTTTGCTCTCGATGTGTATCACGCAGACTTTGCTCTGGATGTGTATCACGCAGACTTTGCTCTGGATGTGTATCACGCAGACTTTGCTCTCGATATATATATCGCACGGACTTTGCTCTCGATATATATCGCACGGACTTTGCTCTCGATGTATATCGCACGGACTTTGCTCTGGATATATATCGCACAGACTTTGCTCTGGATATATATCGCACAGACTTTGCTCTGGATGTGTATCACGCAGACTTTGCTCTCGATGTATATCGCACGGACTTTGCTCTCGATGTGTATCACGCAGACTTTGCTCTCGATATATATCGCACGGACTTTGCTCTCGATATATATCGCACGGACTTTGCTCTCGATGTGTATCACGCAGACTTTGCTCTCGATATATATCGCACGGACTTTGCTCTCGATGTGTATCACGCAGACTTTGCTCTCGATATATATATCGCACGGACTTTGCTCTCGATATATATCGCACGGACTTTGCTCTCGATGTATATCGCACGGACTTTGCTCTCGATATATATCGCACGGACTTTGCTCTCGATGTGTATCACGCAGACTTTGCTCTGGATGTGTATCACGCAGACTTTGCTCTGGATGTGTATCACGCAGACTTTGCTCTCGATATATATCGCACGGACTTTGCTCTCGATGTGTATCACGCAGACTTTGCTCTCGATATATATATCGCACGGACTTTGCTCTCGATGTATATCGCACGGACTTTGCTCTCGATGTATATCGCACGGACTTTGCTCTCGATATATATCGCACGGACTTTGCTCTCGATGTGTATCACGCAGACTTTGCTCTGGATGTGTATCACGCAGACTTTGCTCTGGATGTGTATCACGCAGACTTTGCTCTCGATATATATATCGCACGGACTTTGCTCTCGATATATATCGCACGGACTTTGCTCTCGATGTATATCGCACGGACTTTGCTCTGGATATATATCGCACAGACTTTGCTCTGGATATATATCGCACAGACTTTGCTCTGGATGTGTATCACGCAGACTTTGCTCTGGATGTGTATCACGCAGACTTTGCTCTCGATATATATCGCACGGACTTTGCTCTCGATGTGTATCACGCAGACTTTGCTCTCGATGTGTATCACGCAGACTTTGCTCTCGATATATATCGCACGGACTTTGCTCTCGATGTGTATCACGCAGACTTTGCTCTCGATATATATTGAGCAGACTTTGCTCTCGATGTGTATCACGCAGACTTTGCTCTCGATGTGTATCACGCAGACTTTGCTCTCGATATATATATCGCACGGACTTTGCTCTCGATGTATATCGCACGGACTTTGCTCTGGATGTGTATCACGCAGACTTTGCTCTCGATATATATCGCACGGACTTTGCTCTGGATGTGTATCATGCAGACTTTGCTCTCGATATATATCGCACGGACTTTGCTCTGGATGTGTATCACGCAGACTTTGCTCTCGATATATATCGCACGGACTTTGCTCTGGATATATATCGCACGGACTTTGCTCTGGATGTGTATCACGCAGACTTTGCTCTCGATATATATCGCACGGACTTTGCTCTCGATGTGTATCACGCAGACTTTGCTCTGGATGTGTATCACGCAGACTTTGCTCTGGATGTGTATCACGCAGACTTTGCTCTCGATATATATCGCACGGACTTTGCTCTCGATATGTATCACGCAGACTTTGCTCTCGATATATATCGCACAGACTTTGCTCTCGATGTGTATCACGCAGACTTTGCTCTCGATATATATCGCACGAACTTTGCTCTCGATGTGTATCACGCAGACTTTGCTCTCGATATATATCGCACGGACTTTGCTCTCGATATATATCGCACGGACTTTGCTCTCGATGTATATCGCACGGACTTTGCTCTCGATATATATCGCACGGACTTTGCTCTCGATGTGTATCACGCAGACTTTGCTCTGGATGTGTATCACGCAGACTTTGCTCTGGATGTGTATCACGCAGACTTTGCTCTCGATATATATATCGCACGGACTTTGCTCTCGATATATATCGCACGGACTTTGCTCTCGATGTATATCGCACGGACTTTGCTCTGGATATATATCGCACAGACTTTGCTCTGGATGTGTATCACGCAGACTTTGCTCTGGATGTGTATCACGCAGACTTTGCTCTGGATGTGTATCACGCAGACTTTGCTCTCGATATATATCGCACGGACTTTGCTCTCGATGTGTATCACGCAGACTTTGCTCTCGATGTGTATCACGCAGACTTTGCTCTCGATATATATCGCACGGACTTTGCTCTCGATGTGTATCACGCAGACTTTGCTCTCGATATATATCGCACGGACTTTGCTCTCGATGTGTATCACGCAGACTTTGCTCTCGATATATATTGAGCAGACTTTGCTCTCGATGTGTATCACGCAGACTTTGCTCTCGATGTGTATCGCACGGACTTTGCTCTGGATGTGTATCACGCAGACTTTGCTCTCGATGTGTATCGCACAGACTTTGCTCTGGATGTGTATCACGCAGACTTTGCTCTGGATGTGTATCACGCAGACTTTGCTCTGGATGTGTATCACGCAGACTTTGCTCTCGATATATATCGCACGGACTTTGCTCTCGATGTGTATCACGCAGACTTTGCTCTCGATGTGTATCACGCAGACTTTGCTCTCGATATATATCACGCAGACTTTGCTCTCGATGTGTATCACGCAGACTTTGCTCTCGATATATATATCGCACGGACTTTGCTCTCGATGTATATCGCACGGACTTTGCTCTGGATGTGTATCACGCAGACTTTGCTCTCGATATATATCGCACGGACTTTGCTCTGGATGTGTATCATGCAGACTTTGCTCTCGATATATATCGCACGGACTTTGCTCTGGATGTGTATCACGCAGACTTTGCTCTCGATATATATCGCACGGACTTTGCTCTGGATATATATCGCACGGACTTTGCTCTGGATGTGTATCACGCAGACTTTGCTCTCGATATATATCGCACGGACTTTGCTCTCGATATATATCGCACGGACTTTGCTCTCGATGTGTATCACGCAGACTTTGCTCTGGATGTGTATCACTCAGACTTTGCTCTCGATGTGTATCACGCAGACTTTGCTCTCGATGTGTATCACGCAGACTTTACTCTGGATGTGTATCACGCAGACTTTGCTCTCGATATATATTGAGCGGACTTTGCTCTCGATGTGTATCACACAGACTTTGCTCTCGATATATATCGCACGGACTTTGCTCTCGATGTGTATCACGCAGACTTTGCTCTGGATGTGTATCACACAGACTTTGCTCTCGATATATATCGTACAGACTTTGCTCTGGATGTGTATCACGCAGACTTTGCTCTCGATATATATCGCACGGACTTTGCTCTGGATGTGTATCACGCAGACTTTGCTCTCGATGTGTATCACGCAGACTTTGCTCTCGATATATATCGCACGGACTTTGCTCTCGATGTGTATCACGCAGACTTTGCTCTCGATATATATCGCACGGACTTTGCTCTCGATGTGTATCACGCAGACTTTGCTCTGGATGTATATCGCACGGACTTTGCTCTCGATGTGTATCACGCAGACTTTGCTCTCGATATATATCGCACGGACTTTGCTCTCGATGTGTATCACGCAGACTTTGCTCTCAATGTATATCGCACGGACTTTGCTCTCGATGTGTATCACGCAGACTTTGCTCTCGATATATATTGAGCAGACTTTGCTCTCGATGTGTATCACGCAGACTTTGCTCTCGATATATATCGCACGGACTTTGCTCTCGATATATATCGCACGGACTTTGCTCTCGATGTGTATCACGCAGACTTTGCTCTCGATGTGTATCACGCAGACTTTGCTCTCGATATATATTGAGCAGACTTTGCTCTCGATGTGTATCATGCAGACTTTGCTCTCGATATATATCGCACGGACTTTGCTCTCGATGTGTATCACGCAGACTTTGCTCTCGATGTGTATCACGCAGACTTTGCTCTCGATGTATATCGCACGGACTTTGCTCTCGATGTGTATCACGCAGACTTTGCTCTCGATGTGTATCACGCAGACTTTGCTCTCGATGTATATCGCACGGACTTTGCTCTCGATGTGTATCACGCAGACTTTGCTCTCGATATATATCGCACGGACTTTGCTCTCGATGTGTATCATGCAGACTTTGCTCTCGATATATATCGCACGGACTTTGCTCTCGATGTGTATCACGCAGACTTTGCTCTGGATGTGTATCACGCAGACTTTGCTCTCGATATATATCGCACGGACTTTGCTCTCGATGTGTATCACACAGACTTTGCTCTGGATATATATCGCACAGACTTTGCTCTGGATATATATCGCACAGACTTTGCTCTGGATGTGTATCACACAGACTTTGCTCTCGATATATATCGCACAGACTTTGCTCTGGATGTGTATCACGCAGACTTTGCTCTCGATGTATATCGCACGGACTTTGCTCTCGATGTGTATCACGCAGACTTTGCTCTCGATATATATCGCACGGACTTTGCTCTCGATGTGTATCACACAGACTTTGCTCTCGATATATATTGCACGGACTTTGCTCTCGATATATATATCGCACGGACTTTGCTCTCGATGTGTATCACGCAGACTTTGCTCTCGATATATATCGCACGGACTTTGCTCTCGATATATATCGCACGGACTTTGCTCTCGATGTGTATCACGCAGACTTTGCTCTCGATGTGTATCACGCAGACTTTGCTCTCGATATATATTGAGCAGACTTTGCTCTCGATGTGTATCATGCAGACTTTGCTCTCGATATATATCGCACGGACTTTGCTCTCGATGTGTATCACGCAGACTTTGCTCTCGATGTGTATCACGCAGACTTTGCTCTCGATGTATATCGCACGGACTTTGCTCTCGATGTGTATCACGCAGACTTTGCTCTCGATGTGTATCACGCAGACTTTGCTCTCGATGTATATCGCACGGACTTTGCTCTCGATGTGTATCACGCAGACTTTGCTCTCGATATATATCGCACGGACTTTGCTCTCGATGTGTATCACGCAGACTTTGCTCTGGATGTGTATCACGCAGACTTTGCTCTGGATGTGTATCACGCAGACTTTGCTCTCGATATATATCGCACGGACTTTGCTCTCGATGTGTATCACACAGACTTTGCTCTGGATATATATCGCACAGACTTTGCTCTGGATATATATCGCACAGACTTTGCTCTGGATGTGTATCACACAGACTTTGCTCTCGATATATATCGCACAGACTTTGCTCTGGATGTGTATCACGCAGACTTTGCTCTCGATGTATATCGCACGGACTTTGCTCTCGATGTGTATCACGCAGACTTTGCTCTCGATATATATTGCACGGACTTTGCTCTCGATGTGTATCACGCAGACTTTGCTCTCGATATATATCGCACGGACTTTGCTCTGGATGTGTATCACGCAGACTTTGCTCTGGATGTGTATCACGCAGACTTTGCTCTCAATATATATCGCACGGACTTTGCTCTCGATGTGTATCACACAGACTTTGCTCTGGATATATATCGCACAGACTTTGCTCTGGATATATATCGCACAGACTTTGCTCTGGATGTGTATCACGCAGACTTTGCTCTCGATGTATATTGAACAGACTTTGCTCTCGATGTGTATCACGCAGACTTTGCTCTCGATATATATCGCACGGACTTTGCTCTCGATGTGTATCACGCAGACTTTGCTCTCGATGTATATCGCACGGACTTTGCTCTCGATGTGTATCACGCAGACTTTGCTCTCGATATATATCGCACGGACTTTGCTCTCGATGTGTATCACGCAGACTTTGCTCTCGATGTGTATCACGCAGACTTTGCTCTCGATATATATCGCACGGACTTTGCTCTCGATGTGTATCACACAGACTTTGCTCTGGATATATATCGCACAGACTTTGCTCTGGATATATATCGCACAGACTTTGCTCTGGATGTGTATCACACAGACTTTGCTCTCGATATATATCGCACAGACTTTGCTCTGGATGTGTATCACGCAGACTTTGCTCTCGATGTATATCGCACGGACTTTGCTCTCGATGTGTATCACGCAGACTTTGCTCTCGATATATATCGCACGGACTTTGCTCTCGATGTGTATCACGCAGACTTTGCTCTCGATGTGTATCACGCAGACTTTGCTCTCGATATATATCGCACGGACTTTGCTCTCGATGTGTATCACGCAGACTTTGCTCTCGATGTGTATCGCACGGACTTTGCTCTCGATATATATCGCACGGACTTTGCTCTCGATGTGTATCACGCAGACTTTGCTCTCGATGTGTATCGCACGGACTTTGCTCTCGATATATATCGCACGGACTTTGCTCTCGATGTGTATCACGCAGACTTTGCTCTCGATGTGTATCACGCAGACTTTGCTCTGGATGTGTATCACGCAGACTTTGCTCTCGATATATATCGCACGGACTTTGCTCTCGATGTGTATCACGCAGACTTTGCTCTCGATATATATCGCACAGACTTTGCTCTCGATATATATCGCACGGACTTTGCTCTGGATGTGTATCACGCAGACTTTGCTCTCGATATATATCGCACGGACTTTGCTCTCGATGTGTATCACGCAGACTTTGCTCTGGATGTGTATCACGCAGACTTTGCTCTCGATGTGTATCACGCAGACTTTGCTCTCGATGTGTATCACGCAGACTTTGCTCTCGATGTGTATCACGCAGACTTTGCTCTCGATGTGTATCACGCAGACTTTGCTCTCGATGTGTATCACGCAGACTTTGCTCTCGATATATATATCGCACGGACTTTGCTCTCGATGTATATCGCACGGACTTTGCTCTGGATGTGTATCATGCAGACTTTGCTCTCGATATATATCGCACGGACTTTGCTCTGGATGTGTATCACGCAGACTTTGCTCTCGATATATATCGCACGAACTTTGCTCTGGATATATATCGCACGGACTTTGCTCTGGATGTGTATCACGCAGACTTTGCTCTCGATATATATTGAGCAGACTTTGCTCTCGATGTGTATCACGCAGACTTTGCTCTCGATATATATCGCACGGACTTTGCTCTCGATATATATCGCACGGACTTTGCTCTCGATGTGTATCACGCAGACTTTGCTCTCGATGTGTATCACGCAGACTTTGCTCTCGATATATATCGCACGGACTTTGCTCTCGATGTGTATCACGCAGACTTTGCTCTCGATGTGTATCACGCAGACTTTGCTCTCGATGTGTATCATGCAGACTTTGCTCTCGATATATATCGCACGGACTTTGCTCTCGATGTGTATCACGCAGACTTTGCTCTCGATGTGTATCACGCAGACTTTGCTCTCGATGTATATCGCACGGACTTTGCTCTCGATGTGTATCACGCAGACTTTGCTCTCGATGTGTATCACGCAGACTTTGCTCTCGATGTATATCGCACGGACTTTGCTCTCGATGTGTATCACGCAGACTTTGCTCTCGATATATATCGCACGGACTTTGCTCTCGATGTGTATCATGCAGACTTTGCTCTCGATATATATCGCACGGACTTTGCTCTCGATGTGTATCACGCAGACTTTGCTCTGGATGTGTATCACGCAGACTTTGCTCTCGATATATATCGCACGGACTTTGCTCTCGATGTGTATCACACAGACTTTGCTCTGGATATATATCGCACAGACTTTGCTCTGGATATATATCGCACAGACTTTGCTCTGGATGTGTATCACACAGACTTTGCTCTCGATATATATCGCACAGACTTTGCTCTGGATGTGTATCACGCAGACTTTGCTCTCGATGTATATCGCACGGACTTTGCTCTCGATGTGTATCACGCAGACTTTGCTCTCGATATATATCGCACGTACTTTGCTCTCGATGTGTATCACACAGACTTTGCTCTCGATATATATTGCACGGACTTTGCTCTCGATATATATATCGCACGGACTTTGCTCTCGATGTGTATCACGCAGACTTTGCTCTCGATATATATCGCACGGACTTTGCTCTCGATATATATCGCACGGACTTTGCTCTCGATGTGTATCACGCAGACTTTGCTCTCGATGTGTATCACGCAGACTTTGCTCTCGATATATATTGAGCAGACTTTGCTCTCGATGTGTATCATGCAGACTTTGCTCTCGATATATATCGCACGGACTTTGCTCTCGATGTGTATCACGCAGACTTTGCTCTCGATGTGTATCACGCAGACTTTGCTCTCGATGTATATCGCACGGACTTTGCTCTCGATGTGTATCACGCAGACTTTGCTCTCGATGTGTATCACGCAGACTTTGCTCTCGATGTATATCGCACGGACTTTGCTCTCGATGTGTATCACGCAGACTTTGCTCTCGATATATATCGCACGGACTTTGCTCTCGATGTGTATCACGCAGACTTTGCTCTGGATGTGTATCACGCAGACTTTGCTCTGGATGTGTATCACGCAGACTTTGCTCTCGATATATATCGCACGGACTTTGCTCTCGATGTGTATCACACAGACTTTGCTCTGGATATATATCGCACAGACTTTGCTCTGGATATATATCGCACAGACTTTGCTCTGGATGTGTATCACACAGACTTTGCTCTCGATATATATCGCACAGACTTTGCTCTGGATGTGTATCACGCAGACTTTGCTCTCGATGTATATCGCACGGACTTTGCTCTCGATGTGTATCACGCAGACTTTGCTCTCGATATATATTGCACGGACTTTGCTCTCGATGTGTATCACGCAGACTTTGCTCTCGATATATATCGCACGGACTTTGCTCTGGATGTGTATCACGCAGACTTTGCTCTGGATGTGTATCACGCAGACTTTGCTCTCAATATATATCGCACGGACTTTGCTCTCGATGTGTATCACACAGACTTTGCTCTGGATATATATCGCACAGACTTTGCTCTGGATATATATCGCACAGACTTTGCTCTGGATGTGTATCACGCAGACTTTGCTCTCGATGTATATTGAACAGACTTTGCTCTCGATGTGTATCACGCAGACTTTGCTCTCGATATATATCGCACGGACTTTGCTCTCGATGTGTATCACGCAGACTTTGCTCTCGATGTATATCGCACGGACTTTGCTCTCGATGTGTATCACGCAGACTTTGCTCTCGATATATATCGCACGGACTTTGCTCTCGATGTGTATCACGCAGACTTTGCTCTCGATGTGTATCACGCAGACTTTGCTCTCGATATATATCGCACGGACTTTGCTCTCGATGTGTATCACACAGACTTTGCTCTGGATATATATCGCACAGACTTTGCTCTGGATATATATCGCACAGACTTTGCTCTGGATGTGTATCACACAGACTTTGCTCTCGATATATATCGCACAGACTTTGCTCTGGATGTGTATCACGCAGACTTTGCTCTCGATGTATATCGCACGGACTTTGCTCTCGATGTGTATCACGCAGACTTTGCTCTCGATATATATCGCACGGACTTTGCTCTCGATGTGTATCACGCAGACTTTGCTCTCGATGTGTATCACGCAGACTTTGCTCTCGATATATATCGCACGGACTTTGCTCTCGATGTGTATCACGCAGACTTTGCTCTCGATGTGTATCGCACGGACTTTGCTCTCGATATATATCGCACGGACTTTGCTCTCGATGTGTATCACGCAGACTTTGCTCTCGATGTGTATCGCACGGACTTTGCTCTCGATATATATCGCACGGACTTTGCTCTCGATGTGTATCACGCAGACTTTGCTCTCGATGTGTATCACGCAGACTTTGCTCTCGATGTGTATCACGCAGACTTTGCTCTGGATGTGTATCACGCAGACTTTGCTCTCGATATATATCGCACGGACTTTGCTCTCGATGTGTATCACGCAGACTTTGCTCTCGATATATATCGCACAGACTTTGCTCTCGATATATATCGCACGGACTTTGCTCTGGATGTGTATCACGCAGACTTTGCTCTCGATATATATCGCACGGACTTTGCTCTCGATGTGTATCACGCAGACTTTGCTCTGGATGTGTATCACGCAGACTTTGCTCTCGATGTGTATCACGCAGACTTTGCTCTCGATGTGTATCACGCAGACTTTGCTCTCGATGTGTATCACGCAGACTTTGCTCTCGATGTGTATCACGCAGACTTTGCTCTCGATGTGTATCACGCAGACTTTGCTCTCGATATATATATCGCACGGACTTTGCTCTCGATGTATATCGCACGGACTTTGCTCTGGATGTGTATCATGCAGACTTTGCTCTCGATATATATCGCACGGACTTTGCTCTGGATGTGTATCACGCAGACTTTGCTCTCGATATATATCGCACGAACTTTGCTCTGGATATATATCGCACGGACTTTGCTCTGGATGTGTATCACGCAGACTTTGCTCTCGATATATATCGCACGGACTTTGCTCTCGATGTGTATCACGCAGACTTTGCTCTGGATGTGTATCACGCAGACTTTGCTCTCGATATGTATCACGCAGACTTTGCTCTCGATATATATCGCACGGACTTTGCTCTCGATATGTATCACGCAGACTTTGCTCTCGATATATATCGCACAGACTTTGCTCTCGATGTGTATCACGCAGACTTTGCTCTCGATATATATCGCACGGACTTTGCTCTCGATGTGTATCACGCAGACTTTGCTCTCGATATATATCGCACGGACTTTGCTCTCGATGTGTATCACGCAGACTTTGCTCTCGATATATATCGCACGGACTTTGCTCTCGATGTATATCGCACGGACTTTGCTCTCGATATATATCGCACGGACTTTGCTCTCGATGTGTATCACGCAGACTTTGCTCTGGATGTGTATCACGCAGACTTTGCTCTGGATGTGTATCACGCAGACTTTGCTCTCGATATATATCGCACGGACTTTGCTCTCGATATATATCGCATGGACTTTGCTCTCGATGTATATCGCACGGACTTTGCTCTCGATATATATCGCACGGACTTTGCTCTCGATGTGTATCACGCAGACTTTGCTCTGGATGTGTATCACGCAGACTTTGCTCTGGATGTGTATCACGCAGACTTTGCTCTCGATATATATATCGCACGGACTTTGCTCTCGATATATATCGCACGGACTTTGCTCTCGATGTATATCGCACGGACTTTGCTCTGGATATATATCGCACAGACTTTGCTCTGGATATATATCGCACAGACTTTGCTCTGGATGTGTATCACGCAGACTTTGCTCTGGATGTGTATCACGCAGACTTTGCTCTCGATATATATCGCACGGACTTTGCTCTCGATGTGTATCACGCAGACTTTGCTCTCGATGTGTATCACGCAGACTTTGCTCTCGATATATATCGCACGGACTTTGCTCTCGATGTGTATCACGCAGACTTTGCTCTCGATATATATCGCACGGACTTTGCTCTGGATGTGTATCACGCAGACTTTGCTCTCGATATATATCGCACGGACTTTGCTCTGGATGTGTATCACGCAGACTTTGCTCTCGATATATATCGCACGGACTTTGCTCTCGATGTGTATCACGCAGACTTTGCTCTGGATGTGTATCACGCAGACTTTGCTCTGGATGTGTATCACGCAGACTTTGCTCTCGATATATATATCGCACGGACTTTGCTCTCGATATATATCGCACGGACTTTGCTCTCGATGTATATCGCACGGACTTTGCTCTGGATATATATCGCACAGACTTTGCTCTGGATATATATCGCACAGACTTTGCTCTGGATGTGTATCACGCAGACTTTGCTCTGGATGTGTATCACGCAGACTTTGCTCTCGATATATATCGCACGGACTTTGCTCTCGATATATATCGCACGGACTTTGCTCTCGATGTATATCGCACGGACTTTGCTCTGGATATATATCGCACAGACTTTGCTCTGGATATATATCGCACAGACTTTGCTCTGGATATATATCGCACAGACTTTGCTCTGGATGTGTATCACGCAGACTTTGCTCTGGATGTGTATCACGCAGACTTTGCTCTCGATATATATCGCACGGACTTTGCTCTCGATATATATCACGCAGACTTTGCTCTCGATGTGTATCACGCAGACTTTGCTCTCGATATATATCGCACGGACTTTGCTCTGGATGTGTATCACGCAGACTTTGCTCTCGATATATATCGCACGGACTTTGCTCTCGATGTGTATCACGCAGACTTTGCTCTCGATATATATTGAGCAGACTTTGCTCTCGATGTGTATCGCACGGACTTTGCTCTCGATGTATATCACACGGACTTTGCTCTCGATGTGTATCACGCAGACTTTGCTCTCGATATATATCGCACGGACTTTGCTCTGGATGTGTATCACGCAGACTTTGCTCTCGATATATATCGCACGGACTTTGCTCTGGATGTGTATCACGCAGACTTTGCTCTCGATGTGTATCACGCAGACTTTGCTCTCGATGTGTATCACGCAGACTTTGCTCTCGATGTGTATCACGCAGACTTTGCTCTCGATGTGTATCACGCAGACTTTGCTCTCGATGTGTATCACGCAGACTTTGCTCTGGATGTGTATCACGCAGACTTTGCTCTCGATGTGTATCACGCAGACTTTGCTCTCGATATATATCGCACGGACTTTGCTCTCGATATGTATCACGCAGACTTTGCTCTCGATATATATCGCACAGACTTTGCTCTCGATGTGTATCACGCAGACTTTGCTCTCGATATATATCGCACGAACTTTGCTCTCGATATGTATCACGCAGACTTTGCTCTCGATGTATATCGCACGGACTTTGCTCTCGATGTGTATCACGCAGACTTTGCTCTCGATATATATCGCACGGACTTTGCTCTCGATATATATCGCACGGACTTTGCTCTCGATGTGTATCACGCAGACTTTGCTCTCGATATATATCGCACGGACTTTGCTCTCGATGTGTATCACGCAGACTTTGCTCTCGATATATATATCGCACGGACTTTGCTCTCGATATATATCGCACGGACTTTGCTCTCGATGTATATCGCACGGACTTTGCTCTCGATATATATCGCACGGACTTTGCTCTCGATGTGTATCACGCAGACTTTGCTCTGGATGTGTATCACGCAGACTTTGCTCTGGATGTGTATCACGCAGACTTTGCTCTCGATATATATCGCACGGACTTTGCTCTCGATATATATCGCACGGACTTTGCTCTCGATGTGTATCACGCAGACTTTGCTCTCGATATATATATCGCACGGACTTTGCTCTCGATATATATCGCACGGACTTTGCTCTCGATGTATATCGCACGGACTTTGCTCTCGATGTATATCGCACGGACTTTGCTCTCGATATATATCGCACGGACTTTGCTCTCGATGTGTATCACGCAGACTTTGCTCTGGATGTGTATCACGCAGACTTTGCTCTCGATATATATCGCACGGACTTTGCTCTCGATGTGTATCACGCAGACTTTGCTCTCGATATATATCGCACGGACTTTGCTCTCGATGTGTATCACGCAGACTTTGCTCTCGATGTATATCGCACGGACTTTGCTCTCGATGTGTATCACGCAGACTTTGCTCTCGATATATATCGCACGGACTTTGCTCTCGATGTGTATCACGCAGACTTTGCTCTCGATATATATTGAGCAGACTTTGCTCTCGATGTGTATCACGCAGACTTTGCTCTCAATGTATATCGCACGGACTTTGCTCTCGATGTGTATCACGCAGACTTTGCTCTCAATGTATATCGCACGGACTTTGCTCTCGATGTGTATCACGCAGACTTTGCTCTCGATATATATTGAGCAGACTTTGCTCTCGATGTGTATCACGCAGACTTTGCTCTCGATATATATCGCACGGACTTTGCTCTCGATATATATCGCACGGACTTTGCTCTCGATGTGTATCACGCAGACTTTGCTCTCGATGTGTATCACGCAGACTTTGCTCTCGATATATATTGAGCAGACTTTGCTCTCGATATATATCGCACGGACTTTGCTCTCGATGTGTATCACGCAGACTTTGCTCTGGATGTGTATCACGCAGACTTTGCTCTCGATGTATATCGCACGGACTTTGCTCTCGATGTGTATCACGCAGACTTTGCTCTCGATATATATCGCACGGACTTTGCTCTCGATGTGTATCATGCAGACTTTGCTCTCGATATATATCGCACGGACTTTGCTCTCGATGTGTATCACGCAGACTTTGCTCTGGATGTGTATCACGCAGACTTTGCTCTCGATATATATCGCACGGACTTTGCTCTCGATGTGTATCACACAGACTTTGCTCTGGATATATATCGCACAGACTTTGCTCTGGATATATATCGCACAGACTTTGCTCTGGATGTGTATCACACAGACTTTGCTCTCGATATATATCGCACAGACTTTGCTCTGGATGTGTATCACGCAGACTTTGCTCTCGATATATATCGCACGGACTTTGCTCTCGATGTGTATCACACAGACTTTGCTCTCGATATATATTGCACGGACTTTGCTCTCGATATATATATCGCACGGACTTTGCTCTCGATGTGTATCACGCAGACTTTGCTCTCGATGTGTATCACGCAGACTTTGCTCTCGATGTGTATCACGCAGACTTTGCTCTCGATATATATATCGCACGGACTTTGCTCTCGATGTATATCGCACGGACTTTGCTCTGGATGTGTATCACGCAGACTTTGCTCTCGATATATATTGCACGGACTTTGCTCTGGATGTGTATCACGCAGACTTTGCTCTCGATGTGTATCACGCAGACTTTGCTCTCGATATATATATCGCACGGACTTTGCTCTCGATGTATATCGCACGGACTTTGCTCTGGATGTGTATCACGCAGACTTTGCTCTCGATGTATATCGCACGGACTTTGCTCTCGATGTGTATCACGCAGACTTTGCTCTCGATATATATCGCACGGACTTTGCTCTCGATGTGTATCACGCAGACTTTGCTCTCGATGTGTATCACGCAGACTTTGCTCTCGATATATATCGCACGGACTTTGCTCTCGATGTGTATCACACAGACTTTGCTCTGGATATATATCGCACAGACTTTGCTCTGGATATATATCGCACAGACTTTGCTCTGGATGTGTATCACACAGACTTTGCTCTCGATATATATCGCACAGACTTTGCTCTGGATGTGTATCACGCAGACTTTGCTCTCGATGTATATCGCACGGACTTTGCTCTCGATGTGTATCACGCAGACTTTGCTCTCGATATATATCACACAGACTTTGCTCTCGATATATATTGCACGGACTTTGCTCTCGATATATATATCGCACGGACTTTGCTCTGGATGTGTATCACGCAGACTTTGCTCTCGATATATATCGCACGGACTTTGCTCTCGATGTGTATCACGCAGACTTTGCTCTGGATGTGTATCACGCAGACTTTGCTCTCGATATATATCGCACGGACTTTGCTCTCGATGTGTATCACACAGACTTTGCTCTGGATATATATCGCACAGACTTTGCTCTGGATATATATCGCACAGACTTTGCTCTGGATGTGTATCACGCAGACTTTGCTCTCGATGTATATTGAGCAGACTTTGCTCTCGATGTGTATCACGCAGACTTTGCTCTCGATATATATCGCACGGACTTTGCTCTCGATGTGTATCACGCAGACTTTGCTCTCGATGTGTATCACGCAGACTTTGCTCTCGATATATATCGCACAGACTTTGCTCTCGATGTGTATCACGCAGACTTTGCTCTGGATGTGTATCACGCAGACTTTGCTCTCGATATATATCGCACGGACTTTGCTCTCGATGTGTATCACGCAGACTTTGCTCTCGATATATATTGAGCAGACTTTGCTCTCGATGTGTATCACGCAGACTTTGCTCTCGATATATATCGCACGGACTTTGCTCTCGATGTGTATCACGCAGACTTTGCTCTGGATGTGTATCACGCAGACTTTGCTCTCGATGTGTATCACGCAGACTTTGCTCTCGATGTGTATCACGCAGACTTTGCTCTCGATGTGTATCACGCAGACTTTGCTCTCGATGTGTATCACGCAGACTTTGCTCTCGATATATATTGAGCAGACTTTGCTCTCGATGTGTATCATGCAGACTTTGCTCTCGATATATATCGCACGGACTTTGCTCTCGATGTGTATCACGCAGACTTTGCTCTGGATGTGTATCACGCAGACTTTGCTCTCGATATATATCGCACGGACTTTGCTCTCGATGTGTATCACACAGACTTTGCTCTGGATATATATCGCACAGACTTTGCTCTGGATATATATCGCACAGACTTTGCTCTGGATGTGTATCACACAGACTTTGCTCTCGATATATATCGCACAGACTTTGCTCTGGATGTGTATCACGCAGACTTTGCTCTCGATGTATATCGCACGGACTTTGCTCTCGATGTGTATCACGCAGACTTTGCTCTCGATATATATCGCACGGACTTTGCTCTCGATGTGTATCACACAGACTTTGCTCTCGATATATATATCGCACGGACTTTGCTCTCGATGTGTATCACGCAGACTTTGCTCTCGATGTGTATCACGCAGACTTTGCTCTCGATGTGTATCACGCAGACTTTGCTCTCGATATATATATCGCACGGACTTTGCTCTCGATGTATATCGCACGGAGTTTGCTCTGGATGTGTATCACGCAGACTTTGCTCTCGATATATATTGCACGGACTTTGCTCTCGATGTGTATCACGCAGACTTTGCTCTGGATGTGTATCACGCAGACTTTGCTCTCGATATATATCGCACGGACTTTGCTCTCGATGTGTATCACACAGACTTTGCTCTGGATATATATCGCACAGACTTTGCTCTGGATATATATCGCACAGACTTTGCTCTGGATGTGTATCACGCAGACTTTGCTCTCGATGTATATTGAGCAGACTTTGCTCTCGATGTGTATCACGCAGACTTTGCTCTCGATATATATCGCACGGACTTTGCTCTCGATGTGTATCACGCAGACTTTGCTCTCGATATATATCGCACGGACTTTGCTCTCGATGTGTATCACACAGACTTTGCTCTGGATATATATCGCACAGACTTTGCTCTGGATATATATCGCACAGACTTTGCTCTGGATGTGTATCACACAGACTTTGCTCTCGATATATATCGCACAGACTTTGCTCTGGATGTGTATCACGCAGACTTTGCTCTCGATGTATATCGCACGGACTTTGCTCTCGATGTGTATCACGCAGACTTTGCTCTCGATATATATCACACAGACTTTGCTCTCGATATATATTGCACGGACTTTGCTCTCGATATATATATCGCACGGACTTTGCTCTGGATGTGTATCACGCAGACTTTGCTCTCGATATATATCGCACGGACTTTGCTCTCGATGTGTATCACACAGACTTTGCTCTGGATATATATCGCACAGACTTTGCTCTGGATATATATCGCACAGACTTTGCTCTGGATGTGTATCACGCAGACTTTGCTCTCGATGTATATTGAGCAGACTTTGCTCTCGATGTGTATCACGCAGACTTTGCTCTCGATATATATCGCACGGACTTTGCTCTCGATGTGTATCACGCAGACTTTGCTCTCGATGTGTATCACGCAGACTTTGCTCTGGATGTGTATCACGCAGACTTTGCTCTCGATATATATATCGCACGGACTTTGCTCTCGATGTGTATCACGCAGACTTTGCTCTCGATATATATTGAGCAGACTTTGCTCTCGATGTGTATCACGCAGACTTTGCTCTCGATGTGTATCGCACGGACTTTGCTCTCGATGTATATCACACGGACTTTGCTCTCGATGTGTATCACGCAGACTTTGCTCTCGATATATATCACGCAGACTTTGCTCTGGATGTGTATCACGCAGACTTTGCTCTCGATATATATCGCACGGACTTTGCTCTCGATGTGTATCACGCAGACTTTGCTCTCGATATATATTGAGCAGACTTTGCTCTCGATGTGTATCACGCAGACTTTGCTCTCGATGTGTATCACGCAGACTTTGCTCTGGATGTGTATCACGCAGACTTTGCTCTCGATGTGTATCGCACGGACTTTGCTCTCGATGTATATCACACGGACTTTGCTCTCGATGTGTATCACGCAGACTTTGCTCTCGATATATATCGCACGGACTTTGCTCTGGATGTGTATCACGCAGACTTTGCTCTCGATATATATCGCACGGACTTTGCTCTGGATGTGTATCACGCAGACTTTGCTCTCGATATATATCGCACGGACTTTGCTCTCGATGTGTATCACGCAGACTTTGCTCTGGATGTGTATCACGCAGACTTTGCTCTCGATGTGTATCACGCAGACTTTGCTCTCGATGTGTATCACGCAGACTTTGCTCTCGATGTGTATCACGCAGACTTTGCTCTCGATGTGTATCACGCAGACTTTGCTCTCGATGTGTATCACGCAGACTTTGCTCTCGATGTGTATCACGCAGACTTTGCTCTCGATATATATATCGCACGGACTTTGCTCTCGATGTATATCGCACGGACTTTGCTCTGGATGTGTATCATGCAGACTTTGCTCTCGATATATATCGCACGGACTTTGCTCTGGATGTGTATCACGCAGACTTTGCTCTCGATATATATCGCACGGACTTTGCTCTGGATATATATCGCACGGACTTTGCTCTGGATGTGTATCACGCAGACTTTGCTCTCGATATATATCGCACGGACTTTGCTCTCGATGTGTATCACGCAGACTTTGCTCTCGATATATATCGCACGGACTTTGCTCTCGATGTGTATCACGCAGACTTTGCTCTGGATGTGTATCACGCAGACTTTGCTCTCGATATGTATCACGCAGACTTTGCTCTCGATATGTATCACGCAGACTTTGCTCTCGATATGTATCACGCAGACTTTGCTCTCGATATATATCGCACGGACTTTGCTCTCGATGTGTATCACGCAGACTTTGCTCTCGATATATATCGCACGGACTTTGCTCTCGATATATATCGCACGGACTTTGCTCTCGATGTGTATCACGCAGACTTTGCTCTCGATATATATCGCACGGACTTTGCTCTCGATGTATATCGCACGGACTTTGCTCTCGATATATATCGCACGGACTTTGCTCTCGATGTGTATCACGCAGACTTTGCTCTCGATGTATATCGCACGGACTTTGCTCTCGATATATATCGCACGGACTTTGCTCTCGATATATATCGCACGGACTTTGCTCTCAATGTGTATCACGCAGACTTTGCTCTGGATGTGTATCACGCAGACTTTGCTCTCGATATATATCGCACGGACTTTGCTCTCGATATATATCGCACGGACTTTGCTCTCGATGTGTATCACGCAGACTTTGCTCTCGATATATATATCGCACGGACTTTGCTCTCGATATATATCGCACGGACTTTGCTCTCGATGTATATCGCACGGACTTTGCTCTCGATATATATCGCACGGACTTTGCTCTCGATGTGTATCACGCAGACTTTGCTCTGGATGTGTATCACGCAGACTTTGCTCTGGATGTGTATCACGCAGACTTTGCTCTCGATATATATATCGCACGGACTTTGCTCTCGATATATATCGCACGGACTTTGCTCTCGATGTATATCGCACGGACTTTGCTCTGGATATATATCGCACAGACTTTGCTCTGGATATATATCGCACAGACTTTGCTCTGGATGTGTATCACGCAGACTTTGCTCTGGATGTGTATCACGCAGACTTTGCTCTCGATATATATCGCACGGACTTTGCTCTCGATGTGTATCACGCAGACTTTGCTCTCGATGTGTATCACGCAGACTTTGCTCTCGATATATATCGCACGGACTTTGCTCTCGATGTGTATCACGCAGACTTTGCTCTCGATATATATCGCACGGACTTTGCTCTCGATGTGTATCACGCAGACTTTGCTCTCGATATATATTGAGCAGACTTTGCTCTCGATGTGTATCACGCAGACTTTGCTCTCGATGTGTATCGCACGGACTTTGCTCTCGATGTATATCACACGGACTTTGCTCTCGATGTGTATCACGCAGACTTTGCTCTCGATATATATCGCACGGACTTTGCTCTGGATGTGTATCACGCAGACTTTGCTCTCGATATATATCGCACGGACTTTGCTCTGGATGTGTATCACGCAGACTTTGCTCTGGATGTGTATCACGCAGACTTTGCTCTCGATATATATCGCACGGACTTTGCTCTCGATATATATCGCACGGACTTTGCTCTCGATGTGTATCACGCAGACTTTGCTCTCGATATATATATCGCACGGACTTTGCTCTCGATATATATCGCACGGACTTTGCTCTCGATATATATCGCACGGACTTTGCTCTCGATATATATCGCACGGACTTTGCTCTCGATGTGTATCACGCAGACTTTGCTCTGGATGTGTATCACGCAGACTTTGCTCTGGATGTGTATCACGCAGACTTTGCTCTCGATATATATATCGCACGGACTTTGCTCTCGATATATATATCGCACGGACTTTGCTCTCGATATATATCGCACGGACTTTGCTCTCGATGTGTATCACGCAGACTTTGCTCTGGATGTGTATCACGCAGACTTTGCTCTGGATGTGTATCACGCAGACTTTGCTCTCGATATATATCGCACGGACTTTGCTCTGGATGTGTATCACGCAGACTTTGCTCTCGATATATATCGCACGGACTTTGCTCTCGATATATATCGCACGGACTTTGCTCTCGATGTGTATCACGCAGACATTGCTCTCGATATATATATCACGCAGACTTTGCTCTCGATGTGTATCACACAGACTTTGCTCTGGATATATATCGCACAGACTTTGCTCTGGATATATATCGCACAGACTTTGCTCTGGATGTGTATCACACAGACTTTGCTCTCGATATATATCGCACAGACTTTGCTCTGGATGTGTATCACGCAGACTTTGCTCTCGATGTGTATCACGCAGACTTTGCTCTCGATATATATCACACAGACTTTGCTCTCGATATATATTGCACGGACTTTGCTCTCGATATATATATCGCACGGACTTTGCTCTGGATGTGTATCACGCAGACTTTGCTCTCGATATATATCGCACGGACTTTGCTCTCGATGTGTATCACGCAGACTTTGCTCTGGATGTGTATCACGCAGACTTTGCTCTCGATATATATCGCACGGACTTTGCTCTCGATGTGTATCACACAGACTTTGCTCTGGATATATATCGCACAGACTTTGCTCTGGATATATATCGCACAGACTTTGCTCTGGATGTGTATCACGCAGACTTTGCTCTCGATGTATATTGAGCAGACTTTGCTCTCGATGTGTATCACGCAGACTTTGCTCTCGATATATATCGCACGGACTTTGCTCTCGATGTGTATCACGCAGACTTTGCTCTCGATGTGTATCACGCAGACTTTGCTCTCGATATATATCGCACAGACTTTGCTCTCGATGTGTATCACGCAGACTTTGCTCTGGATGTGTATCACGCAGACTTTGCTCTCGATATATATCGCACGGACTTTGCTCTCGATGTGTATCACGCAGACTTTGCTCTCGATATATATTGAGCAGACTTTGCTCTCGATGTGTATCACGCAGACTTTGCTCTCGATGTGTATCGCACGGACTTTGCTCTCGATGTGTATCACGCAGACTTTGCTCTCGATATATATCGCACGGACTTTGCTCTGGATGTGTATCACGCAGACTTTGCTCTCGATATATATCGCACGGACTTTGCTCTGGATGTGTATCACGCAGACTTTGCTCTCGATATATATCGCACGGACTTTGCTCTCGATGTGTATCACGCAGACTTTGCTCTGGATGTGTATCACGCAGACTTTGCTCTCGATGTGTATCACGCAGACTTTGCTCTCGATGTGTATCACGCAGACTTTGCTCTCGATGTGTATCACGCAGACTTTGCTCTCGATGTGTATCACGCAGACTTTGCTCTCGATGTGTATCACGCAGACTTTGCTCTCGATATATATATCGCACGGACTTTGCTCTCGATGTATATCGCACGGACTTTGCTCTGGATGTGTATCATGCAGACTTTGCTCTCGATATATATCGCACGGACTTTGCTCTGGATGTGTATCACGCAGACTTTGCTCTCGATATATATCGCACGGACTTTGCTCTGGATATATATCGCACGGACTTTGCTCTGGATGTGTATCACGCAGACTTTGCTCTCGATATATATCGCACGGACTTTGCTCTCGATGTGTATCACGCAGACTTTGCTCTGGATGTGTATCACGCAGACTTTGCTCTGGATGTGTATCACGCAGACTTTGCTCTCGATATGTATCACGCAGACTTTGCTCTCGATATGTATCACGCAGACTTTGCTCTCGATATATATCGCACGGACTTTGCTCTCGATATGTATCACGCAGACTTTGCTCTCGATATATATCGCACGGACTTTGCTCTCGATGTGTATCACGCAGACTTTGCTCTCGATATATATCGCACGGACTTTGCTCTCGATATATATCGCACGGACTTTGCTCTCGATGTGTATCACGCAGACTTTGCTCTCGATATATATCGCACGGACTTTGCTCTCGATGTGTATCACGCAGACTTTGCTCTCGATATATATCGCACGGACTTTGCTCTCGATGTATATCGCACGGACTTTGCTCTCGATATATATCGCACGGACTTTGCTCTCGATGTGTATCACGCAGACTTTGCTCTCGATGTATATCGCACGGACTTTGCTCTCGATATATATCGCACGGACTTTGCTCTCGATATATATCGCACGGACTTTGCTCTCAATGTGTATCACGCAGACTTTGCTCTGGATGTGTATCACGCAGACTTTGCTCTCGATATATATCGCACGGACTTTGCTCTCGATATATATCGCACGGACTTTGCTCTCGATGTGTATCACGCAGACTTTGCTCTCGATATATATATCGCACGGACTTTGCTCTCGATATATATCGCACGGACTTTGCTCTCGATGTATATCGCACGGACTTTGCTCTCGATATATATCGCACGGACTTTGCTCTCGATGTGTATCACGCAGACTTTGCTCTGGATGTGTATCACGCAGACTTTGCTCTGGATGTGTATCACGCAGACTTTGCTCTCGATATATATATCGCACGGACTTTGCTCTCGATATATATCGCACGGACTTTGCTCTCGATGTATATCGCACGGACTTTGCTCTGGATATATATCGCACAGACTTTGCTCTGGATATATATCGCACAGACTTTGCTCTGGATGTGTATCACGCAGACTTTGCTCTGGATGTGTATCACGCAGACTTTGCTCTCGATATATATCGCACGGACTTTGCTCTCGATGTGTATCACGCAGACTTTGCTCTCGATGTGTATCACGCAGACTTTGCTCTCGATATATATCGCACGGACTTTGCTCTCGATGTGTATCACGCAGACTTTGCTCTCGATATATATTGAGCAGACTTTGCTCTCGATGTGTATCACGCAGACTTTGCTCTCGATGTGTATCGCACGGACTTTGCTCTCGATGTATATCACACGGACTTTGCTCTCGATGTGTATCACGCAGACTTTGCTCTCGATATATATCGCACGGACTTTGCTCTGGATGTGTATCACGCAGACTTTGCTCTGGATGTGTATCACGCAGACTTTGCTCTCGATATATATCGCACGGACTTTGCTCTCGATATATATCGCACGGACTTTGCTCTCGATATATATCGCACGGACTTTGCTCTCGATATATATCGCACGGACTTTGCTCTCGATATATATCGCACGGACTTTGCTCTCGATGTGTATCACGCAGACTTTGCTCTGGATGTGTATCACGCAGACTTTGCTCTGGATGTGTATCACGCAGACTTTGCTCTCGATATATATCGCACGGACTTTGCTCTCGATGTGTATCACGCAGACTTTGCTCTCGATGTGTATCACGCAGACTTTGCTCTCGATATATATCGCACGGACTTTGCTCTCGATGTGTATCACGCAGACTTTGCTCTCGATATATATTGAGCAGACTTTGCTCTCGATGTGTATCACGCAGACTTTGCTCTCGATGTGTATCACGCAGACTTTGCTCTCGATATATATCGCACGGACTTTGCTCTGGATGTGTATCACGCAGACTTTGCTCTCGATATATATCGCACGGACTTTGCTCTGGATGTGTATCACGCAGACTTTGCTCTGGATGTGTATCACGCAGACTTTGCTCTCGATATATATCGCACGGACTTTGCTCTCGATATATATCGCACGGACTTTGCTCTCGATATATATCGCACGGACTTTGCTCTCGATATATATCGCACGGACTTTGCTCTCGATATATATCGCACGGACTTTGCTCTCGATGTGTATCACGCAGACTTTGCTCTGGATGTGTATCACGCAGACTTTGCTCTGGATGTGTATCACGCAGACTTTGCTCTCGATATATATATCGCACGGACTTTGCTCTCGATATATATATCGCACGGACTTTGCTCTCGATGTGTATCACGCAGACTTTGCTCTGGATGTGTATCACGCAGACTTTGCTCTGGATGTGTATCACGCAGACTTTGCTCTCGATATATATATCGCACGGACTTTGCTCTCGATATATATATCGCACGGACTTTGCTCTCGATATATATCGCACGGACTTTGCTCTCGATGTATATCGCACGGACTTTGCTCTCGATGTGTATCACGCAGACTTTGCTCTCGATATATATCGCACGGACTTTGCTCTCGATGTGTATCACGCAGACTTTGCTCTCGATGTGTATCACGCAGACTTTGCTCTCGATATATATCGCACGGACTTTGCTCTCGATGTGTATCACACAGACTTTGCTCTGGATATATATCGCACAGACTTTGCTCTGGATATATATCGCACAGACTTTGCTCTGGATGTGTATCACACAGACTTTGCTCTCGATATATATCGCACAGACTTTGCTCTGGATGTGTATCACGCAGACTTTGCTCTCGATGTATATCGCACGGACTTTGCTCTCGATGTGTATCACGCAGACTTTGCTCTCGATATATATCGCACGGACTTTGCTCTCGATGTGTATCACACAGACTTTGCTCTCGATATATATTGCACGGACTTTGCTCTCGATATATATATCGCACGGACTTTGCTCTCGATGTGTATCACGCAGACTTTGCTCTCGATATATATCGCACGGACTTTGCTCTCGATGTGTATCACGCAGACTTTGCTCTGGATGTGTATCACGCAGACTTTGCTCTCGATATATATCGCACGGACTTTGCTCTCGATGTGTATCGCACAGACTTTGCTCTGGATATATATCGCACAGACTTTGCTCTGGATGTGTATCACGCAGACTTTGCTCTCGATGTATATTGAGCAGACTTTGCTCTCGATGTGTATCACGCAGACTTTGCTCTCGATATATATCGCACGGACTTTGCTCTCGATGTGTATCACGCAGACTTTGCTCTCGATGTGTATCACGCAGACTTTGCTCTCGATGTGTATCACGCAGACTTTGCTCTCGATGTGTATCACGCAGACTTTGCTCTCGATATATATCGCACGGACTTTGCTCTCGATGTGTATCACGCAGACTTTGCTCTCGATATATATCGCACGGACTTTGCTCTCGATATATATCGCACGGACTTTGCTCTCGATGTGTATCACGCAGACTTTGCTCTCGATGTGTATCACGCAGACTTTGCTCTGGATGTGTATCACGCAGACTTTGCTCTCGATATATATCGCACGGACTTTGCTCTCGATGTGTATCACGCAGACTTTGCTCTCGATATATATCGCACGGACTTTGCTCTCGATGTGTATCACGCAGACTTTGCTCTCGATGTGTATCGCACGGACTTTGCTCTCGATGTATATCACACGGACTTTGCTCTCGATGTGTATCACGCAGACTTTGCTCTCGATATATATCGCACGGACTTTGCTCTCGATGTGTATCACACAGACTTTGCTCTCGATATATATCGCACGGACTTTGCTCTGGATGTGTATCATGCAGACTTTGCTCTCGATATATATCGCACGGACTTTGCTCTGGATGTGTATCACGCAGACTTTGCTCTCGATATATATCGCACGGACTTTGCTCTCGATGTGTATCACGCAGACTTTGCTCTGGATGTGTATCACGCAGACTTTGCTCTGGATGTGTATCACGCAGACTTTGCTCTCGATATGTATCACGCAGACTTTGCTCTCGATATATATCGCACGGACTTTGCTCTCGATATGTATCACGCAGACTTTGCTCTCGATATATATCGCACAGACTTTGCTCTCGATGTGTATCACGCAGACTTTGCTCTCGATATATATCGCACGGACTTTGCTCTCGATGTGTATCACGCAGACTTTGCTCTCGATATATATCGCACGGACTTTGCTCTCGATATATATCGCACGGACTTTGCTCTCGATGTGTATCACGCAGACTTTGCTCTCGATATATATCGCACGGACTTTGCTCTCGATGTATATCGCACGGACTTTGCTCTCGATATATATCGCACGGACTTTGCTCTCGATGTGTATCACGCAGACTTTGCTCTCGATGTATATCGCACGGACTTTACTCTCGATATATATCGCACGGACTTTGCTCTCGATATATATCGCACGGACTTTGCTCTCAATGTGTATCACGCAGACTTTGCTCTGGATGTGTATCACGCAGACTTTGCTCTCGATATATATCGCACGGACTTTGCTCTCGATATATATCGCACGGACTTTGCTCTCGATGTGTATCACGCAGACTTTGCTCTCGATATATATATCGCACGGACTTTGCTCTCGATATATATCGCACGGACTTTGCTCTCGATGTATATCGCACGGACTTTGCTCTCGATATATATCGCACGGACTTTGCTCTCGATGTGTATCACGCAGACTTTGCTCTGGATGTGTATCACGCAGACTTTGCTCTGGATGTGTATCACGCAGACTTTGCTCTCGATATATATATCGCACGGACTTTGCTCTCGATATATATCGCACGGACTTTGCTCTCGATGTATATCGCACGGACTTTGCTCTGGATATATATCGCACAGACTTTGCTCTGGATATATATCGCACAGACTTTGCTCTGGATGTGTATCACGCAGACTTTGCTCTGGATGTGTATCACGCAGACTTTGCTCTCGATATATATCGCACGGACTTTGCTCTCGATGTGTATCACGCAGACTTTGCTCTCGATGTGTATCACGCAGACTTTGCTCTCGATATATATCGCACGGACTTTGCTCTCGATGTGTATCACGCAGACTTTGCTCTCGATATATATCGCACGGACTTTGCTCTCGATATATATTGAGCAGACTTTGCTCTCGATGTGTATCACGCAGACTTTGCTCTCGATGTGTATCGCACGGACTTTGCTCTCGATGTATATCACACGGACTTTGCTCTCGATGTGTATCACGCAGACTTTGCTCTCGATATATATCGCACGGACTTTGCTCTGGATGTGTATCACGCAGACTTTGCTCTCGATATATATCGCACGGACTTTGCTCTGGATGTGTATCACGCAGACTTTGCTCTGGATGTGTATCACGCAGACTTTGCTCTCGATATATATCGCACGGACTTTGCTCTCGATGTGTATCACGCAGACTTTGCTCTCGATATATATATCGCACGGACTTTGCTCTCGATATATATCGCACGGACTTTGCTCTCGATATATATCGCACGGACTTTGCTCTCGATATATATCGCACGGACTTTGCTCTCGATGTGTATCACGCAGACTTTGCTCTGGATGTGTATCACGCAGACTTTGCTCTGGATGTGTATCACGCAGACTTTGCTCTCGATATATATCGCACGGACTTTGCTCTGGATGTGTATCACGCAGACTTTGCTCTCGATATATATCGCACGGACTTTGCTCTCGATATATATCGCACGGACTTTGCTCTCGATGTGTATCACGCAGACATTGCTCTCGATATATATCGCACGGACTTTGCTCTCGATGTGTATCACGCAGACTTTGCTCTCGATATATATCGCACGGACTTTGCTCTCGATGTGTATCACGCAGACTTTGCTCTCGATATATATCGCACGGACTTTGCTCTCGATATGTATCACGCCAGACTTTGCTCTCGATATATATCGCACGGACTTTGCTCTCGATGTGTATCACGCAGACTTTGCTCTCGATATATATCGCACGGACTTTGCTCTCGATATATATCGCACGGACTTTGCTCTCGATGTGTATCACGCAGACTTTGCTCTCGATATATATCGCACGGACTTTGCTCTCGATGTATATCGCACGGACTTTGCTCTCGATATATATCGCACGGACTTTGCTCTCGATGTGTATCACGCAGACTTTGCTCTCGATGTATATCGCACGGACTTTGCTCTCGATATATATCGCACGGACTTTGCTCTCGATATATATCGCACGGACTTTGCTCTCAATGTGTATCACGCAGACTTTGCTCTGGATGTGTATCACGCAGACTTTGCTCTCGATATATATCGCACGGACTTTGCTCTCGATGTGTATCACGCAGACTTTGCTCTCGATATATATATCGCACGGACTTTGCTCTCGATATATATCGCACGGACTTTGCTCTCGATGTATATCGCACGGACTTTGCTCTCGATTATATCGCACGGACTTTGCTCTCGATGTGTATCACGCAGACTTTGCTCTGGATGTGTATCACGCAGACTTTGCTCTGGATGTGTATCACGCAGACTTTGCTCTCGATATATATATCGCACGGACTTTGCTCTCGATATATATCGCACGGACTTTGCTCTCGATGTATATCGCACGGACTTTGCTCTGGATATATATCGCACAGACTTTGCTCTGGATATATATCGCACAGACTTTGCTCTGGATGTGTATCACGCAGACTTTGCTCTGGATGTGTATCACGCAGACTTTGCTCTCGATATATATCGCACGGACTTTGCTCTCGATGTGTATCACGCAGACTTTGCTCTCGATGTGTATCACGCAGACTTTGCTCTCGATATATATCGCACAGACTTTGCTCTCGATGTGTATCACGCAGACTTTGCTCTCGATATATATTGAGCAGACTTTGCTCTCGATGTGTATCACGCAGACTTTGCTCTCGATGTGTATCGCACGGACTTTGCTCTCGATGTATATCACACGGACTTTGCTCTCGATGTGTATCACGCAGACTTTGCTCTCGATATATATCGCACGGACTTTGCTCTGGATGTGTATCACGCAGACTTTGCTCTCGATATATATCGCACGGACTTTGCTCTGGATGTGTATCACGCAGACTTTGCTCTGGATGTGTATCACGCAGACTTTGCTCTCGATATATATCGCACGGACTTTGCTCTCGATATATATCGCACGGACTTTGCTCTCGATGTGTATCACGCAGACTTTGCTCTCGATATATATATCGCACGGACTTTGCTCTCGATATATATCGCACGGACTTTGCTCTCGATATATATCGCACGGACTTTGCTCTCGATATATATCGCACGGACTTTGCTCTCGATGTGTATCACGCAGACTTTGCTCTGGATGTGTATCACGCAGACTTTGCTCTGGATGTGTATCACGCAGACTTTGCTCTCGATATATATATCGCACGGACTTTGCTCTCGATATATATATCGCACGGACTTTGCTCTCGATATATATCGCACGGACTTTGCTCTCGATGTATATCGCACGGACTTTGCTCTCGATGTGTATCACGCAGACTTTGCTCTCGATATATATCGCACGGACTTTGCTCTCGATGTGTATCACGCAGACTTTGCTCTCGATGTGTATCACGCAGACTTTGCTCTCGATATATATCGCACGGACTTTGCTCTCGATGTGTATCACACAGACTTTGCTCTGGATATATATCGCACAGACTTTGCTCTGGATATATATCGCACAGACTTTGCTCTGGATGTGTATCACGCAGACTTTGCTCTCGATATATATCGCACGGACTTTGCTCTGGATGTGTATCACGCAGACTTTGCTCTCGATATATATTGCACGGACTTTGCTCTCGATATATATATCGCACGGACTTTGCTCTCGATGTGTATCACGCAGACTTTGCTCTCGATATATATTGCACGGACTTTGCTCTCGATGTGTATCACGCAGACTTTGCTCTCGATATATATCGCACGGACTTTGCTCTCGATGTGTATCACGCAGACTTTGCTCTCGATGTGTATCACGCAGACTTTGCTCTCGATATATATCGCACGGACTTTGCTCTCGATGTGTATCACGCAGACTTTGCTCTGGATATATATCGCACAGACTTTGCTCTGGATGTGTATCACGCAGACTTTGCTCTCGATGTATATTGAGCAGACTTTGCTCTCGATGTGTATCACGCAGACTTTGCTCTCGATATATATCGCACGGACTTTGCTCTCGATGTGTATCACGCAGACTTTGCTCTCGATGTGTATCACGCAGACTTTGCTCTCGATGTATATCGCACGGACTTTGCTCTCGATATATATCGCACGGACTTTGCTCTCGATGTGTATCACGCAGACTTTGCTCTCGATGTGTATCACGCAGACTTTGCTCTGGATGTGTATCACGCAGACTTTGCTCTCGATATATATCGCACGGACTTTGCTCTCGATATATATTGAGCAGACTTTGCTCTCGATGTGTATCACGCAGACTTTGCTCTCGATGTGTATCGCACGGACTTTGCTCTCGATGTATATCACACGGACTTTGCTCTCGATGTGTATCACGCAGACTTTGCTCTCGATATATATCGCACGGACTTTGCTCTGGATGTGTATCACGCAGACTTTGCTCTCGATATATATCGCACGGACTTTGCTCTGGATGTGTATCACGCAGACTTTGCTCTGGATGTGTATCACGCAGACTTTGCTCTCGATATATATCGCACGGACTTTGCTCTCGATATATATCGCACGGACTTTGCTCTCGATGTGTATCACGCAGACTTTGCTCTCGATATATATATCGCACGGACTTTGCTCTCGATATATATCGCACGGACTTTGCTCTCGATATATATCGCACGGACTTTGCTCTCGATATATATCGCACGGACTTTGCTCTCGATGTGTATCACGCAGACTTTGCTCTGGATGTGTATCACGCAGACTTTGCTCTGGATGTGTATCACGCAGACTTTGCTCTCGATATATATCGCACGGACTTTGCTCTGGATGTGTATCACGCAGACTTTGCTCTCGATATATATCGCACGGACTTTGCTCTCGATATATATCGCACGGACTTTGCTCTCGATGTGTATCACGCAGACATTGCTCTCGATATATATATCACGCAGACTTTGCTCTCGATGTGTATCACACAGACTTTGCTCTCGATATATATTGAGCGGACTTTGCTCTCGATGTGTATCACACAGACTTTGCTCTCGATATATATTGAGCGGACTTTGCTCTCGATGTGTATCACGCAGACTTTGCTCTCGATATATATATCGCACGGACTTTGCTCTCGATATATATCGCACGGACTTTGCTCTCGATGTATATCGCACGGACTTTGCTCTCGATATATATCGCACGGACTTTGCTCTCGATGTGTATCACGCAGACTTTGCTCTGGATGTGTATCACGCAGACTTTGCTCTGGATGTGTATCACGCAGACTTTGCTCTCGATATATATATCGCACGGACTTTGCTCTCGATATATATCGCACGGACTTTGCTCTCGATGTATATCGCACGGACTTTGCTCTGGATATATATCGCACAGACTTTGCTCTGGATATATATCGCACAGACTTTGCTCTGGATGTGTATCACGCAGACTTTGCTCTGGATGTGTATCACGCAGACTTTGCTCTCGATATATATCGCACGGACTTTGCTCTCGATGTGTATCACGCAGACTTTGCTCTCGATGTGTATCACGCAGACTTTGCTCTCGATATATATCGCACGGACTTTGCTCTCGATGTGTATCACGCAGACTTTGCTCTCGATATATATCGCACGGACTTTGCTCTCGATGTGTATCACGCAGACTTTGCTCTCGATATATATTGAGCAGACTTTGCTCTCGATGTGTATCACGCAGACTTTGCTCTCGATGTGTATCGCACGGACTTTGCTCTCGATGTATATCACACGGACTTTGCTCTCGATGTGTATCACGCAGACTTTGCTCTCGATATATATCGCACGGACTTTGCTCTGGATGTGTATCACGCAGACTTTGCTCTCGATATATATCGCACGGACTTTGCTCTGGATGTGTATCACGCAGACTTTGCTCTGGATGTGTATCACGCAGACTTTGCTCTCGATATATATCGCACGGACTTTGCTCTCGATATATATCGCACGGACTTTGCTCTCGATGTGTATCACGCAGACTTTGCTCTCGATATATATATCGCACGGACTTTGCTCTCGATATATATCGCACGGACTTTGCTCTCGATATATATCGCACGGACTTTGCTCTCGATATATATCGCACGGACTTTGCTCTCGATGTGTATCACGCAGACTTTGCTCTGGATGTGTATCACGCAGACTTTGCTCTGGATGTGTATCACGCAGACTTTGCTCTCGATATATATATCGCACGGACTTTGCTCTCGATATATATATCGCACGGACTTTGCTCTCGATATATATCGCACGGACTTTGCTCTCGATGTGTATCACGCAGACTTTGCTCTGGATGTGTATCACGCAGACTTTGCTCTGGATGTGTATCACGCAGACTTTGCTCTCGATATATATCGCACGGACTTTGCTCTGGATGTGTATCACGCAGACTTTGCTCTCGATATATATCGCACGGACTTTGCTCTCGATATATATCGCACGGACTTTGCTCTCGATGTGTATCACGCAGACATTGCTCTCGATATATATATCACGCAGACTTTGCTCTCGATGTGTATCACACAGACTTTGCTCTGGATATATATCGCACAGACTTTGCTCTGGATATATATCGCACAGACTTTGCTCTGGATGTGTATCACACAGACTTTGCTCTCGATATATATCGCACAGACTTTGCTCTGGATGTGTATCACGCAGACTTTGCTCTCGATGTGTATCACGCAGACTTTGCTCTCGATATATATCACACAGACTTTGCTCTCGATATATATTGCACGGACTTTGCTCTCGATATATATATCGCACGGACTTTGCTCTGGATGTGTATCACGCAGACTTTGCTCTCGATATATATCGCACGGACTTTGCTCTCGATGTGTATCACGCAGACTTTGCTCTGGATGTGTATCACGCAGACTTTGCTCTCGATATATATCGCACGGACTTTGCTCTCGATGTGTATCACACAGACTTTGCTCTGGATATATATCGCACAGACTTTGCTCTGGATATATATCGCACAGACTTTGCTCTGGATGTGTATCACGCAGACTTTGCTCTCGATGTATATTGAGCAGACTTTGCTCTCGATGTGTATCACGCAGACTTTGCTCTCGATATATATCGCACGGACTTTGCTCTCGATGTGTATCACGCAGACTTTGCTCTCGATATATATCGCACAGACTTTGCTCTCGATGTGTATCACGCAGACTTTGCTCTGGATGTGTATCACGCAGACTTTGCTCTCGATATATATCGCACGGACTTTGCTCTCGATGTGTATCACGCAGACTTTGCTCTCGATATATATTGAGCAGACTTTGCTCTCGATGTGTATCACGCAGACTTTGCTCTCGATGTGTATCGCACGGACTTTGCTCTCGATGTGTATCACGCAGACTTTGCTCTCGATATATATCGCACGGACTTTGCTCTGGATGTGTATCACGCAGACTTTGCTCTCGATATATATCGCACGGACTTTGCTCTGGATGTGTATCACGCAGACTTTGCTCTCGATATATATCGCACGGACTTTGCTCTCGATGTGTATCACGCAGACTTTGCTCTGGATGTGTATCACGCAGACTTTGCTCTCGATGTGTATCACGCAGACTTTGCTCTCGATGTGTATCACGCAGACTTTGCTCTCGATGTGTATCACGCAGACTTTGCTCTCGATGTGTATCACGCAGACTTTGCTCTCGATGTGTATCACGCAGACTTTGCTCTCGATATATATATCGCACGGACTTTGCTCTCGATGTATATCGCACGGACTTTGCTCTGGATGTGTATCATGCAGACTTTGCTCTCGATATATATCGCACGGACTTTGCTCTGGATGTGTATCACGCAGACTTTGCTCTCGATATATATCGCACGGACTTTGCTCTGGATATATATCGCACGGACTTTGCTCTGGATGTGTATCACGCAGACTTTGCTCTCGATATATATCGCACGGACTTTGCTCTCGATGTGTATCACGCAGACTTTGCTCTGGATGTGTATCACGCAGACTTTGCTCTGGATGTGTATCACGCAGACTTTGCTCTCGATATGTATCACGCAGACTTTGCTCTCGATATGTATCACGCAGACTTTGCTCTCGATATATATCGCACGGACTTTGCTCTCGATATGTATCACGCAGACTTTGCTCTCGATATATATCGCACGGACTTTGCTCTCGATGTGTATCACGCAGACTTTGCTCTCGATATATATCGCACGGACTTTGCTCTCGATATATATCGCACGGACTTTGCTCTCGATGTGTATCACGCAGACTTTGCTCTCGATATATATCGCACGGACTTTGCTCTCGATGTGTATCACGCAGACTTTGCTCTCGATATATATCGCACGGACTTTGCTCTCGATGTATATCGCACGGACTTTGCTCTCGATATATATCGCACGGACTTTGCTCTCGATGTGTATCACGCAGACTTTGCTCTCGATGTATATCGCACGGACTTTGCTCTCGATATATATCGCACGGACTTTGCTCTCGATATATATCGCACGGACTTTGCTCTCAATGTGTATCACGCAGACTTTGCTCTGGATGTGTATCACGCAGACTTTGCTCTCGATATATATCGCACGGACTTTGCTCTCGATATATATCGCACGGACTTTGCTCTCGATGTGTATCACGCAGACTTTGCTCTCGATATATATATCGCACGGACTTTGCTCTCGATATATATCGCACGGACTTTGCTCTCGATGTATATCGCACGGACTTTGCTCTCGATATATATCGCACGGACTTTGCTCTCGATGTGTATCACGCAGACTTTGCTCTGGATGTGTATCACGCAGACTTTGCTCTCGATATATATATCGCACGGACTTTGCTCTCGATATATATCGCACGGACTTTGCTCTCGATGTATATCGCACGGACTTTGCTCTGGATATATATCGCACAGACTTTGCTCTGGATATATATCGCACAGACTTTGCTCTGGATGTGTATCACGCAGACTTTGCTCTGGATGTGTATCACGCAGACTTTGCTCTCGATATATATCGCACGGACTTTGCTCTCGATGTGTATCACGCAGACTTTGCTCTCGATGTGTATCACGCAGACTTTGCTCTCGATATATATCGCACGGACTTTGCTCTCGATGTGTATCACGCAGACTTTGCTCTCGATATATATTGAGCAGACTTTGCTCTCGATGTGTATCACGCAGACTTTGCTCTCGATGTGTATCGCACGGACTTTGCTCTCGATGTATATCACACGGACTTTGCTCTCGATGTGTATCACGCAGACTTTGCTCTCGATATATATCGCACGGACTTTGCTCTGGATGTGTATCACGCAGACTTTGCTCTGGATGTGTATCACGCAGACTTTGCTCTCGATATATATCGCACGGACTTTGCTCTCGATATATATCGCACGGACTTTGCTCTCGATATATATCGCACGGACTTTGCTCTCGATATATATCGCACGGACTTTGCTCTCGATATATATCGCACGGACTTTGCTCTCGATGTGTATCACGCAGACTTTGCTCTGGATGTGTATCACGCAGACTTTGCTCTGGATGTGTATCACGCAGACTTTGCTCTCGATATATATCGCACGGACTTTGCTCTCGATGTGTATCACGCAGACTTTGCTCTCGATGTGTATCACGCAGACTTTGCTCTCGATATATATCGCACGGACTTTGCTCTCGATGTGTATCACGCAGACTTTGCTCTCGATATATATTGAGCAGACTTTGCTCTCGATGTGTATCACGCAGACTTTGCTCTCGATGTGTATCACGCAGACTTTGCTCTCGATATATATCGCACGGACTTTGCTCTGGATGTGTATCACGCAGACTTTGCTCTCGATATATATCGCACGGACTTTGCTCTGGATGTGTATCACGCAGACTTTGCTCTGGATGTGTATCACGCAGACTTTGCTCTCGATATATATCGCACGGACTTTGCTCTCGATATATATCGCACGGACTTTGCTCTCGATATATATCGCACGGACTTTGCTCTCGATATATATCGCACGGACTTTGCTCTCGATATATATCGCACGGACTTTGCTCTCGATGTGTATCACGCAGACTTTGCTCTGGATGTGTATCACGCAGACTTTGCTCTGGATGTGTATCACGCAGACTTTGCTCTCGATATATATATCGCACGGACTTTGCTCTCGATATATATATCGCACGGACTTTGCTCTCGATGTGTATCACGCAGACTTTGCTCTGGATGTGTATCACGCAGACTTTGCTCTGGATGTGTATCACGCAGACTTTGCTCTCGATATATATATCGCACGGACTTTGCTCTCGATATATATATCGCACGGACTTTGCTCTCGATATATATCGCACGGACTTTGCTCTCGATGTATATCGCACGGACTTTGCTCTCGATGTGTATCACGCAGACTTTGCTCTCGATATATATCGCACGGACTTTGCTCTCGATGTGTATCACGCAGACTTTGCTCTCGATGTGTATCACGCAGACTTTGCTCTCGATATATATCGCACGGACTTTGCTCTCGATGTGTATCACACAGACTTTGCTCTGGATATATATCGCACAGACTTTGCTCTGGATATATATCGCACAGACTTTGCTCTGGATGTGTATCACACAGACTTTGCTCTCGATATATATCGCACAGACTTTGCTCTGGATGTGTATCACGCAGACTTTGCTCTCGATGTATATCGCACGGACTTTGCTCTCGATGTGTATCACGCAGACTTTGCTCTCGATATATATCGCACGGACTTTGCTCTCGATGTGTATCACACAGACTTTGCTCTCGATATATATTGCACGGACTTTGCTCTCGATATATATATCGCACGGACTTTGCTCTCGATGTGTATCACGCAGACTTTGCTCTCGATATATATCGCACGGACTTTGCTCTCGATGTGTATCACGCAGACTTTGCTCTGGATGTGTATCACGCAGACTTTGCTCTCGATATATATCGCACGGACTTTGCTCTCGATGTGTATCGCACAGACTTTGCTCTGGATATATATCGCACAGACTTTGCTCTGGATGTGTATCACGCAGACTTTGCTCTCGATGTATATTGAGCAGACTTTGCTCTCGATGTGTATCACGCAGACTTTGCTCTCGATATATATCGCACGGACTTTGCTCTCGATGTGTATCACGCAGACTTTGCTCTCGATGTGTATCACGCAGACTTTGCTCTCGATATATATCGCACGGACTTTGCTCTCGATGTGTATCACGCAGACTTTGCTCTCGATATATATCGCACGGACTTTGCTCTCGATATATATCGCACGGACTTTGCTCTCGATGTGTATCACGCAGACTTTGCTCTCGATGTGTATCACGCAGACTTTGCTCTGGATGTGTATCACGCAGACTTTGCTCTCGATATATATCGCACGGACTTTGCTCTCGATATATATTGAGCAGACTTTGCTCTCGATGTGTATCACGCAGACTTTGCTCTCGATGTGTATCGCACGGACTTTGCTCTCGATGTATATCACACGGACTTTGCTCTCGATGTGTATCACGCAGACTTTGCTCTCGATATATATCGCACGGACTTTGCTCTGGATGTGTATCACGCAGACTTTGCTCTCGATATATATCGCACGGACTTTGCTCTGGATGTGTATCACGCAGACTTTGCTCTCGATATATATCGCACGGACTTTGCTCTCGATGTGTATCACGCAGACTTTGCTCTGGATGTGTATCACGCAGACTTTGCTCTGGATGTGTATCACGCAGACTTTGCTCTCGATATGTATCACGCAGACTTTGCTCTCGATATATATCGCACGGACTTTGCTCTCGATATGTATCACGCAGACTTTGCTCTCGATATATATCGCACAGACTTTGCTCTCGATGTGTATCACGCAGACTTTGCTCTCGATATATATCGCACGGACTTTGCTCTCGATGTGTATCACGCAGACTTTGCTCTCGATATATATCGCACGGACTTTGCTCTCGATATATATCGCACGGACTTTGCTCTCGATGTGTATCACGCAGACTTTGCTCTCGATATATATCGCACGGACTTTGCTCTCGATGTATATCGCACGGACTTTGCTCTCGATATATATCGCACGGACTTTGCTCTCGATGTGTATCACGCAGACTTTGCTCTCGATGTATATCGCACGGACTTTACTCTCGATATATATCGCACGGACTTTGCTCTCGATATATATCGCACGGACTTTGCTCTCAATGTGTATCACGCAGACTTTGCTCTGGATGTGTATCACGCAGACTTTGCTCTCGATATATATCGCACGGACTTTGCTCTCGATATATATCGCACGGACTTTGCTCTCGATGTGTATCACGCAGACTTTGCTCTCGATATATATATCGCACGGACTTTGCTCTCGATATATATCGCACGGACTTTGCTCTCGATGTATATCGCACGGACTTTGCTCTCGATATATATCGCACGGACTTTGCTCTCGATGTGTATCACGCAGACTTTGCTCTGGATGTGTATCACGCAGACTTTGCTCTGGATGTGTATCACGCAGACTTTGCTCTCGATATATATATCGCACGGACTTTGCTCTCGATATATATCGCACGGACTTTGCTCTCGATGTATATCGCACGGACTTTGCTCTGGATATATATCGCACAGACTTTGCTCTGGATATATATCGCACAGACTTTGCTCTGGATGTGTATCACGCAGACTTTGCTCTGGATGTGTATCACGCAGACTTTGCTCTCGATATATATCGCACGGACTTTGCTCTCGATGTGTATCACGCAGACTTTGCTCTCGATGTGTATCACGCAGACTTTGCTCTCGATATATATCGCACGGACTTTGCTCTCGATGTGTATCACGCAGACTTTGCTCTCGATATATATCGCACGGACTTTGCTCTCGATATATATTGAGCAGACTTTGCTCTCGATGTGTATCACGCAGACTTTGCTCTCGATGTGTATCGCACGGACTTTGCTCTCGATGTATATCACACGGACTTTGCTCTCGATGTGTATCACGCAGACTTTGCTCTCGATATATATCGCACGGACTTTGCTCTGGATGTGTATCACGCAGACTTTGCTCTCGATATATATCGCACGGACTTTGCTCTGGATGTGTATCACGCAGACTTTGCTCTGGATGTGTATCACGCAGACTTTGCTCTCGATGTGTATCGCACGGACTTTGCTCTCGATATATATCGCACGGACTTTGCTCTCGATATATATCGCACGGACTTTGCTCTCGATATATATCGCACGGACTTTGCTCTCGATGTGTATCACGCAGACTTTGCTCTCGATATATATATCGCACGGACTTTGCTCTCGATATATATCGCACGGACTTTGCTCTCGATATATATCGCACGGACTTTGCTCTCGATATATATCGCACGGACTTTGCTCTCGATGTGTATCACGCAGACTTTGCTCTGGATGTGTATCACGCAGACTTTGCTCTGGATGTGTATCACGCAGACTTTGCTCTCGATATATATCGCACGGACTTTGCTCTGGATGTGTATCACGCAGACTTTGCTCTCGATATATATCGCACGGACTTTGCTCTCGATATATATCGCACGGACTTTGCTCTCGATGTGTATCACGCAGACATTGCTCTCGATATATATATCACGCAGACTTTGCTCTGGATGTGTATCACACAGACTTTGCTCTCGATATATATTGAGCGGACTTTGCTCTCGATGTGTATCACACAGACTTTGCTCTCGATATATATTGAGCGGACTTTGCTCTCGATGTGTATCACACAGACTTTGCTCTCGATATATATTGAGCGGACTTTGCTCTCGATGTGTATCACGCAGACTTTGCTCTCGATATATATATCGCACGGACTTTGCTCTCGATATATATCGCACGGACTTTGCTCTCGATGTATATCGCACGGACTTTGCTCTCGATATATATCGCACGGACTTTGCTCTCGATGTGTATCACGCAGACTTTGCTCTGGATGTGTATCACGCAGACTTTGCTCTGGATGTGTATCACGCAGACTTTGCTCTCGATATATATATCGCACGGACTTTGCTCTCGATATATATCGCACGGACTTTGCTCTCGATGTATATCGCACGGACTTTGCTCTGGATATATATCGCACAGACTTTGCTCTGGATATATATCGCACAGACTTTGCTCTGGATGTGTATCACGCAGACTTTGCTCTGGATGTGTATCACGCAGACTTTGCTCTCGATATATATCGCACGGACTTTGCTCTCGATGTGTATCACGCAGACTTTGCTCTCGATGTGTATCACGCAGACTTTGCTCTCGATGTGTATCACGCAGACTTTGCTCTCGATGTGTATCGCACGGACTTTGCTCTCGATGTATATCACACGGACTTTGCTCTCGATGTGTATCACGCAGACTTTGCTCTCGATATATATCGCACGGACTTTGCTCTGGATGTGTATCACGCAGACTTTGCTCTCGATATATATCGCACGGACTTTGCTCTGGATGTGTATCACGCAGACTTTGCTCTGGATGTGTATCACGCAGACTTTGCTCTCGATATATATCGCACGGACTTTGCTCTCGATATATATCGCACGGACTTTGCTCTCGATGTGTATCACGCAGACTTTGCTCTCGATATATATATCGCACGGACTTTGCTCTCGATATATATCGCACGGACTTTGCTCTCGATATATATCGCACGGACTTTGCTCTCGATATATATCGCACGGACTTTGCTCTCGATGTGTATCACGCAGACTTTGCTCTGGATGTGTATCACGCAGACTTTGCTCTGGATGTGTATCACGCAGACTTTGCTCTCGATATATATATCGCACGGACTTTGCTCTCGATATATATATCGCACGGACTTTGCTCTCGATATATATCGCACGGACTTTGCTCTCGATGTGTATCACGCAGACTTTGCTCTGGATGTGTATCACGCAGACTTTGCTCTGGATGTGTATCACGCAGACTTTGCTCTCGATATATATCGCACGGACTTTGCTCTGGATGTGTATCACGCAGACTTTGCTCTCGATATATATCGCACGGACTTTGCTCTCGATATATATCGCACGGACTTTGCTCTCGATGTGTATCACGCAGACATTGCTCTCGATATATATATCACGCAGACTTTGCTCTCGATGTGTATCACACAGACTTTGCTCTCGATATATATTGAGCGGACTTTGCTCTCGATGTGTATCACACAGACTTTGCTCTCGATATATATTGAGCGGACTTTGCTCTCGATGTGTATCACGCAGACTTTGCTCTCGATGTATATCACGCAGACATTGCTCTCGATATATATATCACGCAGACTTTGCTCTCGATGTGTATCACGCAGACATTGCTCTCGATATATATATCACGCAGACTTTGCTCTCGATGTGTATCACGCAGACTTTGCTCTCGATATATATTGAGCGGACTTTGCTCTCGATGTGTATCACGCAGACTTTGCTCTCGATGTATATCGCACGGACTTTGCTCTGGATGTGTATCACGCAGACTTTGCTCTCGATATATATATCGCACGGACTTTGCTCTCGATATATATCGCACGGACTTTGCTCTGGATGTGTATCACGCAGACTTTGCTCTGGATATATATCGCACAGACTTTGCTCTCGATATATATCGCACGGACTTTGCTCTGGATGTGTATCACGCAGACTTTGCTCTCGATATATATATCGCACGGACTTTGCTCTCGATATATATCGCACGGACTTTGCTCTGGATGTGTATCACGCAGACTTTGCTCTCGATATATATATCGCACGGACTTTGCTCTCGATATATATCGCACGGACTTTGCTCTGGATGTGTATCACGCAGACTTTGCTCTCGATATATATATCGCACGGACTTTGCTCTCGATATATATCGCACGGACTTTGCTCTGGATGTGTATCACGCAGACTTTGCTCTCGATGTGTATCACGCAGACTTTGCTCTCGATATATATATCGCACGGACTTTGCTCTGGATGTGTATCACGCAGACTTTGCTCTCGATATATATTGAGCGGACTTTTACACAAAGAAGTGTTTTGTTGGCACATTTTGTACTGGATTCATATTCTTTGCACATATGTATACAAAAGCACCGACACTTTTGAAGCAATTTATTGTTTTAGGAACCCTAAAGGGGAAGCGCAGCTAAAAATGAAATATTTCGAGTTTTGTATTCCAGCCCCATAGCGTGCTGCACCCCACCTAACACTAAAGCCGGCCACACGCGGGTCCAATTCTGAAAGAATTTTCTATAAAAAATCTTTTTCGAAGAATTTTCGTTCCAATTTCGCACCATTAGCGGGTCGCAGAAACGGCCGATTTCCGTGTGACCATCGAATTTGAGGAAATTTTTTTAAAAACAAACGAATTTCGAATCAATGATGGAAGAATCGGGTGAGGAATGTAATTGAAAAAAGAAATGAGCTGTGACCTGGAAAGAAAAGAAAATTCTTGGCCACGAAAATTCTTTTCTGTAGCAACACGAAGTGAAACTGAAGGCTTGGTTGGTTCAACTTTGAAATCAATGGTGGCGCCGTTGGATTACAAAACGCATGAAATTTCCAATTTTCCTAAAGAAACTTTGTTCGGAATTCGACCCGTGTATGTCCTGCATAAGTGCAAAATACTTTCTTTTTTATCCCGGATATGTGTCGGCTGTACCATGTATTGGTATGAAGAAGTCTCCTGTTCTCTTTATTGCTTCCTTTGTGTGAGATCCCCGGTGATCCCGTCAGTCCCACTGCTTTCCTATTACTGACCACGCTAGGCATGAGAGCACAGCGTGGTCAGTTCTCTAGCTGTGCTGGGAACTCCAATGATCAGACTTGTGCTGGCATTCCCCTGCACAGCCTTTCACTGGGAAGTGGGTTGTTTTACAAGGTGAGGGTTTACTTTAAGGTGACCAATACAGTAGAAACCCAAAGATTGGTAGAGGTGACCCAGACACAACCCCAAAGATCAGGAGAAGAGGACACGAGCATGAAGACGAGCTGTAAAGGTGAGGCAGTAAAATGGCCTCTCAAGTTGAGGAGGGCAGAATGATCAAACCTGGAATTTAAGGGGGGAAGCTCCATATATAACAGAACCCGGCAACGTCCACCATATGCAGATGATATAGAGCAGGGCTGTCTAACTGGTGGCCCTCCAGCTGTTGGGAAACTACAAGTTCCATCATGCCTCTGCCTTTGGGAGCCATGCTTGTAACTGTCAACCTCTCCAAAACCGAGCTTCTCGTCTTTCCCCCTTCCCGCGCCCCCCCCCCCCCCATCCTTTCCATCACTACCAACAACACCACCATCAATCCCGCCCAGCAAGCCAAGGTCCTTGGCATCATTCTGGACTCAAACATCTCCTTCCAACCTCATGTCAAATCACTTACAAACACATGCAGGCTCCACCTCCGCAACATCGCCAAGATACGTACGTGCCTTACCCCAGACACCACTAAACTACTCGTTCACTCCCTGATTATCTCACGCCTGGACTACTGCAACTCCCTCCTCACCGGCCTACCCCAGTGCAAGCTCTCCCCGCTTCAGACCATCCTGAACTCAGCGGCCAGACTCATCCACCTCACCAACCGCTCCACCTCTGCCACCCCCCTCTGCCTCTCCCTCCACTGGCTCCACCCCCCTCTGCCTCTCCCTCCACTGGCTCCACCCCCCTCTGCCTATCCCTGCCACTGGCTCCACCCCCCTCTGCCTCTCCCTCCACTGGCTCCCCATTGCCCAATGCATTAAATTCAAACTGCTCACTCTGACCTATAAGGCCATTCACAACACTGCCCCTGACTACCTCACCGACCTGATTCCCAGGTACCACTCTACCCGTACCCTTCGCTCTTCACAGGACCTCCTTCTATCCTGCTCCCTGGTCTCCTCCTCCCACGCACGACTGCAAGACTTCTCCAGGTCTTCCCCCATCCTCTGGAACTCACTACCCCAATCCATCAGACTGTCACCTTCCCTCCTCACCTTCAGGCGCTCCCTGAAAACCCACCTCTTCAGGGAAGCCTACCCCACCCTCACCTAACAGCCGCTGCCCTTCCCTCCTTCTACCACTCCATCCCCCACAGCCATTTCCTCCTGTACCACTACCCCCTCCCTCCTAGATTGTAAGCTCGAAAGAGTAGGGCCCTCTAACCCCTCGTGTGCTGTTTGATGTTACTGTTCTGTTTCATGTTGTGTCCCCCCTCTATTGTACAGCGCTGAGCAAACCCTTTGGCGCTATATAAACTCGATATAATAATAATAACTGTCAATCTTGCAGTTCCTCATGGGACTTGTTGTTTGGGCCGCCAGTTTGACACCCGTGATATAGAGCATTAACACACATGAAAAGGAGCCGGGAGTTCCGTCTGGAAATTAGAAAGGTCATAAATATTAATATGCAGGACTTCACATTAGTCTGAAAAGCTATACCAGGAAATATAAATTCTTTAATTTCATATTAAGTCACGAGTATCTACAAAAATGATTCAACGTTCCCGTGACATGAAGGAGCCTGGCCTGAAAACTCCAAGCTGGTGACCCCTACATCTCGACTTGTTGCTAGGATGTGAAAACTGTTGGATGCTCACTCCCGGCATTGCAGGATTGAACACCAGTCAGGACATGGGGGTTGCTAACTTGGTAGTTTTCAGGCCAGCCTTTTGAGGGGACCCAAATGGTCTACGGGAGGACAATAATATTTTATGGAACAAATCTGCACAATTTTTTTTAATAGCTGCTGGGGCCCCCTTGACTGCACAGGCTATTTTCTGAAAAAGGTGAAATTGGCTTTTAAACATCTTCATATATTACTGGAACAAGACTAGGGATGGAAAACAAATACAGCTGAGAGTAAATGAGAACTGGCAGAGCAAGCACCACGGCTCAGAGTGGACATCGTGTGTTATGCAAAAGTCACATCCAGCCTGATCTTCTACAGAAATGTCCCAGAACTCATGTGATGAAACACTGAGGTGGGAGGAGGCCCCAAAGCTGCAGAGGTTTCAACTAGAGGAGAATCCAAGGATGGAAACAATTTAGTGGAAGGAGGCCCCAAAGCTGCCAAGACTTTACTGAAAAGAGGATCCAAGGCTGCATAGACTTTAATGGAAGGAGGACCCAAGGCTGCAGAGACTTCCATTGGAAGAGAATCCAAGATTGCAGAGACTTCAGTGGAAACAAGCCCAAAAGCTGCAGAGACTTCAATTGGAAGAGAGTCCAGGACTGCACAGTCTTCAGTGGGAAGAGGATCCAAGGCTGCAAAGACTTAAATTGTAGGAGAATCCAAGGCTGCTGAGACTTTAATGGAAAGAGGACCCAAGTCTGCAGAGACTTCAACATGAGGAAGCCCCAAAGCTGCAGAAACGTTACTGGATGGAGTATCCAAGGCTGTAGAGACTTTAATGGAATGAGGACCCAAGGCTGCAGAAACTTCCATTGGAAGAGAATCCAAGATGGCAGAGACTTCAGTGGAAAGAGGCGCCAAAGCTGCAGAGACTTCAATTGGAGGAAAATCCAAGGCTGCAAAGACTTCAGTTGGAGGAGGATCCAAGGCTGAAAAGACTTAAATTATAGAAAAATCCAAGGCTGCTGAGACTTTAATGGGAAGAGGACCCAAGGCTGCAGAGACTTCAACATGAGGAAGCCCCAAAGCTGCAGAGACTTTAATGGAAGGAGGACCCAAGGCTGCAGAAACTTCCATTGGAGGAGGCCCCAAACCTGCACAGACTTCAGCAGGAGGAGTTCTCGATGCTATGAGGATTTGAATGGTAGGAGGCGCCAAAACTGCAGAAACTTCAGTGAAAGGAGACCTCAAGAGTGAAGGGACTTCAGCAGGAAGGGGCTCAAGAGAGCAGAGACTTCAAAGAGAAGAGTCCTGGAACTACAGAGACTTCAACAGAAAGCAGCCCTGAGTTTGCAGTGTTCAGCAAAATATATAATCAGAGTATTTACACTGATGGATACTGGTGATAGTTGTCCATTCAGGGCTCTTGTAAGATATTTGCTTTGATCTGGCTGTTAATGGTGACATCTTCTCACCGGTGGCTACTTCATTGTTTCTTGTATTCAGACTGCAAGGAGAACATATAGACAGATGAGATAAAAGGAAGCAGCCCATAGGTGACAGTGCAACAGCTGAAGGATACTACATCTGCCTGACCTGCTGGGAGCCACCACAATACTCCACCAATGGTCTGAACATGCAGCTTCCCACCACAGCCTCTGAGTACCAGACCAGGCAAACAAACTCTCTGTTCTACTAAGAGTCCAGTTCAAGTGTATGGGCCCAGAGAGGGTGGCACTGTATGGAAGAACATAGCACACTATGCCGTTAAAATGGTACAAACTGTGCATGGAGAGCAGCCATGGGGGACACAACTGGATTGCAATAGAAGGCATGGCGGTAGTTTGTAACCTTTTATTATACATGGCAGTAATGTCTATAACCATGGTGTGTGGTGGCACCTGGCAGCCAAACCCATCTATGGCATGGCCTACTACAGCAAAACCACCCCCCCCCCCCCCGGTAGTTTGTAACCTTTTATTATACATGGCAGTAATGTCTATAACCATGGTGTGTGGTGGCACCTGGCAGCCAAACCCATCTATGGCCTGGCCTACAAACAGAAAAACCACCCCCCCCCCTGGTAGTTTGTAACCTTTTATTATACATGGCAGTAATGTCTATAACCATGGTGTGTGGTGGCACCTGGCAGCCAAACCCATCTATGGCATGTCCTACTACAGCAAAACCACCCCCCCCCCCCCCCGGTAGTTTGTAACCTTTTATTATACATGGCAGTAATGTCTATAACCATGGTGTGTGGTGGCACCTGGCAGCATAACCCATCTATGGCATGGCCTACTACAGCAAAACCACCCCCCCCCCCCCCGGTAGTTTGTAACCTTTTATTATACATGGCAGTAATGTCTATAACCATGGTGTGTGGTGGCACCTGGCAGCCAAACCCATCTATGGCATGGCCTACTACAGCAAAACCACCCCCCCCCGGTAGTTTGTAACCTTTTATTATACATGGCAGTAATGTCTACAACCATGGTGTGTGGTGGCACCTGGCAGCCAAACCCATCTATGGCATGGCCTACAAACAGCAAAACCACCCCCTCCCCCCCCCCCCGGTAGTTTGTAACCTTTTATTATACATGGCAGTAATGTCTATAACCATGGTGTGTGGTGGCACCTGGCAGCCAAACCCATCTATGGCATGGCCTACTACAGCAAAACCACCCCCCCCCCCCGGTAGTTTGTAACCTTTTATTATACATGGCAGTAATGTCTATAACCATGGTGTGTGGTGGCACCTGGCAGCCAAACCCATCTATGGCATGGCCTACTACAGCAAAACCACCCCCCCCCGGTAGTTTGTAACCTTTTATTATACATGGCAGTAATGTCTACAACCATGGTGTGTGGTGGCACCTGGCAGCCAAACCCATCTATGGCATGGCCTACAAACAGCAAAACCACCCCCTCCCCCCCCCCCCGGTAGTTTGTAACCTTTTATTATACATGGCAGTAATGTCTATAACCATGGTGTGTGGTGGCACCTGGCAGCCAAACCCATCTATGGCATGGCCTACTACAGCAAAACCACCCCCCCCCCCCCGGTAGTTTGTAACCTTTTATTATACATGGCAGTAATGTCTATAACCATGGTGTGTGGTGGCACCTGGCAGCCAAACCCATCTATGGCATGGCCTACTACAGCAAAACCACCCCCCCCCCCCCGGTAGTTTGTAACCTTTTATTATACATGGCAGTAATGTCTATAACCATGGTGTGTGGTGGCACCTGGCAGCCAAACCCATCTATGGCATGGCCTACTACAGCAAAACCACCCCCCCCCCCCCCCGGTAGTTTGTAACCTTTTATTATACATGGCAGTAATGTCTATAACCATGGTGTGTGGTGGCACCTGGCAGCATAACCCATCTATGGCATGTCCTACTACAGCAAAACCACCCCCCCCCCCCCGGTAGTTTGTAACCTTTTATTATACATGGCAGTAATGTCTATAACCATGGTGTGTGGTGGCACCTGGCAGCCAAACCCATCTATGGCATGGCCTACTACAGCAAAACCACCCCCCCCCCCCCGGTAGTTTGTAACCTTTTATTATACATGGCAGTAATGTCTATAACCATGGTGTGTGGTGGCACCTGGCAGCCAAACCCATCTATGGCATGGCCTACAAACAGAAAAACCACCCCCCCCCCTGGTAGTTTGTAACCTTTTATTATACATGGCAGTAATGTCTATAACCATGGTGTGTGGTGGCACCTGGCAGCCAAACCCATCTATGGCATGTCCTACTACAGCAAAACCACCCCCCCCCCCCCCGGTAGTTTGTAACCTTTTATTATACATGGCAGTAATGTCTATAACCATGGTGTGTGGTGGCACCTGGCAGCATAACCCATCTATGGCATGGCCTACTACAGCAAAACCACCCCCCCCCCCCCCCCGGTAGTTTGTAACCTTTTATTATACATGGCAGTAATGTCTATAACCATGGTGTGTGGTGGCACCTGGCAGCCAAACCCATCTATGGCCTGGCCTACAAACAGAAAAACCACCCCCCCCCCTGGTAGTTTGTAACCTTTTATTATACATGGCAGTAATGTCTATAACCATGGTGTGTGGTGGCACCTGGCAGCCAAACCCATCTATGGCATGGCCTACTACAGCAAAACCACCCCCCCCCCCCCGGTAGTTTGTAACCTTTTATTATACATGGCAGTAATGTCTATAACCATGGTGTGTGGTGGCACCTGGCAGCCAAACCCATCTATGGCATGGCCTACTACAGCAAAACCACCCCCCCCCCCCCCCGGTAGTTTGTAACCTTTTATTATACATGGCAGTAATGTCTATAACCATGGTGTGTGGTGGCACCTGGCAGCATAACCCATCTATGGCATGTCCTACTACAGCAAAACCACCCCCCCCCCCCCGGTAGTTTGTAACCTTTTATTATACATGGCAGTAATGTCTATAACCATGGTGTGTGGTGGCACCTGGCAGCCAAACCCATCTATGGCATGGCCTACTACAGCAAAACCACCCCCCCCCCCCCGGTAGTTTGTAACCTTTTATTATACATGGCAGTAATGTCTATAACCATGGTGTGTGGTGGCACCTGGCAGCCAAACCCATCTATGGCATGGCCTACAAACAGAAAAACCACCCCCCCCCCTGGTAGTTTGTAACCTTTTATTATACATGGCAGTAATGTCTATAACCATGGTGTGTGGTGGCACCTGGCAGCCAAACCCATCTATGGCATGTCCTACTACAGCAAAACCACCCCCCCCCCCCCCGGTAGTTTGTAACCTTTTATTATACATGGCAGTAATGTCTATAACCATGGTGTGTGGTGGCACCTGGCAGCATAACCCATCTATGGCATGGCCTACTACAGCAAAACCACCCCCCCCCCCCCCCCGGTAGTTTGTAACCTTTTATTATACATGGCAGTAATGTCTATAACCATGGTGTGTGGTGGCACCTGGCAGCCAAACCCATCTATGGCCTGGCCTACAAACAGAAAAACCACCCCCCCCCCCTGGTAGTTTGTAACCTTTTATTATACATGGCAGTAATGTCTATAACCATGGTGTGTGGTGGCACCTGGCAGCCAAACCCATCTATGGCATGTCCTACTACAGCAAAACCACCCCCCCCCCCCCGGTAGTTTGTAACCTTTTATTATACATGGCAGTAATGTCTATAACCATGGTGTGTGGTGGCACCTGGCAGCATAACCCATCTATGGCATGGCCTACTACAGCAAAACCACCCCCCCCCCCCCCGGTAGTTTGTAACCTTTTATTATACATGGCAGTAATGTCTATAACCATGGTGTGTGGTGGCACCTGGCAGCCAAACCCATCTATGGCATGGCCTACTACAGCAAAACCACCCCCCCCCCCCCCCCGGTAGTTTGTAACCTTTTATTATACATGGCAGTAATGTCTACAACCATGGTGTGTGGTGGCACCTGGCAGCCAAACCCATCTATGGCATGGCCTACAAACAGCAAAACCACCCCCTCCCCCCCCCCCGGTAGTTTGTAACCTTTTATTATACATGGCAGTAATGTCTATAACCATGGTGTGTGGTGGCACCTGGCAGCCAAACCCATCTATGGCCTGGCCTACAAACAGCAAAACCCCTCACTGCCGTATAGGAGCTAACTCTACTCTACATACTTGGAAGTCCAAAAATTAGTAAAATTCAAACCAGGGGTGGACTGACAACTCATGGGGGCCCCGGGCAATAGGGGATCATGGGGCCCCTGTGTCCTTGCCCAAACTCAAAAAAGCCTATGAAAAAGGTACCAGGGGCACCTCATGGGGCCCCCTACTGACCCCGGGCCCTCTGGCAGTGCCGAGTTTCCGAATGGTCAGTCCGCCCCTGATTCAGACATTGCCCGTTTCTGACAGACCGTGCATCCAGGAAGTATTCCCAGCGTGTAACTTTTGTCACATTTTGTTATGTTACGGCCTTTATTCCAAAATGGATGAAATTAATTTCTTTCCTCAACTTTCTACAAACATTACCCAATAATCACAATGTGAAAGAAGTTCGTTTTGAAATCTTTGCAAGTTATTAAAAATAAAAAACTAAAAAAAAACCCATGTACATAAGTATTCCCAGCCCCCCATGTACATAAGTATTCTCAGCCCCCCCCATGTACATAAGTCTTCCCAGCCCCCCATGTACATAAGTATTCCCAGCCCCCCATGTACATAAGTATTCCCAGCCCGCCATGTACATAAGTATTCCCAGCCCCCCATGTACATAAGTATTCCCAGCCCCCCCATGTACATAAGTATTCCCAGCCCGCCATGTACATAAGTATTCCCAGCCCCCCCATGTACATAAGTATTCCCAGCCCCCCATGTACATAAGTATTCCCAGCCCCCCCCATGTACATAAGTATTCCCAGCCCCCCCATGTACATATGTATTCCCAGCCCCCCATGTACATAAGTATTCCCAGCCCCCCATGTACATAAGTATTCCCAGCCCCCGCCCAATCCTTTGTTGAAGTCCCTTTAGCCCCCATTCCGGCCTCGAGTAGTATAGAGGATGATGCTACAAGCCTGGACACCTATTTTTTGGGCAATTTTTCCCATTCTTCTTTGCAGTACCTCTCCAGCTCCATCAGGTTGGATGGGGGGTGTCGGTGCACAGCCATTTTCAGATCTCTCCAGAGATGTTCAATCGGGTTCAAGTCTGGCCTCTGGCTGGGCTACTCCAGGACATTCCCATCGTTGGCCCGCAGTCACTCCTCTGTGATGTGGGCCGTGTGCTGAGGGTCGTTGTCCTGTTGTTGATGAACCGTCTCCCCAGTCTAAGGTCCAGAGCACTCTGCAGCAGGTATTCATCAAGGATGTCTCTGTACATTGCTGCATTCATTTTTCCTTTCATCCTGACTAGTCTCCCAGTTCCTGCCATTGAAAAACATCCCCACAGCATGATGCTGCCACCACCATGCTTCACTGTAGGGATGGTATTGGCCAGGTGGTGAGCGGTGCCTGGTTTCCTCCAGACATGACGTTTGGCATTCAGGCCAAAGAGTTCAATCTTTGTTTCATCAGACCAGAGGGTTTTGTTTCTCATGGTCTGAGAGTCCCTCAGGTGCCTTCTGGCAAACTCAATTTGCCTTTTACTGAGGAGTGGCTTCCGTCTGGCCACTCTACCATACAGGCCTGATTGGTGGAGCTGCAGAGATGGTTGTCCTTCTGGAAGGTTCTCCTCTCTCCACAGAGAAACGCTGGAGCTCTTTCAGAATGACCATCGGGTACTTGGTACCTCCCTGGCTAAGGCCCTTCTCCTTCAGTTGCTCATTTTGGCCGGGCGGCCCGCTCTAGGAAGATTCCTGGTGCTTCCAAACTTCTTCCATTTATGGATGATGGAGGCCACTGTGCTCATTGGGATCTTCAATGCTGCAGAAATGTTTCTGTACCCTTCCTCAGATCTGTGCCTTGGTACCATCCCGTCTCGGAGGTCTACGAACAATTTCTTGGACTTCGTGGCTTGGTTTGAGCTCTGACATGCACTGTTACCTGTGGGACCTTCTATAGACAGGTTTATACCTTTCCTAATCATGTCCAATCAACTGAATGTCCTACAGGTGGACTTCAAACAACTGAATTTCCCACACGTGGACTCCAATCAACTGAATTTCCCACAGGTGGACTCCAATCAACTGAATTTCCCACACGTGGACTCCAATCAACTGAATTTCCCACAGGTGGACTCCAATCAAGTTGTGGAAACATCTCAAGGATGATCAGTAGGAACAGGATGCACCAGAGCTGAATTTTGAGTGTCATGGCAAAGGCTGGGAATACTTTGGTACATGAGGTTTTTTGTTTTTTTTAACCCCTTGCCTACCGGGCACTTCTACCCCCTTCCTTACCAGGCCAATTTTCAGCTTTCAGCGCTGCCGCACTTTGATTGACAATTGCGCAGTCATGCAACATTGTACCCATATGAAATTTTGATCATTTTTTTCTCACAAATAGAGCTTTCTTTTGGTGGTATTTGCTCCCCGCTGGGCGCTTTACTTTTTGCGCTATAAATTAAAAAAGTGCAAAAAAATTTGAAAAAAAAAAAAAGTTTCTTTGTTTCTATTATAAAATTTTTCAAACAGGTATTTTTTCTCCTTCACTGATGTGCGTTGATGAGGCAGCACTGATGGGCACTGATAGGCAGCACTAAAGGGCACTGATAGGCAGTACTAATGAGGTGTCACGGATAGGCGGCACTAATATGCAGCACTGATAGGCGGCACTGATAGGCAGCACTAATGAGGTGTCACGGATAGGCGGCACTAATATGCAGCACTGATAGGCGGCACTGATAGGTGACACTGATGATGGGTACTGATAGATGGCACTGACTGGCATCACTGCTGGGCACTGACTGGCGGCACTGACTGGCACAACCGCTGGGCACTGACTGGTGGCACTGACTGGCAGCACTGGTGGGTGGCACTGGTGGGCAGCACTGGTGGGTGGGCACAGGTGGGTGGCACTGGTGGGCACAGGTGGGTGGCACTGCTGGGCACAGGTAGGTGGCACTGCTGGGCACAGGTGTGTGACACTGCAGAGTGGCACAGGTGGGTGGCACTGCTGGGCACAGGTGGGGGCACTGCTGGGCACAGGTGGGTGATCTGCTGGGCACAGGTGGGCGGAGCTAGTGGGCGCACTGCTGGGCACAGGTGGGCGGAACTTGCGGGTGGCGCTGCTGGGCACAGGTGGGCGGAGCTAGTGGGCGCACAGGTGGGCGGAACTTGCGGGTGGCGCTGCTGGGCACCGATCATCAGGGCACTGATCATCAGTGCCCTGATGATCGGTGCCGATCCCCGCTCTGACAACTGCCGGTTCTCCGCAGTACTTTCCTCACGATCTGACAGCGAGAGGAAAGTGCAGCCGAGAACCGGCACTTGCATTTCCCTGTGATCAGCGTGTCATTGGACACCGCTGATCACGTGGTAAAAGGCCGGTATGATCGGCCTTTTACCACATCACGTGACCACGGAGATCGCCGGGTGCGTGCCCCCTGGGGCGCGCAGGAGAGCGCGTTCTGGGGGGACGTCATATGACGTCCACCCAGAACTGGCCGGCCGCAGTGAAGCCGTCATTCGGCTATCTGCGGTCGGCAATAAGTTAATAAATTGCAAAGATTTCAGAACGAACTTCTTTCCTGTTGTCATTATGGGGCATTGTTTGTAGAATGTGGAGGGAAAAAATGAATTGAATCCATTCTGGAATAAGGCTGTAACATAACAAAATGTGTCCAAAGTTAAGCGCCGGGAATACTTTCTGGATGCTCTGTACTGTATGCAGAGAAGATACAACACAACAAGTCCACATGGCTCTCTTACTCCGACGGAGGTCCATCATATATGTAGTATGCACAGGTAAAAAGACTTTACCAGAGGAACCTTGACCCACTTCTCTTCTAAAGATGAGCACTAACTCTGGATTTCCTAACAAATAAGCACTTTGTACGAAAGGCATCAAGATTCCTCCGTATTGACTGCATACCTTCTATACCATAGACCTCCGTCTGAGCTATGTAGGCCCATTGGGTCGGATTTTCATTGCATAAGGCATGGTCTAGGTTGGCTCTGCAGAGAGGTAACCCTGGTCACAGCTAATTGTGTGGGACAGGGCTTTTATTCTCAGAGACTAGGTGCAGGAACTCCACCCTCTGTGTCATTTCTTGTCTCCGCCCCCCCTATCCATCTCCGAACACAGTCCTTTGGTTTCATCCTCCTACCCACCTCCCAGTACCGCTCCTTATAGAGAATACAGAGCCAAGTATCATTTTGTGGTGTTAACTCATTTGTATGGAATTTGTTAATGAACAAGAAATGCAGTAAAATAGATCCCCCTCCCCCTGAGCAATAGAATACCACCCCAGAAACAATAGACCCCCCCAGCAGCAACAACAGATCTCCCAGCATCAATGGACTCTCCAAGAGCCAGCACTAATAGACCGCTCCTTCAACAGTAGATCCCTTCCAGCAACAACTGGCTCCCCACCAACAACGGATCTCCCAGCATCAATGGACTCTCCAAGAGCCAGCACTAATAGACCACTCCTTCAACAGTAGATCCTTTCCAGCAACAACTGGATCCCCACCAACAGATCTCCCAGCATCTATGGACTCTCCAGGAGCCAGCACTAATAGTCCACTCCTTCAACAGTAGATCCCTTCCAGCAACAATTGACTCCTCACCAACAACAGATCTCCCAGCATCAATTGACTCTCCAAGAGCCAGCACTAATAGTCCACTCCTTCAACAGTAGATCCTTTCAAGCAACAACTGGATCCCCACCAACAGCAGATCTCCCAGCATCAATGGACTCTCCAGGAGCGAGCACTAATAGACCACTCCTTCAACAGTAGATCCTTTCCAGCAACAACTGGATCCCCACCAACAGATCTCCCAGCATCTATGGACTCTCCAGGAGCCAGCACTAATAGTCCACTCCTTCAACAGTAGATCCCTTCCAGCAACAATTGACTCCTCACCAACAACAGATCTCCCAGCATCAATGGACTCTCCAAGAGCCAGCACTAATAGACCACTCCTTCAACAGTAGATCCCTTCCAGCAACAATTGACTCCTCACCAACAACAGATCTCCCAGCATCAATTGACTCTCCAAGAGCCAGCACTAATAGTCCACTCCTTCAACAGTAGATCCTTTCCAGCAACAACTGGATCCCCACCAACAGCAGATCTCCCAGCATCAATGAACTCTCCAGGAGCGAGCACTAATAGACCACTCCTTCAACAGTAGATCCTTTCCAGCAACAACTGGATCCCCACCAACAGCAGATCTCCCAGCATCAATGGACTCTCCAAGAGCCAGCACTAATAGACCACTCCTTCAACAGTAGATCCCTTCCAGCAACAATTGACTCCTCACCAACAACAGATCTCCCAGCATCAATGGACTCTCCAAGAGCCAGCACTAATAGACCACTCCTTCAACAGTAGATCCCTTCCAGCAACAATTGACTCCTCACCAACAACAGATCTCCCAGCATCAATGGACTCTCCAGGAGCCAGCATTAATAGACCACTCCTTCAACAGTAGATCCCTTCCAGCAACAATTGACTCCTCACCAACAACAGATCTCCCAGCATCAATGGACTCTCCAGGAGCCAGCATTAATAGACCACTCCTTCAACAGTAGATCCTTTCCAGCAACAACTGGATCCCCACCAACAGCAGATCTCCCAGCATCAATGGACTCTCCAGGAGCGAGCACCAATAGACCACCCCAACAGTAGATCCTTCACAGCAACAACTGGATCCCCACCAACAGATCTCCCAGCATCAATGGACTCTCCAGGAGCCAGCACTAATAGACCACTCCTTCAACAGTAGATCCTTTCCAGCAACAACTGGATCCCCACCAACAGCAGATCTCCCAGCATCAATGGACTCTCCAGGAGCCAGCACCAATAGACCACCCCAACAGTAGATCCATTCCAGCAACAATTGACTCCCCACCAACAGCAGATCTCCCAGCATCAATGGACTCTCCAGGAGCCAGCACTAATAGACCACTTCTTCAACAGTAGATCCCTTCCAGTAACAATTGACTCCCCACCACCAACAGATCTCCCAGCATCAATGGACTCTCCAGGAGCCAGCACCAATAGACCACCCCAACAGTAGATCCATTCCAGCAACAATTGACTCCCCACCAACAGCAGATCTCCCAGCATCAATGGACTCTCCAGGAGCCAGCACTAATAGACCACTTCTTCAACAGTAGATCCCTTCCAGTAACAATTGACTCCCCACCACCAACAGATCTCCCAGCATCAATGGACTCTCCAGGAGCCAGCACCAATAGACCACTCCTTCAACAGTAGATCCCTTCCAGTAACAATTGAATCCCCTCCAACAACTGATCTCTCTCCAGCAGCCACCATCAATAGATCTTCCAGCACCCCTTGCTTTTACACACATTCAGTGCTGGAGGTGCCAAAACTGCGTTCCCCTGCATTCCCGCTGAATAAAAGCCCTGGTGGGGGATATCATCCGTATAAAGGGCCACAGGGCCATTCCCAGTTCTGGCTCTATAGGGTGGAATCCCAAGTCCGCTGCTCATAATAAAAAAACACTTATTTGCTCATTCTCATCCTGTTTTACCGGAAGCAAGGGAGTTGACGTCATCATATTCAGAAGATCCGTCATAACTCTGCGGAGGAGGCACCAAATCCTGAGCACCTGAATGAAGAAGGACAATGATATGAAGACAGGTTAGTGGATTCAGAGAGATCTACAAATCACAGATCCTGACAACACGGGCTGTGACATGGCAGATTCAAAGGAATACTGAATGATGGAAGGTGGTGTATCCAGGCTGGAAGAACAGGGCGGCTCCCTATACAAACAACACCTGACGGCAGTGGAAGGACCTGGAAATACCTACCTGGGAAAGGGCTCAGGAATACCGAGAATACCGAGCCGGGTAAGGGCACAGGAATACCGAGAATACCGAGCCGGGTAAGGGCACAGGAATACCAAATCGGGAATACCGAGCCGGGTAAGGGCACAGGAATACCGAGCCAGGAAAGGGCTCTGGAATACCGAGAATACCGAGCTGGGTAAGGGCACAGGAATACCAAATCGGGAATACCGAGCCGGGTAAGGGCACAGGAATACCGAGCCAGGAAAGGGCTCTGGAATACCGAGAATACCGAGCCGGGTAAGGGCACAGGAATACCAAATCGGGAATACCAAGCCAGGGAAGGGCTCTGGAATACCGATTCGGGAATACCTACCCAGGAAAGGGCTCGGGAATACCGAGAATAATGAGCCGGGTAAGGGCTCAGGAATACCGAGCCGGGAAAGGGCTCAGGAATACCGAGCCGGGTAAGGGCACAGGAATACAGAGAATACCGAGCCGGGTAAGGGCTCAGGAATACCGAGAATACCAAGCCAGGGAAGGGCTCAGGAATACCGAGAATACCGAGCCGGGTAAGGGCTCAGGAATACCAAGCCAGGGAAGGGCTCTGGAATACCGATTCGTGAATACCTACCCGGGAAAGGGCTCGGGAATACCGAGAATAATGAGCCGGGTAAGGGCTCGGGAATACCGAGCCGGGAAAGGGCTCGGGAATACCGAGCCGGGAAAGGGCTCGGGAATACCGAGCCGGGAAAGGGCTCGGGAATACCGAGCCGGGAAAGGGCTCGGGAATACCGAGCCGGGAAAGGGCTCTGGAATACTGAGAATACTGAGTTTGGAAAGGGCTCGGGAATACAGAGAATACTGAGTTTGGAAAGGGCTCAAGAATACCGAGAATACCGAACCGTGAAAGGGCTCGGGAATAACGAGCCGGGAAAGGGCTTGGGAATACAGAGCCGGGAAAGGGCTTGGGAATACAGAGCCGGGAAAGGGCCCGGGAACACCGAGCCGGGGAAAGGGCTCAGGAATACAGAGAATACCGAGCTGGGAAAGGGATCGGGGATACTGAGCTGGGAAAGGGCTCAGGAATACCGAGCTGGGAAAGGGCTCGGGAATACCGAGCTGGAGAAAGGGCCCAGGAACACCGAGCCAGGGAAAGGGCCCGGGAACACCGAGCTGGGGAAAGGGCTCAGGAACACGGAGTTATGAATGGACTTAGGTGTACAGAGACTGAAAAGGCTTTGAAGAAACTGAGCTGCTGAAGGATTTTGGAATGGTAAACTGGTGAAGGATTTCGTTACACAGGACTGGGCCAGGATTGGGAATACAGAGATGGGGAAGGATTTGGGAATGCAAAACTGAGAAAGGAGGACAATTTCTATTTTTTGGAGGGAATACTTAGGGCTAGGAGTAAAAGAATCCTTCACTTAGAAAGGCATAGGATACCACTGCTGATGTCTCTATGAAAATGCCAATGTCTCGGCTGACTTGGTGATCCTTTGCCTGAAATACTTGAGGTCAATGTCCTGGATTAGGTATAGGGATCAGGTATCATGGTTCGAATCCTGAAGGCAGAAACAGAACGGCATTCAGCATTTTCAGAATTCGATCGAGAATTGTCCACCTCTGTGTGTCAGAAGAGGCTTCCTCCTTTGTGGAATTGTTCAGGAAAGATTTATGTTTTGGTTCTGTGGAGCTCTGTGGAGGTGACATGACACGGCACAGAACACGTCTGCTGGGTTATAGCTTCACATGATCCTTCATCCACTTACCTTCAGCCGGGTATCTGTAATTCTCATACCAGTTCTGCTCCCCAGAGGAAGTACTAGAAGAGCCCCGAGATCCAACCGATGCTAAAAGACAAACAAGCAGCTCATTATCCATCAGAAACTCCAAAGCCTCAAAGTTCATCTCTTCATCACCTTCTACACCTCCTATATACTGGACCTCACATTTCACCTATATACTTATCTCCTCCTAGACCCCTATATACTGGACCTCACATTTCACCTATATACTTATCTCCTCCTAGACCCCTATATACTGGACCTCACAAGTCACCTATATACTTATCTCCTCCTAGACCCCTATATACTGGACCTCACATTTCACCTATATACTTATCTCCTCCTAGACCCCTATATACTGGACCTCACATTTCACCTATATACTTATCTCCTCCTAGGCCCCTATATACTGGACCTCACATTTCACCTATATACTTATCTCCTCCATGACCCCTATATACTGGACCTCACATTTCACCTATATACTTATCTCCTCCTAGGCCCCTATATACTGGACCTCACAAGTCACCTATATACTTATCTCCTCCTAGACCCCTATATACTGGACCTCACATTTCACCTATATACTTATCTCCTCCTAGACCCCTATATACTGGACCTCACATTTCACCTATATACTTATCTCCTCCTGGACCCCTATATACTGGACCTCACAATTCACCTATATACTTATCTCCTCCTAGGCCCCTATATACTGGACCTCACAAGTCACCTATATACTTATCTCCTCCTAGACCCCTATATACTGGACCTCACATTTCACCTATATACTTATCTCCTCCTAGACCCCTATATACTGGACCTCACATTTCACCTATATACTTATCTCCTCCTAGGCCCCTATATACTGGACCTCACATTTCACCTATATACTTATCTCCTCCTAGACCCCTATATACTGGACCTCACATTTCACCTATATACTTATCTCCTCCTAGGCCCCTATATACTGGACCTCACATTTCACCTATATACTTATCTCCTCCATGACCCCTATATACTGGACCTCACATTTCACCTATATACTTATCTCCTCCTAGACCCCTATATACTGGACCTCACAATTCACCTATATACGTATCTCCTCCTAGACCCCTATATACTGGACCTCACATTTCACCTATATACGTATCTCCTCCTAGACCCCTATATACTGGACCTCACATTTCACCTATATACTTATCTCCTCCTGGACCCCTATATACTGGACCTCACATTTCACCTATATACTTATCTCCTCCTAGACCCCTATATACTGGACCTCACATTTCACCTATATACGTATCTCCTCCTAGACCCCTATATACTGGACCTCACAATTCACCTATATACGTATCTCCTCCTAGACCCCTATATACTGGACCTCACATTTCACCTATATACGTATCTCCTCCTAGACCCCTATATACTGGACCTCACAATTCACCTATATACTTATCTCCTCCTAGGCCCCTATATACTGGACCTCACATTTCACCTATATACTTATCTCCTCCTAGACCCCTATATACTGGACCTCACATTTCACCTATATACTTATCTCCTCCTAGACCCCTATATACTGGACCTCACATTTCACCTATATACGTATCTCCTCCTAGACCCCTATATACTGGACCTCACAATTCACCTATATACTTATCTCCTCCTAGGCCCCTATATACTGGACCTCACATTTCACCTATATACTTATCTCCTCCTAGACCCCTATATACTGGACCTCACATTTCACCTATATACTTATCTCCTCCTAGACCCCTATATACTGGACCTCACATTTCACCTATATACGTATCTCCTCCTAGACCCCTATATACTGGACCTCACAATTCACCTATATACTTATCTCCTCCTAGGCCCCTATATACTGGACCTCACATTTCACCTATATACTTATCTCCTCCTAGACCCCTATATACTGGACCTCACATTTCACCTATATACTTATCTCCTCCTAGACCCCTATATACTGGACCTCACATTTCACCTATATACTTATCCTCTACACACCAATGGACCAGAACACACACCTCACATCCATAGTCATCACCTCCTACATCCCTAGAGACTGGACCTCACACTTCACATCCATAGTCATCACCCCTAGAGACTGGACCTCACAATTCACCTATATACTTATCTCCTCCTAGACCCCTATATACTGGACCTCACATTTCACCTATATACTTATCTCCTCTACACACCAATGGACCAGAACACACACCTCACATCCATAGTCATCACCTCCTACATCCCTAGAGACTGGGCCATACACTTCACATTCATAGTCATCACCTCCTACACCCCTAGAGACTGGGCCATACACTTCACATTCATAGTCATCACCTCCTACATCCCTAGAGACTGGACCACACACTTCACATCCATAGTCATCACCCCTAGAGACTGGACCACACACTTCACATCCATAGTCATCACCCCTAGAGACTGGACCACACACCTCACATCCATAGTCATCACCCCTAGAGACTGGACCACACACTTCACATCCATAGTCATCACCCCTAGAGACTGGACCACACACCTCACATCCATAGTCATCACCCCTAGAGACTGGACCACACACTTCACATCCATAGTCATCACCCCTAGAGACTGGACCACACACTTCACATCCATAGTCATCACCCCTAGAGACTGGACCATACACTTCACATCCATAGTCATCACCTCCTACATCCCTAGAGACTGGACCATACACCTCACATTCATAGTCATCACCTCCTTCGTACATCCCTAGAGACTGGACCACACACCTCACATCCATAGTCATCACCTCCTACATCCCTAGAGACTGGACCACACACCTCACATCCATAGTCATCACCTCCTACATCCCTAGAGACTGGACCACACACTTCACATCCATAGTCATCACCTCCTACATCCCTAGAGACTGGACCACACACTTCACATCCATAGTCATCACCTCCTACATCCCTAGAGACTGGACCACACACCTCACATCCATAGTCATCACCCCTAGAGACTGGACCACATACTTCACATCCATAGTCATCACCCCTAGAGACTGGACCACACACCTCACATCCATAGTCATCACCTCCTACATCCCTAGAGACTGGACCACACACCTCACATCCATAGTCATCACCCCTAGAGACTGGACCACACACTTCACATCCATAGTCATCACCCCTAGAGACTGGACCACACACTTCACATCCATAGTCATCACCCCTAGAGACTGAACCATACACGTCACATCCATAGTCATCACCTTCTACATCCCTAGAGACTGGACCACACACTTCACATCCATAGTCAACACCCCTAGAGACTGGACCATACACTTCACATTTATAGTCATCACCCCTAGAGACTGGACCACACACTTCACATCCATAGTCATCACCCCTAGAGACTGGACCATACACTTCACATCCATAGTCATCACCTCCTACATCCCTAGAGACTGGACCACACACTTCACATTCATAGTCATCACCCCTAGAGACTGGACCACACACTTCACATCCATAGTCATCACCCCTAGAGACTGGACCACACACTTCACATCCATAGTCATCACCCCTAGAGACTGGACCACACACTTCACATCCATAGTCAACACCCCTAGAGACAAGACCATACACTTCACATCCATAGTCATCACCTCCTACATCCCTAGAGACTGGACCACACACCTCACATCCATAGTCATCACCTCCTACATCCCTAGAGACTGGACCACACACTTCACATCCATAGTCATCACCTCCTACATCCCTAAAGACTGGACCACACACTTCACATTCATAGTCATCACCCCTAGAGACTGGACCACACACTTCACATCCATAGTCATCACCCCTAGAGACTGGACCACACACTTCACATCCATAGTCAACACCCCTAGAGACTGGACCACACACTTCACATCCATAGTCATCACCCCTAGAGACTGGACCACACACTTTACATCCATAGTCATCACCCCTAGAGACTGGACCATACACTTCACATCCATAGTCATCACCTTCTACATCCCTAGAGACTGGACCACACACTTCACATTCATAGTCATTAGAGATGAGCGAATCGAAGTATCCGAAGTGGAATTCGAGTCGAATTTCGGAAAAATTTCGATTCGTGCCGAATCCGAAAAACAGCCTAATTCGGACGCGCGAATCGAAATTTTTCCGAAAATGGCGGCTGACATGTGCGGCGACGGAGCGGGGATGTCGGGGAAGGCGCGCAGACAAGGCGCGCTGCCCCATAATGCATTCCTCAACGACATGTGATCGCATCAGCCAATCAGCAGCCAGCCAGCCAGCACTGTGTAATGGTCGAGGTATATATAGCGGCCATTTTGGAAATCTTCATTTGCCTGCAGTCATTGAACAGAGGCAGACCGCTCTGTACTAGGGACAGGGACAGAGTTAGGGCCACAGAAACAATACTTGGGGACAGAGAGAAGTTACTTAGGGACAGAGAACCATTACTCAGGGACACAGACTTGTTAATGAGGGCCACAGAATCGTTCTTTAGGGACAAAGAAACGCTAGTTAGGGCCACAGAATTCATACTCAGGGACAGACAGAATTGTTACTCAGTGCCAGAGAATTGTTACTTAGGGCCACAGAAACGTTATTAGGGCCACAGAATTTTTACTCAGGGACAGACAGAATTGTTACTGAGTGCCAGAGAATTGTTACTCAGGGACAGACAGAATTGTTACTGAGTGCCAGAGAATTCTTACTCAGGGCCACAGAATTCATTCTCAGGGACAGACAGAATTGTTACTCAGGGACAGACAGAATTGTTACTGAGTGCCAGAGAATTGTTACTCAGGGACAGACAGAATTGTTACTGAGTGCCAGAGAATTGTTACTCAGGGACAGACAGAATTGTTACTGAGTGCCAGAGAATTGTTACTCTCACAGACACAAAATTGTTACTTGCACAGACACAGAATTGTTACTTGCACAGACACACAATTGTTACTCAGGGCCACAGAATTCATACTCAGGGACAGACAGAATTGTTACTGAGTGCCAGAGAATTCTTACTCAGGTCCACAGAATTCATACTCAGGGACAGACAGAATTGTTACTCAGGGACAGACAGAATTGTTACTGAGTGCCAGAGAATTGTTACTCAGGGACAGACAGAATTGTTACTGAGTGCCAGAGAATTGTTACTCTCACAGACACAAAATTGTTACTTGCACAGACACAGAATTGTTACTTGCACAGACACACAATTGTTACTCAGGGCCACAGAATTCATACTCAGGGACAGACAGAATTGTTACTGAGTGCCAGAGAATTGTTACTCAGGGACAGACAGAATTGTTACTGAGTGCCAGAGAATTGTTACTCTCACAGACACAAAATTGTTACTTGCACAGACACAGAATTGTTACTTGCACAGACACACAATTGTTACTGAGTGCCAGAGAATTGTTACTCAGGGACAGACAGAATTGTTACTGAGTGCCAGAGAATTGTTACTCAGGGACAGACAGAATTGTTACTGAGTGCCAGAGAATTGTTACTCAGGGACAGACAGAATTGTTACTGAGTGCCAGAGAATTGTTACTCAGGGACAGACAGAATTGTTACTGAGTGCCAGAGAATTGTTACTCTCACAGACACAAAATTGTTACTTGCACAGACACAGAATTGTTACTCGCACAGAGACAGAATTGTTACTCAGGGCCACAGAATTCATACTCAGGGACAGACAGAATTGTTACTGAGTGCCAGAGAATTGTTACTCAGGGACAGACAGAATTGTTACTGAGTGCCAGAGAATTGTTACTCTCACAGACACAAAATTGTTACTTGCACAGACACAGAATTGTTACTTGCACAGACACACAATTGTTACTGAGTGCCAGAGAATTGTTACTCAGGGACAGACAGAATTGTTACTGAGTGCCAGAGAATTGTTACTCAGGGACAGACAGAATTGTTACTGAGTGCCAGAGAATTGTTACTCAGGGACAGACAGAATTGTTACTGAGTGCCAGAGAATTGTTACTCTCACAGACACAAAATTGTTACTTGCACAGACACAGAATTGTTACTCGCACAGAGACAGAATTGTTACTCAGGGCCACAGAATTCATACTCAGGGACAGACAGAATTGTTACTGAGTGCCAGAGAATTGTTACTCAGGGACAGACAGAATTGTTACTGAGTGCCAGAGAATTGTTACTCTCACAGACACAAAATTGTTACTTGCACAGACACAGAATTGTTACTTGCACAGACACACAATTGTTACTGAGTGCCAGAGAATTGTTACTCAGGGACAGACAGAATTGTTACTGAGTGCCAGAGAATTGTTACTCAGGGACAGACAGAATTGTTACTGAGTGCCAGAGAATTTTTACTCAGGGACAGACAGAATTGTTACTGAGTGCCAGAGAATTGTTACTCTCACAGACACAAAATTGTTACTTGCACAGACACAGAATTGTTACTCGCACAGAGACAGAATTGTTACTCAGGGCCACAGAATTCATACTCAGGGACAGACAGAATTGTTACTGAGTGCCAGAGAATTGTTACTCAGGGACAGACAGAATTGTTACTGAGTGCCAGAGAATTGTTACTCTCACAGACACAAAATTGTTACTTGCACAGACACAGAATTGTTACTTGCACAGACACACAATTGTTACTGAGTGCCAGAGAATTGTTACTCAGGGACAGACAGAATTGTTACTGAGTGCCAGAGAATTGTTACTCAGGGACAGACAGAATTGTTACTGAGTGCCAGAGAATTGTTACTCAGGGACAGACAGAATTGTTACTGAGTGCCAGAGAATTGTTACTCTCACAGACACAAAATTGTTACTTGCACAGACACAGAATTGTTACTCGCACAGAGACAGAATTGTTACTCAGGGCCACAGAATTCATACTCAGGGACAGACAGAATTGTTACTGAGTGCCAGAGAATTGTTACTCAGGGACAGACAGAATTGTTACTGAGTGCCAGAGAATTGTTACTCTCACAGACACAAAATTGTTACTTGCACAGACACAGAATTGTTACTTGCACAGACACACAATTGTTACTCAGGGCCACAGAATTCATACTCAGGGACAGACAGAATTGTTACTGAGTGCCAGAGAATTCTTACTCAGGGCCACAGAATTCATACTCAGGGACAGACAGAATTGTTACTCAGGGACAGACAGAATTGTTACTGAGTGCCAGAGAATTGTTACTCAGGGACAGACAGAATTGTTACTGAGTGCCAGAGAATTGTTACTCTCACAGACACAAAATTGTTACTTGCACAGACACAGAATTGTTACTTGCACAGACACACAATTGTTACTCAGGGCCACAGAATTCATACTCAGGGACAGACAGAATTGTTACTGAGTGCCAGAGAATTGTTACTCAGGGACACCTAATCGTTGAATTAAATAGTATGTCAGACAACATGCAGAGGAGTGGCAGAGGAGGCAATGTTTTAGGAGCGAGCAGACGTGGCAGCAGAGGAAGGGGTCGAGGCAGCAGTATTCGCAGCCAGAGGCCAGTGCTCCCGGTGTCATCCAGCGGTCGTGTCTCCACCGACAACCCTGCCGTCATTGATTGGTTGGCTCGGTCGTCTTCCTCTTCCCAGGTCACCTCTGACACCTACAGCCAACGGTCGGTGGGTACGTCAGACACAACCGTTAGTTGGCATGGCCCGGGACCAAGCCCACTGAAATCACGTGTCCTCTACCTGCCCCTGTCCTTTGCTGTTCCCTCACCAAGCGAAGTATCGCATGCTGTGGGCTCAGCCCCACTGTACAGTGAGGAAGAGCTAACAGAGGGCGGTCAGGAACGGGGGGAGACATCGGCCTTTTCAGCAGCCAAGCGAACAAGTACTGGCGAGGAGAGTGGCTCGGTAGCCGGTCTAGAGACAGGTCTGTCTCCTGACCCAGACGCAGCCGAGGGGGCTAGTAGTGAGGCGGAGACCCTACTTGATGATGAGGAGGTTGATCGCACTTGGCAGCCTCGTCGTCATCAGGCAATTTCTTCCGCATCATCAGGAGAAGAGGGTGGCAGCTTGGCAGCGAGCAAAACAGTCGGTGGGTTGCCCAGGAGACAGCAGCAGGGTCGCATCAGTGTCAGTGGAGCCAAACGTCCACGGAGTAGAGCACCAGCTCCACTGCAGCCTACCACCACGGCCAGTAGTGGTGCCGGTGCGCACGGAGGAAGTAGCAGTCAGCCAGTGAAGAGTAGCGGGGGCAAAGTTTCCTACTCGGTGGTGTGGCAATTTTTCCTCAAGCCGCCCGAGGAAGTAAACGTAGCCGTATGTCGACTATGTGGCCAGAAATGCAAGCGTGGCCAGGGGGCCCATGTTGGGACTACAGCGTTGCGTCAGCATATGCAGCGTCACCATTCGGTGGCCTGGGAAAACCGTGATAAACATACGGCGGTTCTGCCTGCCCCAGCCCCCGCTCCATCACCCGCTCCGTTACTTGCTCCGTCACCCGACGTCGTCAATCGCCCTCTATCAGCCAGTCAAGGCTCCAACACCTCTGCTGAGGGGAGTTGTCGCTCATTGGCATCTTCCGCTCGTTCAGATGCTCCTTCTCCTGCTACTCCTCTTCTCGGATTCCGTCAACAGTCTTTCTTGGAATCCGTATCCAAGAGACAACAGTTTGCGAGCACGCACCCGACGGTGCAAAAGCTGAACGTCCTCCTGTCCAAGTTGCTGGTGCTGCAGTCCCTCCCTTTCCAACTGGTGGACTCAGCACCTTTCCGAGAAATGATGGCTTGTGCCGCGCCGCGGTGGAGAGTGCCAAGCCGTCATTTCTTTGCCCAAAAGGCAGTGCCAGCCCTGCATTCACATGTAGAAGAGATGGTGGGCCAGTCTTTGAGCATGTCGGTCTCTGCCAAAGTGCACGGCAGCGCCGACGTGTGGAGCTGTAACTACGGTCAGGGACAGTACATGTCATTTACGGCCCACTGGGTGAACGTGGTGCCGGCACAGCCGCACCAGCAACTTGGACAGGTCACGACGCTTTTGCCTCCACGTTTGCACGTCCTTGGTCCAGCAAGCATGTCCGCCTCTACCACCTCTTTTTCCGCCGTGTCCTCAGCCGCCACCCCCGTGCCAAGTCCCATTACCCGACCGGCATATCACATGTGCAGGGCGCAACGGTGTCACGCCGTGCTGCACCTGGTATGCCTTGGCGAACGTAGTCACACAGGGGAGGAACTGCTGAGTGTAATGAACAGAGAAATCGACAGATGGCTGTCTCCGCGCAAACTAAAAATCGGAACCATGTTGACTGACAACGGAAAGAACATGGTGTCTGCTCTGCGTCAAGGAAGGTTGTGCCATGCGCCATGCATGGCTCACGTGTTCAATCTGGTTGTCAAGCGGTTCCTAAAATCCACCATCCCACTGCAAGACATCCTTAAAATGTCACGTAAACTGTGCATGCATTTCAGCCATTCCTACACCGCAAAGAACACCCTCATTGAGCTGCAGCGGCAGAACGGAATTCCACAGCATCGCCTGATCTGCGACGTTGCAACAAGGTGGAATTCAACCCTACACATGTTAGACCGCCTTTACGAGCAGCGAAAGGCCATCACCGATTTCCTGATGTTACAAGCGGATAAAGGTACTCCCCTGTGTAACTTAGATGTCAGCCATTGGCAGCTCATGCGTGACACCTGCCGCTTGCTCAGGCCCTTTGAGGAGGCCACGCTATTCGTGAGTCGGCAGGACTATGGGATGAACGACGTCATTCCTCTGTTGCACGTCCTGGAACAAATGCTGTTAACAATGGCTGGTCAGGGTGCGGTAGACGTGGCGCACAGATCTCAACGCCACATGACCCCTGTGGGGGCAGGACAGGAAGAAGAGGAGGAGGTAGAGGAGGACATTTGTGCTCAGGAATTATTGAGTGAAATGGGTGGTTTTTCCACTCAGCGGACAGGAGTGGAGGAGCAGGAGCATCTGGTAGAGGAGGAGGAGGAGGAGACAGAGGACCCAGACGCACCGTGGCAGTATGCTGTGGAGATGGAGGCAGGGAGTCCCTCGCATTCCTTGGCACAAATGGCCCATAGCATGCTCGGTTGCTTGCGTAGCGACAGCCGAATAATAACCATCAGACAGAGGGATGACTTTTGGCTGTCCACCTTGTTGGACCCTCGCTACCGGTCCAAAATGGTGGCCTTTTTCACACCTGCTGAGAGGGAGGCCAAAATTACGTACTATAAAAACCACCTATGTAGTCAGTTGGTCTCTGCCTTTGTGCGCCAACGTCCATCCTCAGACACTGTGGGCCCTGTGCGCTCGCGTTCCGCTGGCATGGCAGCAGGGGAGGGGTGGGGTGGTAGGAGCAGTGGCAGCTCCACCAGCAGCGGCTGCCTCAGTCTGCAGTCGATGATGAGTAGCTTTCTTCACCAGCGCAGTGAGGAAACTACTAACCAGCCGCAGCAGCAGCAGCAGCATCAGGTGGACCTGGAGCAGGAGCTCAAACAACAGGCTTGGGCCTACTTGGACAGCACCCTGCCAACCGAGGTAGACAATCCCCTTGACTACTGGGCAACGAAACTTGACCTTTGGCCCCAACTAGCTGAATTTGCCCTTGAAAGGCTGTCATGCCCGGCCAGTAGCGTGGCATCGGAGCGCGTGTTTAGTGCGGCAGGAGGTATTGTAACTCCGCGGAGGACACGACTGTCCACCCAAAGTGTGGAGAGACTCACGTTTGTGAAAATGAATCAGGCGTGGATTAGTCTGGATTTCAAACCACCAGTTCCTGACACAACTGACTAAATCCGCCATGAATCATGCCTCAAACATGTGCCACTTTCAGGTCTCCTCACACTGCTGGTGTGTTGAATTTTTTGACATAGGGTGCTGGCAGATTACGGGCCTCCTATAGCTGCTGCCAGGCCCCTAATCTGCCATAGGCCCCTATATACCGCCTCCTCCTGCTGCTGCCAGGTCCAGAGTCTCTCATGGGTCCCTGTACGGCCTCCCATTGCTGCTGTCTCCATCGCCACACTCTGCTGCCATGTGCCACTTTCAGGTCTCTTCACACTGCTGGTGTGTTAAATTTTTTGACATAGGGTGCAGGCAGATTACGGGCCTCACATAGCTGCTGCCAGGCCCCTAATCTGCCATGGGCCCCTATATACCACCTCCTCCTGCTGCTGCCAGGTCCAGAGTCTCTCATGGGTCCCTGTACGGCCTCCCATTGCTGCTGTCTCCATCGCCACACTCTGCTGCCATGTGCCACTTTCAGGTCTCTTCACACTGCTGGTGTGTTAAATTTTTTGACATAGGGTGCAGGCAGATTACGGGCCTCACATAGCTGCTGCCAGGCCCCTAATCTGCCATGGGCCCCTATATACCACCTCCTCCTGCTGCTGCCAGGTCCAGAGTCTCTCATGGGTCCCTGTACGGCCTCCCATTGCTGCTGTCTCCATCGCCACACTCTGCTGCCATGTGCCACTTTCAGGTCTCTTCACACTGCTGGTGTGTAAAATTTTTTGACATAGGGTGCTGCAAGATAACGGGCCTCACATAGCTGCTGCCAGGCCCCTAATCTGCCATGGGCCCCAATATACCGCCTCCTCATGCTGCTGCCAGGTCCAGAGTCTCTCATGGGTCCCTGTACGGCCTCCCATTGCTGCTGTCTCCATCGCCACACTCTGCTGCCATGTGCCACTTTCAGGTCTCTTCACACTGCTGGTGTGTTAAATTTTTTGACATAGGGTGCTGCAAGATAACGGGCCTCACATAGCTGCTGCCAGGCCCCTAATCTGCCATGGGCCCCTATATACCGCCTCCTCATGCTGCTGCCAAGTCCAGAGTCTGTCATGGTCCCTGTACGGCCTCCCATTGCTGCTGTCTCCATCGCCACACTCTGCTGCCATGTGCCACTTTCAGGTCTCTTCACACTGCTGGTGTGTAAAATTTTTTGACATAGGGTGCTGCAAGATAACGGGCCTCACATAGCTGCTGCCAGGCCCCTAATCTGCCATGGGCCCCTATATACCGCCTCCTCATGCTGCTGCCAAGTCCAGAGTCTGTCATGGTCCCTGTACGGCCTCCCATTGCTGCTGTCTCCATCGCCACACTCTGCTGCCATGTGCCACTTTCAGGTCTCTTCACACTGCTGGTGTGTTAAATTTTTTGACATAGGGTGCTGGCAGATTACGGGCCTCCTATAGCTGCTGCCAGGCCCCTAATCTGCCATGGGCCCCTATATACCGCCTCCTCATGCTGCTGCCAAGTTCAGAGTCTGTCATGGGTCCCTGTACGGCCTCCCATTGCTGCTGTCTCCATCGCCACACTCTGCTGCCATGTGCCACTTTCAGGTCTCTTCACACTGCTGGTGTGTTAAATTTTTTGACATAGGGTGCAGGCAGATTACGGGCCTCACATAGCTGCTGCCAGGCCCCTAATCTGCCATGGGCCCCTATATACCGCCTCCTCCTGCTGCTGCCAGGTCCAGAGTCTCTCATGGGTCCCTGTACGGCCTCCCATTGCTGCTGTCTCCATCGCCACACTCTGCTGCCATGTGCCACTTTCAGGTCTCTTCACACTGCTGGTGTGTTAAATTTTTTGACATAGGGTGCAGGCAGATTACGGGCCTCACATAGCTGCTGCCAGGCCCCTAATCTGCCATGGGCCCCTATATACCACCTCCTCCTGCTGCTGCCAGGTCCAGAGTCTCTCATGGGTCCCTGTACGGCCTCCCATTGCTGCTGTCTCCATCGCCACACTCTGCTGCCATGTGCCACTTTCAGGTCTCTTCACACTGCTGGTGTGTAAAATTTTTTGACATAGGGTGCTGCAAGATAACGGGCCTCACATAGCTGCTGCCAGGCCCCTAATCTGCCATGGGCCCCTATATACCGCCTCCTCATGCTGCTGCCAAGTCCAGAGTCTGTCATGGTCCCTGTACGGCCTCCCATTGCTGCTGTCTCCATCGCCACACTCTGCTGCCATGTGCCACTTTCAGGTCTCTTCACACTGCTGGTGTGTTAAATTTTTTGACATAGGGTGCAGGCAGATTACGGGCCTCACATAGCTGCTGCCAGGCCCCTAATCTGCCATGGGCCCCTATATACCACCTCCTCCTGCTGCTGCCAGGTCCAGAGTCTCTCATGGGTCCCTGTACGGCCTCCCATTGCTGCTGTCTCCATCGCCACACTCTGCTGCCATGTGCCACTTTCAGGTCTCTTCACACTGCTGGTGTGTTAAATTTTTTGACATAGGGTGCAGGCAGATTACGGGCCTCACATAGCTGCTGCCAGGCCCCTAATCTGCCATGGGCCCCTATATACCACCTCCTCCTGCTGCTGCCAGGTCCAGAGTCTCTCATGGGTCCCTGTACGGCCTCCCATTGCTGCTGTCTCCATCGCCACACTCTGCTGCCATGTGCCACTTTCAGGTCTCTTCACACTGCTGGTGTGTAAAATTTTTTGACATAGGGTGCTGCAAGATAACGGGCCTCACATAGCTGCTGCCAGGCCCCTAATCTGCCATGGGCCCCAATATACCGCCTCCTCATGCTGCTGCCAGGTCCAGAGTCTCTCATGGGTCCCTGTACGGCCTCCCATTGCTGCTGTCTCCATCGCCACACTCTGCTGCCATGTGCCACTTTCAGGTCTCTTCACACTGCTGGTGTGTTAAATTTTTTGACATAGGGTGCTGCAAGATAACGGGCCTCACATAGCTGCTGCCAGGCCCCTAATCTGCCATGGGCCCCTATATACCGCCTCCTCATGCTGCTGCCAAGTCCAGAGTCTGTCATGGTCCCTGTACGGCCTCCCATTGCTGCTGTCTCCATCGCCACACTCTGCTGCCATGTGCCACTTTCAGGTCTCTTCACACTGCTGGTGTGTAAAATTTTTTGACATAGGGTGCTGCAAGATAACGGGCCTCACATAGCTGCTGCCAGGCCCCTAATCTGCCATGGGCCCCTATATACCGCCTCCTCATGCTGCTGCCAAGTCCAGAGTCTGTCATGGTCCCTGTACGGCCTCCCATTGCTGCTGTCTCCATCGCCACACTCTGCTGCCATGTGCCACTTTCAGGTCTCTTCACACTGCTGGTGTGTTAAATTTTTTGACATAGGGTGCTGGCAGATTACGGGCCTCCTATAGCTGCTGCCAGGCCCCTAATCTGCCATGGGCCCCTATATACCGCCTCCTCATGCTGCTGCCAAGTTCAGAGTCTGTCATGGGTCCCTGTACGGCCTCCCATTGCTGCTGTCTCCATCGCCACACTCTGCTGCCATGTGCCACTTTCAGGTCTCTTCACACTGCTGGTGTGTTAAATTTTTTGACATAGGGTGCAGGCAGATTACGGGCCTCACATAGCTGCTGCCAGGCCCCTAATCTGCCATGGGCCCCTATATACCGCCTCCTCCTGCTGCTGCCAGGTCCAGAGTCTCTCATGGGTCCCTGTACGGCCTCCCATTGCTGCTGTCTCCATCGCCACACTCTGCTGCCATGTGCCACTTTCAGGTCTCTTCACACTGCTGGTGTGTTAAATTTTTTGACATAGGGTGCAGGCAGATTACGGGCCTCACATAGCTGCTGCCAGGCCCCTAATCTGCCATGGGCCCCTATATACCACCTCCTCCTGCTGCTGCCAGGTCCAGAGTCTCTCATGGGTCCCTGTACGGCCTCCCATTGCTGCTGTCTCCATCGCCACACTCTGCTGCCATGTGCCACTTTCAGGTCTCTTCACACTGCTGGTGTGTAAAATTTTTTGACATAGGGTGCTGCAAGATAACGGGCCTCACATAGCTGCTGCCAGGCCCCTAATCTGCCATGGGCCCCTATATACCGCCTCCTCATGCTGCTGCCAAGTCCAGAGTCTGTCATGGTCCCTGTACGGCCTCCCATTGCTGCTGTCTCCATCGCCACACTCTGCTGCCATGTGCCACTTTCAGGTCTCTTCACACTGCTGGTGTGTTAAATTTTTTGACATAGGGTGCAGGCAGATTACGGGCCTCACATAGCTGCTGCCAGGCCCCTAATCTGCCATGGGCCCCTATATACCACCTCCTCCTGCTGCTGCCAGGTCCAGAGTCTCTCATGGGTCCCTGTACGGCCTCCCATTGCTGCTGTCTCCATCGCCACACTCTGCTGCCATGTGCCACTTTCAGGTCTCTTCACACTGCTGGTGTGTTAAATTTTTTGACATAGGGTGCTGCAAGATAACGGGCCTCACATAGCTGCTGCCAGGCCCCTAATCTGCCATGGGCCCCTATATACCGCCTCCTCATGCTGCTGCCAAGTCCAGAGTCTGTCATGGTCCCTGTACGGCCTCCCATTGCTGCTGTCTCCATCGCCACACTCTGCTGCCATGTGCCACTTTCAGGTCTCTTCACACTGCTGGTGTGTTAAATTTTTTGACATAGGGTGCAGGCAGATTACGGGCCTCACATAGCTGCTGCCAGGCCCCTAATCTGCCATGGGCCCCTATATACCACCTCCTCCTGCTGCTGCCAGGTCCAGAGTCTCTCATGGGTCCCTGTACGGCCTCCCATTGCTGCTGTCTCCATCGCCACACTCTGCTGCCATGTGCCACTTTCAGGTCTCTTCACACTGCTGGTGTGTTAAATTTTTTGACATAGGGTGCTGCAAGATAACGGGCCTCACATAGCTGCTGCCAGGCCCCTAATCTGCCATGGGCCCCAATATACCGCCTCCTCATGCTGCTGCCAGGTCCAGAGTCTCTCATGGGTCCCTGTACGGCCTCCCATTGCTGCTGTCTCCATCGCCACACTCTGCTGCCATGTGCCACTTTCAGGTCTCTTCACACTGCTGGTGTGTTAAATTTTTTGACATAGGGTGCTGCAAGATAACGGGCCTCACATAGCTGCTGCCAGGCCCCTAATCTGCCATGGGCCCCTATATACCGCCTCCTCATGCTGCTGCCAAGTCCAGAGTCTGTCATGGTCCCTGTACGGCCTCCCATTGCTGCTGTCTCCATCGCCACACTCTGCTGCCATGTGCCACTTTCAGGTCTCTTCACACTGCTGGTGTGTAAAATTTTTTGACATAGGGTGCTGCAAGATAACGGGCCTCACATAGCTGCTGCCAGGCCCCTAATCTGCCATGGGCCCCTATATACCGCCTCCTCATGCTGCTGCCAAGTCCAGAGTCTGTCATGGTCCCTGTACGGCCTCCCATTGCTGCTGTCTCCATCGCCACACTCTGCTGCCATGTGCCACTTTCAGGTCTCTTCACACTGCTGGTGTGTTAAATTTTTTGACATAGGGTGCTGGCAGATTACGGGCCTCCTATAGCTGCTGCCAGGCCCCTAATCTGCCATGGGCCCCTATATACCGCCTCCTCATGCTGCTGCCAAGTTCAGAGTCTGTCATGGGTCCCTGTACGGCCTCCCATTGCTGCTGTCTCCATCGCCACACTCTGCTGCCATGTGCCACTTTCAGGTCTCTTCACACTGCTGGTGTGTTAAATTTTTTGACATAGGGTGCAGGCAGATTACGGGCCTCACATAGCTGCTGCCAGGCCCCTAATCTGCCATGGGCCCCTATATACCGCCTCCTCCTGCTGCTGCCAGGTCCAGAGTCTCTCATGGGTCCCTGTACGGCCTCCCATTGCTGCTGTCTCCATCGCCACACTCTGCTGCCATGTGCCACTTTCAGGTCTCTTCACACTGCTGGTGTGTTAAATTTTTTGACATAGGGTGCTGCAAGATAACGGGCCTCACATAGCTGCTGCCAGGCCCCTAATCTGCCATGGGCCCCTATATACCGCCTCCTCATGCTGCTGCCAAGTCCAGAGTCTGTCATGGTCCCTGTACGGCCTCCCATTGCTGCTGTCTCCATCGCCACACTCTGCTGCCATGTGCCACTTTCAGGTCTCTTCACACTGCTGGTGTGTTAAATTTTTTGACATAGGGTGCAGGCAGATTACGGGCCTCACATAGCTGCTGCCAGGCCCCTAATCTGCCATGGGCCCCTATATAACGCCTCCTCATGCTGCTGCCAAGTTCAGAGTCTGTCATGGGTCCCTGTACGGCCTCCCATTGCTGCTGTCTCCATCGCCACACTCTGCCATGTGCCACTTTCAGGTCTCCTCACACTGCTGGTGTGTTGAATTTTTTGACATAGGGTGCTGGCAGATTACGGGCCTCCTATAGCTGCTGCCAGGCCCCTAATCTGCCATAAGCCCCTATATACCGCCTCCTCATGCTGCTGCCAAGTCCAGAGTCTGTCATGGGTCCCTGTACGGCCTCCCATTGCTGCTGTCTCCATCGCCACACTCTGCCATGTGCCACTTTCAGGTCTCCTCACACACTGCTGGTGTGTTGAATTTTTTGACATAGGGTGCTGGCAGATTACGGGCCTCCTATAGCTGCTGCCAGGCCCCTAATCTGCCGTAGGCCCCTATATACCGCCTCCTCATGCTGCTGCCAGGTCCAGAGTCTCTCATGGGTCCCTGTACGGCCTCCCATTGCTGCTGTCTCCATCGCCACACTCTGCCATGTGCCACTTTCAGGTCTCCTCACACTGCTGGTGTGTTCCATTTTTTGTCATAGGGTGCTGGCAGATTATGGGCCTCCCATAACTGCTGCCAGGCCCCTAATCTGCCATGGGCCCCTATACCGACTCCTCATGCTGTGACGTTGCAACAAGGTGGAATTCAACCCTACATATGTTAGACCGCCTTTACGAACAGCAAAAGGCCATCACAGATTTCCTGATGTTAAAAGCAGATAAAGGTACTCCCTGTGTAACTTAGATGTCAGCCATTGGCAGCTCATGCGTGACACCTGCGCTTGCTCAGGCCCTTTGAGGAGGCCACGCTATTCGTGAGTCGGCAGGACTATGGGATGAACGACGTCATTCCTCTGTTGCACGTCCTGGAACAAATGCTGTTAACAATGGCTGGTCAGGGTGCGGTAGACGTGGCGCACAGATCTCAACGCCACATGGCCCCTGTGGGGGCAGGACTGGAAGAAGAGGAGGAGGTAGAGGAGGACATTGGTGCTCAGGAATTATTGAGTGAAATGGGTGGTTTTTCCACTCAGCGGACAGGAGTGGAGGAGCAGGAGCATCTGGTAGAGGAGGAGGAAGAGGAGACAGAGGACCTAGACGCACCGTGGCAGTATGCTGTGGAGATGGAGGCAGGGAGTCCCTCGCATTCCTTGGCACAAATGGCCCATAGCATGCTCGGTTGCTTGCGTAGCGACAGCCGAATAATAACCATCAGACAGAGGGATGACTTTTGGCTGTCCACCTTGTTGGACCCTCGCTACCGTTCAAAAATGGTGGCCTTTTTCACACCTGCTGAGAGGGAGGCCAAAATAACGTACTATAAAAAACACCTATGTAGTCAGCTGGTCTCTGCCTGTCTGCGCCAACGTCCATCCTCAGACACTGTGGGCCCTGTGCGCTCGTGTTCCGCTGCCATGGCAGCAGGGGAGGGGTGGGGTGGTAGGAGCAGTGGCAGCTCCACCAGCAGCGGCTGCCTCAGTCTGCAGTCGATGATGAGTAGCTTTCTTCACCAGCGCAGTGAGGAAACTACTAACCAGCCGCAGCAGCAGCAGCAGCATCAGGTGGACCTGGAGCAGGACCTCAAACAACAGGCTTAGGCCTACTTGGACAGCACCCTGCCAACCGAGGTAGACAATCCCCTTGACTACTGGGCAACGAAACTTGACCTTTGGCCCCAACTAGCTGAATTTGCCCTTGAAAGGCTGTCATGCCCGGCCAGTAGCGTGGCATCGGAGCGCGTGTTTAGTGCGGCAGGAGGTATTGCAACTCCGCGGAGGACACGACTGTCCACCCAAAGTGTGGAGAGACTGACGTTTGTGAAAATGAATCAGGCGTGGATTAGTCTGGATTTCAAACCACCAGTTCCTGACACAACTGACTAAATCCGCCATGAATCATGCCCCAAACATGTGCCACTTTCAGGTCTCCTCACACTGCTGGTGTGTTCCATTTTTTGTCATAGGGTGCTGGCAGATTACGGGCCTCCCATAGCTGCTGCCAGGCCCCTAATCTGCCATGGGCCCCTATACCGCCTCCTCATGCTGCTGCCAAGTCCAGAGTCTCTCATGGGTCCCTGTACGGCCTCCCATTGCTGCTGCCTCCATCGCCACACTCTGCCATGTGCCACTTTCAGGTCTCCTCACACTGCTGGTGTGTTCCATTTTTTGTCATAGGGTGCTGGCAGATTACGGGCCTCCCATAGCTGCTGCCAGGCCCCTAATCTGCCATGGGCCCCTATACCGCCTCCTCATGCTGCTGCCAGGTCCAGAGTCTCTCATGGGTCCCTGTACGGCCTCCCATTGCTGCTGTCTCCATCGCCACACTCTGCCATGTGCCACTTTCAGGTCTCCTCACACTGCTGGTGGGTTCCATTTTTTGTCATAGGGTGCTGGCAGATTACGGGCCTCCCATAGCTGCTGCCAGGCCCGTAATCTGCCATGGGCCCCCGTACCGACTCCTCATGCTGCTGCCAGGCCCGTAATCTGTCATGGGCCACTGTTGTCGCTTGTTGGCATATTCCGCTCGTTCAGATGCTCCTTCTCCTGCTACTCCTCTTCACGGATTCCGTCAGCAGTCTTTCTTGGAATCCGTTTCCAAGAGACAACAGTTTGCGAGCACGCACCCGACGGTGCAGAAGCTGAACGTCCTCCTGTCCAAGTTGCTGCTGCCAGGCTCGTAATCTGTCATGCGCCCCTGTACCGCCTCCTCATGCTGCTGCCAGGTCCAGAGTGTGTCATGGGCCCCCGTACCGACTCCTCATGCTGCTGCCAGGCCCGTAATCTGTCATGGGCCCCTGTACCGCCTCCCCATGCTGCTGCCAGGTCCAGAGTGTGTCATGGGTCCCTGTACGGCCTCCCATTGCTGCTGCCAGGCCCGTAATCTGCCATGGGCCCCTGTACCGACTCCTCATGCTGCTGCCAGGCCCGTAATCTGTCATGGGCCCCTGTACCGCCTCCTCATGCTGCTGCCAGGTCCAGAGTGTGTCATGGGTCCCTGTACGGCCTCCCATTGCTGCTGTCTCTATCGCCACACTCTGCCATGTGCCACTTTCAGGTCTCCTCACACTGCTGGTGGTTTCCATTTTTGTCATAGGGTGCTGTATGGCCTCCCATTGCTGCTGCCTCCACCGCCACACTGTGGCTCCACACTCTGGTTTTGGCCCCGTGACTGCCCAAATGAGTGAAGTGTGCGGTGATTCTAAGATCGACGGCACTCATCTGCATGTCATACTGACTGACAGTATTATTTCTCTTCCCCAGCAGACTCCAAGGGCATTTAAATTAAAGGTACAGTGTTCTGCACTAATATTAAGTCTCTCTGAAGCCTAGAAACACCCTTTTTTAAGTTAAATTCACAGCGAATTTATTCGACTCGAATCGAATATTGTCCACGAATTCGCCGAATCAGTCGAATCGAATTTTTCATTTCTTCGCTCATCTCTAATAGTCATCACCCCTAGAGACTGGACCACACACTTCACATCCATAGTCATCACCCCTACATCCCTAGAGACTGGACAACACACTTCACATTCATAGTCATCACCTCCTACATCCCTAGAGACTGGACCACACACCTCACATCCATAGTCATCACCCCTACATCCCTAGAGACTGGACAACACACTTCACATTCATAGTCATCACCCCTACATCCCTAGAGACTGGACCACACACCTCACATCCATAGTCATCACCTCCTACATCCCTAGAGACTGGACCACACACCTCACATCCATAGTCATCACCCCTAGAGACTGGACCACACACTTCACATCCATAGTCATCACCCCTAGAGACTGGACCACACACTTCACATTCATAGTCATCACCCCTAGAGACTGGACCACACACTTCACATCCATAGTCATCACCCCTAGAGACTGGACCATACACTTCACATTCATAGTCATCACCCCTAGAGACTGGACCATACACTTCACATCCATAGTCATCACCTCCTACATCCCTAGAGACTGGACTACACACCTCACATCCATAGTCATCACCTCCTACATCCCTAGAGACTGGACCATACACTTCACATCCATAGTCATCACCTCCTACATCCCTAGAGACTGGACCACACACCTCACATCCATAGTCATCACCTCCTACATCCCTATAGACTGGACCACACACCTCACATCCATAGTCATCACCCCCTACACCCCTATAGAGTGGACCACACACTTCACATCCATATTCATCACCCCTATAGACTGGACCATACACTTCACATACATAGTCATCACCCCTATAGACCGGACCATACATTTCACATCCATATTCATCACCCCTAGAGACTGGACCATACACTTCACATCCATATTCATCACCCCTACACCCCTATAGTCTGGACCATACACTTCACATACATAGTCATCACCTTCTACACCCCTATAGTCTGGACCACACACCGCACATTCATGGTCATCACCTCCTACATCCCTAGAGACTGGACCATACACTTCACATCCATAGTCATCAACCCCTACACCCCTATAGATTGGACCTCACATGCTTCACATCCATAGTCATCACCTCCTACACCCCTAGAGACTGGACCACACACCTCACATCCATAGTCATCAACCCCTACACCCCTATAGATTGGACCTCACATGCTTCACATCCATAGTCATCACCCCTACATCCCTAGAGACTGGACCACACACCTCACATCCATAGTCATCACCTCCTACATCCCTAGAGACTGGACCATACACTTCACATCCATAGTCATCACCTCCTACATCCCTAGAGACTGGACCATACACCTCACATCCATAGTCATCACCTCCTACATCCCTAGAGACTGGACCACACACCTCACATCCATAGTCATCACCTCCTACATCCCTAGAGACTGGACCATACACCTCACATCCATAGTCATCACCTCCTACATCCCTAGAGACTGGACCACACACTTCACATTCATAGTCATCACCCCTAGAGACTGGACCACACACCTCACATCCATAGTCATCACCTCCTACATCCCTAGAGACTGGACCACACACCTCACATCCATAGTCATCACCTCCTACATCCCTAGAGACTGGACCATACACCTCACATCCATAGTCATCACCTCCTACATCCCTAGAGACTGGACCATACACCTCACATCCATAGTCATCACCTCCTACATCCCTAGAGACTGGACCACACACTTCACATTCATAGTCATCACCCCTAGAGACTGGACCACACACCTCACATCCATAGTCATTACCTCCTACATCCCTAGAGACTGGACCATACACTTCACATCCATAGTCATCACCTTCTACACCCCTATAGTCTGGACCACACACCTCACATCCATAGTCATCACCCCTAGAGACTGGACCACACACCTCACATCCATAGTCATCACCTCCTACATCCCTAGAGACTGGACCATACACTTCACATCCATAGTCATCACCTTCTACACCCCTATAGTCTGGACCATACACTTCACATACATGGTCATCACCCCCTACACCCCTATAGATTGGACCTCACATGCTTCACATCCATAGTCATCAGCTCCCATGGCCCATGGCTGACAGAGAGGGACTGGGGAGGGGCAGACCTCAGGGCCTGATGTCTTCCTTATTAGCCATGACGTTATTGGTTGGTAGAATGTCAGCAGCTGGCCGCAAGGTACTTGTTGTTGTAATTAGAGATGAGCGAATCGAATCAGGCGAAGTGGAATTCGTTTCGAATTTCAGGAAAAATTCGATTCGCAACGAATCTGAATTTTTGCCAACTTCGGATGGTCGAATCGAATTTTTCCTGATCGGCCGTTTTCATCCCTTCTACAGCCGGCAAAAATGTCCCTGCAGAGAGCTCCGCTATTTCTGACAGCTGTCTGACAGTTCTTTCACATTTCCAGCGGTTGAAACATTGTATCTATTTGTTTCCATTTAGGATACAGATGTTTTTATTAGGAAACAAATAGATACAATGTTTCAACCGCTGTAAATGTGAAAGAACTGTCAGAGAACTGTCAGAAATAGAGGAACTCTGCAGAAACACTTTTTGCTGGACTGGAATTATTCTTATTTTCATTCTTCTTATTATTATTTTCATTCTTCTTTTCATTCTTTTCATTCTTCTTCTTATTTTCATTTTTCTTTTCATTCTTTTCATTCTTCTTTTCATTCTTCTTATTTTCATGCTTCTTTTCATTCTTCTTGTCATTCTTTTCATTCTTCTTTTCATTCTTCTTCTTATTTTCATTCTTCTTTTCATTCTTTTCATTCTTCTTTTCATTCTTTTCATTCTTCTTTTCATTCTTCTTCTTATTTTCATTCTTCTTTTCATTCTTCTTTTCATTCTTCTTCTTATTTTCATTCTTCTTTTCATTCTTTTCATTCTTCTTTTCATTCTTCTTATTTTCATTCTTCTTTTCATTCTTCTTGTCATTCTTTTCATTCTTCTTTTCATTCTTTTCATTCTTCTTTCATTCTTCTTCTTATTTTCATTCTTCTTTTCATTCTTCTTTTCATTCTTTTCATTCTTCTTTTTATTTTCATTCTTCTTTTCATTCTTCTTCTTATTTTCATTCTTCTTTTCATTCTTTTCATTCTTCTTTTCATTCTTCTTCTTCTTTTCATTCTTCTTTTCATTCTTTTCATTCTTCTTTTCATTCTTCTTATTTTCATTCTTCTTTTCATTCTTCTTTTCAGTCTTTTCATTCTTCTTTTCATTCTTCTTCTTATTTTCATTCTTCTTTTCATTCTTCTTCTTATTTTCATTCTTCTTTTCATTCTTTTCATTCTTCTTTTCATTCTTCTTCTTCTTTTCATTCTTTTCATTCTTCTTTTCATTCTTCTTCTTATTTTCATTCTTCTTTTCATTCTTTTCATTCTTCTTTTCATTCTTCTTCTTATTTTCATTCTTCTTTTCATTCTTTTCATTCTTCTTTTCATTCTTCTTCTTATTTTCATTCTTCTTTTCATTCTTTTCATTCTTCTTCTTCTTCTTTTCATTCTTTTCATTCTTCTTCTTCTTCTTCTTCTCATTCTTCTTCTTCTTCTTTTCATTCTTTTCATTCTTCTTCTTCTTTTCATTCTTTTCATTCTTCTTCTTCTTCTTCTTCTCCTTCTTCGTCGTGCCCCGTGACTGGCCAAATGAGTGAAGTGTGCGGTGATTCTAAGATGGACGGCACTCATCTGCATGTCATACTGACTGACAGTATTATTTCTCTTCCCCAGCAGACTCCAAGGGCATTTAAATTAAAGGTACAGTGTTCTGCACTAATATAAAGGCTCTCTGAAGCCTAGAAACACCCTTTTATAAGTAAAATTCGCAGCGAATAAATTCGAATCAAATCGAATTTTTTCGGAAAATTCGGCGAATCAGGCGAATCGAATTTTTGAAAAATTCGCTCATCTCTAGTTGTAATGCTGCACAATAAAACCCGAGGATTTGTGTAACAGACAAAGCCAGCTTGTTGACTATATTTTGGGCAATTTGAGGCAATTTTTAGGTATTCTGCCACAACATCCCATAACAACCCAGATGGCACCCCAGAGCACCCGGGCACCCTGACTGAAAAAGGCTGTTGTAGAGGTCTTAACTTTCATGTCATCACAGAGGACAAGGGGGCGCTCTTTACATCTGGAGGAAAAGAAATGTCATCTCCAAACATGGAAAGGATTCTTCACAGTAAGAGCTGTGAAAATGTGGAATAGACTCCCTCCAGGGTTGGTTGTGGCAGCTCAGTGGATTGCTGTAGGAAAGTCCTGGATTCTTTCTTGGATACACAGAATATAACTGGATAGAACATTTATAGGTAATAATACCAGGGGGAGTTCATTCAGGGAATGTCCAAGTGCCTCCTAGGGGTGCAGGAAGGAGTTTTTTCCCCACTGGAAAAGACTGGATCGTGATATATGGGTTTTTTCTTTCCTCTGGATCAACTGTGGGTATAGGATTGAGTATACGGAGGGGATGGGATGGTGTATATGGAGGGATGGGATGGTGTATATGGAGGGTATAGGACTGAGTATACGGAGGGGATGGGATGGTGTATATGGAGGGGATAGGATGGTGTATACGGGGGGGATGGTGTATACGGGGGGGGGGGGTTGGGATGGTGTATATGGAGGGGATGAGATGGTGTATACGGAGGGGTTGGGATGGTGTATATGGAGAGGGTGGGATGGTGTATATGGAGGGGATGGGATGGTGTATATGGAGGGGATGGGATGATGTATACGGAGGGGAGGGAATGGGATGGTGTATATGGAGGGATGGGATGGTGTATATGGAGGGTATAGGATTGAGTATACGGAGGGGATGGGATGGTGTATATGGAGGGGATAGGATGGTGTATACGGGGGGGATGGTGTATACGGGGGGGGGGGGGGGTTGGGATGGTGTATATGGAGGGGATGAGATGGTGTATACGGAGGGGATGGGATGGTGTATATGGAGGGTGTAGGATGGTGTATACGGAGGGGATGGGATGGTGTATATGGAGGGGATGGGATGGTGTATATGGAGGGGGTGGGATGGTGTATACGGAGGGGATGGGATGGTGTATATGGAGGGATGGTGTATATGGAGGGTGTAGGATGGTGTATACGGAGGGGTTGGGATGGTGTATATGGAGGGGATGAGATGGTGTATACGGAGGGGATGGGATGGTGTATACGGAGGGGGTGGGATGGTGTATACGGAGGGGGTGGGATGGTGTATACGGAGGGGATGGGATGGTGTATACGGAGGGGATGGGATGGTGTATATGGAGGGGATGGGATGGTGTATATGGAGGGTTGGGATGGTGTATATGGAGGGGATGGGATGGTGTATATGGAGGGGATGGGATGGTGTATATGGAGGGGATGGGATGGTGTATATGGAGGGGATGGGATGGTGTATATGGAGGGGATGGGATGATGTATACGGAGGGGAGGGGATGGGATGGTGTATATGGAGGGGATGGGATGGTGTATATGGAGGGGATGGGATGGTGTATATGGAGGGGGTGGGATGGTGTATATGGAGGGGGTGGGATGGTGTATATGGAGGGGGTGGGATGGTGTATATGGAGGGGTGGGATGGTGTATATGGAGGGGATGGGATGGTGTATATGGAGGGGATGGGATGGTGTATATGGAGGGGATGGGATGGTGTATATGGAGGGGATGGGATGGTGTATATGGAGGGGATGAGAAGGTGTATATGGGGGGATGGGATGGTGTATATGGGGGGATGGGATGGTGTATATGAAGGGGATGGTGTATACAGAGGGTATAGTATGGTGTATATGGAGGGGGCACACGCAAACTCCATGCAGATGGTGTCCTGGCCAGGAATTTAATTGGAATTGGTAGTTTACACACCATGGTCCCTCGACAGGCTCATGTGAAAGGTGAAATCCGAGATCCAGTGGGATGTATTGTGATGTGGTTCCCTCATGGAGGAGATGGTGGGAGATGGTGGGATGAAGTCCCCTCCCTTATATTACACATCACCTAAATCTTTCATCATTCCATATTATGACATCATTCACTTACACTTCTCAAAGTCGTGTTCAGTCATCGCAGGAGGAGGAGCTGAGAACGCGTCTTCCCGCACAGAGTCTGAAAAAGTCCAACTTCAGAGTCAACCTGACTGCATATGTCAGAGCTATATAATGTATATCAATAGTGTGTGACTGTGGGGGAGGGGACGTTAGACTGTACATTTTTCTTTATGAAAAATCTTACAAACAACATAATAAAAAAAACATATTTCCATATATACAGAATAAAAAAAAATAATAATAAATAATTAAACAAAAATAGCTTACTTCAGCATAGAAAACAGGAAACAGCTTTTTATGCCGGGAAAAAACAGAACCAATCATATTTTACTATCATTATCATCTTTATAATGCATCTCAGCAAACCCGACCTTCACCGAAACACAACCCGACCTTCACCAAAACACAACCCGACCTTCACCAAAACACAACCCGACCGACACCGAAACACAACCCGACCGTCACCGAAACACAACCCGACCGACACCGAAACACAACCCGACCGTCACCGAAACACAACCCGACCGTCACCGAAACACCCCCGACCATCACCGAAACACAACCCGACCTTCACCGAAACACAACCCGACCTTCACCGAAACACAACCCGACCGTCACCGAAACACAACCCGACCGACACCGAAACACAACCCGACCTTCACCGAAACACAACCCGACCGTCACCGAAACACAACCCGACCGTCACCGAAACACAACCCGACCTTCACCGAAACACAACCCGACCTTCACCAAAACACAACCCGACCGTCACCTAAACACAACCCGACCGTCACCTAAACACAACCCGACCGTCACCTAAACACAACCCGACCGTCACCTAAACACAACCCGACCTTCACCTAAACACAACCCGACCTTCACCGAAACACAACCTGACCGTCACCTAAACCCCCCCTCAGGCTAAGAAACGATGAAACATTGATCCCACGCATTGATCCCACGCATTGATCCCACGCATTGATCCCACGCATTGATCCCACGCATTGATCCCACGCATTGATCCCACACATTGATCCCACACATTGATCCCACACATTGATCCCACACATTGATCCCACACATTGATCCCATACATTGATCCCACACATTGATCCCACACATTGATCCCATACATTGATCCCATGCATGCAGCATTTTTCCAAAAATCTGATCTTACAAAAATCTAGGGGGCGTGAAAGGACAGAAAGAGAAGCCACGCCCCCAGAGACTGACAGACAGCAGCTACGGGGACCTGACATTCCTCCACGCCTTTGTCCAGGCTCCCGGCCGCCACCTGTCCTTCTCAAGACCCTAAATCTTCCCAACCTCACCCAGAATGTTGTTCTCCACCACCTCGGCAGGAGTAAACCTGACACCGTGCATTCCACATGTAGTAATGGACTACTAAGCTAACTAGAAAAAGGGTCTCAAAATCAAAGTCCCGGTGAGTCTGAAAGGCACCTTAAGACCACTCCGCATAACTCAAGCGGGAAAGGAAAGGGATCCCCAGAGCTCCCCCTGCCCGCTTTTAGACTGAAGCAAGAAATAGTCCATCGTCTTCTCCACCCCACCGCACTCCACTCTTGGACAACCACGGTTGTCCGCAGAGCGATGCTTCAGGTTGCCCTTCACATAGAGTCTGCCATGGAATGAGAGCCAGGCCAAATCCTAAAACTTTAAAGGGATTCTCTCCAGATTCATCAAACGCAGACCCTCCCTCATAACCGGGCCTGGGCAATCCTTCAAGGCCAATGGCTCGCTAAAGGTGGATTCAACAACCTTCCCCTCCAGGGCCTTCCTAGGAAGAGACTTAATTTCCTCCACCGTCACTCGCCATTGCCAAAGCATTTTCAGACATGGGGCAACATAAGTCGGGAGCTTACCATGTAGAACCTCAGGCTTTTCACTGGCCCACCATTCTCCCAGCTCCACAGAAAGAAACTGTAGATCCTCAGATAGAGAGACACTGGCAAAACCCAGACAAAGCTGACATACAGAAATACCGGGATCAGGTAAGTTTTAATCAGGTCAATCCTTTCCCTGTAAGAGAGTTTCCAATCCTTCTAGCTGGCCACCTTGGCATCGGCATCTTGTAGCCTGCTTACCCAATTTGCAAGGCCGTAATCACCGGGACCAAATCTGATGCCTAAAACTTTAATTTCCTGCTGGGGCTCTGGGAAGGCGTCCAGAAGGGTAAAGCCTTCGCCTTCCTCTCCCATCCAGAAAACCTCACTCTTATCCTGATTGATCTTTGAGCCAGATGCCTCAGCATACCGTTCCATCACCAAGACCACCTCCTCTGCCTCCTGCCTCAGCATACTGTTCCATCACCGAGACCACCTCCTCCGCCTCCTGCCTCAGCGTACTGTTCCATCACCGAGACCACCTCCTCTGCCTTCTGCCTCAGCATACTGTTCTATCACTGAGACCACCTCCTCCACCTCCTGCCTCAGCATACTGTTCCATCACCGAGACCACCTCCTCCTCCTCCTGCCTCAGCATACTGTTCCATCACCGAGACCACCTCCTGCCTCAGCGTACTGTTCCATCACCAAGACCACCTCCTCCGCCTCCTGCCTCAGCATACTGTTCCATCACCGAGACCACCTCCTCCTCCTCCTGCCTCAGCATACTGTTCCATCACCGAGACCACCTCCTCCGCTTCCTGCCTCAGCGTACTGTTCCATCACCGAGACCACCTCCTCCGCCTCCTGCCTCAGCATACTGTTCCATCACCGAGACCACCTCCCCCGCCTCCTGCCTCAGCATACTGTTCAATCACCGAGACCACCTCCTCCGCCTCCTGCCTCAGCGTACTGTTCCATCACCGAGACCACATTCTCCGCCTCCTGCCTCAGCGTACTGTTCCATCATCGAGACCACCTCCTCCACCTCAGCATACTGTTCCATCACCGAGACCACCTCCTCCGCCTCCTGCCTCAGCATACTGTTCCATCACCGAGACCACCTCCTCCGCCTCCTGCCTCAGCATACTGTTCCATCACCAAGGCCACCTCCTCTGCCTCCTGCGTCCCGGAGATGAAAACAGACACGTCATCAGCATAGGCCACGACCCTCAGAGGGGGTTCCCCAGGAATGCCCAAAGGAACTCCACACAACGGTCCGCTCTCTATGAAGGGATCGATTACAAACACATATAGCAGAGGACTCAAAGGACACCCCTGACGCACACCTGAGCCAACCTCAAAGGGTCGTCCAATCCAACCATTTACAAGCATGAAGCTTTCAGCCCCTCTGTATAAAGTCTTTAGCCAATCGATGAAGCCCCCCTCCAGGCCATACTTGCCAAGAAGCAGCCATAGGTACTCATGATTGACTCGATCAAAAGCTTTGGCCTGATCCAATGCCAGCAGGAACTTTCCCCAGCCTGCAGCCCTGCACCGCTCCAGGGCCTCCCGGACAGCTAACACCGCTGAAAAAGTGCTTCTTCCCTGAACCGAACAGTGCTGATGGCGGGAAAGTAAATTGCCCGCAACAGACGATAAACGCCAGAAAATGATCTTTGCCAGTATCTTCCTATCAACATTGAGAAGGCTAATGGGCCGCCAATTCTCAATTCTGGAAGAATCCTTACCCTTTGACAGAAGAATCACTGCAGATTGTCGCATGGAGGGAGAGAGCGAACCCTCTCTCAGACATGGAGGGGGAGGGCGGACCCTCTCTCAGACATGGAGGGAGAGAGCGAACCCTCTCTCAGACATGGAGGGGGAGGGTGAACCCTCTCTCAGACATGGAGGGGGAGGGCGGACCCTCTCTCAGACAGCCATTAAACACCTCCATCAAATATGGGGCCAGAGTGACCTTAAAGTGCTTATAAAACTCGGCTGTCAATCCGTCTGGCCCAGGCGACTTCTTCATGGCAAGCTGATCAATAGCTTTCACCACCTCATCTGCCGTGATGTCCTCTGTCAAACTCACAGGAGAACTGCCATTTCCCAGTCCTGGAGTAGAGTCCAGAAAACCCAACATGCTCGCCCGATCGAGGTCTCTCCTACCCAGGACTCACAGGAGAACTGCCATTTCCCAGTCCTGGAGTAGAGTCCAGAAAACCCAACATGCCGCCCGATCGAGGTCCCTCCTACCCAGGACTCACAGGAGAACTGCCATTTCCCAGTCCTGGAGTAGAGTCCAGGAAACCCAACATGCTGGCCTGATCGAGGTCCCTCCTACCCTGGACTCACAGGAGAACTGCCATTTCCCAGTCCTGGAGTAGAGTCCAGAAAACCCAACATGCTCACCTGATCAAGGTCCCTCCTACCCAGGAAGTCAGCATAATATGACCTGGAGGTTTCCAGGATCCCCGACTTGGACTTTGTCAGGGAACCCGTACTGTCAACCAGGCCTACAACTGACTTAACTGCTCTACCTTGTTTGCAGTTCTGGTAAGGGTCGGGCGAGTGATATTTCCCATAATCCCTTTCCAGAACCAAAGAGGCATGCCTGTCATATTGACACTGCCTGAGGAGGAGTGTAACCTCAGAGATCTCCCCCCGGATCTCCATTATTGGAGACAAGCCGATCGAGCTTCCTCCGCAGACGCTGGTAGGTGACATACTTATCAAGCTGTTTATTTCTTCCTATGGCCTTGAAAAACCCAACGATCCTTCGTTTTGTAAGCTCCCACTGTAGCAAACTTGCTCATCAGAGTTGGGTCGGAGTTCCCCTTTTTTCTATTCCTCAGCCCTCATTCCCTACCCCCCTCCCATCCTGAGAGGCAAACGGTATCTCCTGACAGATGGTGGGGGGTCAACCAGGTTAGGCATCCCTGGTTTGGTGCCAGCAGTCTGGGGAAAATGTAACCTTTCTCACCTACGTTCTGATAAGGCAGCATTTCTCAGAGAATTGGGAAGCATTGACCCAGAACTGTGTAAGTCCACACATCATAAAACTGACCAGCAATTAATTGAACACTCCTCAGGTCAACTGTATGTTTCATATCATGGGGGATGAAGCTGTTTTAACTGAGAGTCTACTGACATTCTGCCCAACATATTGTATTGGGCAGACTCAAGGTCACCCCCCAACATATTGTATTGGGCAGACTCAATTTCACCCCCCACCCCAAGGTGACATCTCTTTGTAAATATTTTATTGCACCTGTTTGACTCTTTTAGTAATAAATCTTTCTTTCTGAAAGTGTTAAACTGTTTTTAAGCGCTTACCTGCAATTCACGAATTCCTGCCTTTTGAAGAGATGCTACTGTGTTTGTTTACTCCCTGCCCAGTTGACCATATTGGACCGGTGACTTCTCAATCATTATAGTGTATTTCTGACAGAGTCCGTCTTCTCTGTACATTTCAAGACGTTGGTGGCAGTGTGAAGGGTTAGTGGTGTAATTAACCCGACCCAGTAACAAGCGCATTCAGGCTGCAGGCACCGATTGTAGTCCATTAGCTGGACAATTGCTGTGCAGGGTGCAGCTGGGTGGGGCCCTGTTACGCGCGTCACACCGCGGTTTTAGATCGGCCGGTCCTTCGGTCACGAGTTTGGTGAGAAGGTCTGGGGTCTGACGCCGTGGGCGTGACGTATTACTGTTAGTCGCGATCGTGCGATGGTCGCCTGTTGGTGGCGGCGACCGTGGATCCGCGACACCCACCACTCGGACTTACTGCTGCAAAAGTCCATGATTGATACCTGTGCCTGAAAAAATTCCTCATCTCACCTTCTCATCGTCCAGGAGTGCCGAATTCAGCTTCCAGGTACCCCTCCCCCTAGGTGGTGTATTGGGGCCACTCAGAGTCACAGACAGAATACAGTGATCGGAAAACTCCACCGCCTGACACACTGGTGCCGAGAAGGCGGAGTTCCCCTTTAAAAAAAAAACCTATCTATTCTACTCTGACTGGAACCTCTCTGAAAAGTGAATCCCGTGTCGTCTGGGCAGCAATGAATGTGCACATCAACCAGACCTGCCTCTCTAGCCGTCACAGTCCAGCCTGACTCCGGTCCCTCTCCTGTCCTTAGTCCTAGTGACGGTGTTAAAGTCACCACCGAAGACAACTTGCTGGGCTGTACAAAGGAAAGGCTTGATCTTCATGAAGAGGCATTTCCTGTCCCATTTTGTCTGGGGCCCATAGATGTTAATCAGGCGCAGGTCCTGCCCCCCCATGGAGACGTCTAAGACCATGCATCTCCCCATTTCTACCTCAATAATCCACCGACAGGTTACCATGCCGGAAAAAAGTGCCGCAACTCCAGTGTAAGGCTCGGCCGCAAGAGACCAGAAGGAGGGGCCGCGCCTCCACTCCTTCTTCGCCATATGAACATCCCCCAAACTGGACAACCTGGTCTCCTGCAAAAAGAAAATGTCAGCATCCAACCTGCTGAGCAAAGATAAGGCCATGTTACGAGCGCTTACTGATTTTATGCTGGTGACATTAATGGTCGCCACCTTCTAAGGAGTGGGAACCGCCATCAGAATGATCGAGGTACCCGTTTCTTAGCCTGCTTACCCCCCTCCCTACTTGGAGACCCTACACGCTTCATAGTCCTCTGTGATTCCTCCTCCATGGAAACCAGAGACTCATCACCTGAAGATCCCTCATCCTCCACCTCAGATAACACATCAAATGTGTTTGACACCTCCACCCTCCCAGGGTCAGGTGTGCAGGCCTGGCCCCCTAGTGTCTGGAGAGGGAGAGCTACAGCACAACCAACCTCTCTGGTGCAGAGACTGATGTGACTGTGGGGGAGGGGACATTAAAGTGTGAGCTCCTCTGGTGCAGAGACTGATGTGACTGTGGGGGAGGGGATATTAAAGTGTGAGCTCCTCTGGTACAGAGACTGATGTGACTGGCTCAGTGTTCTCTGTACAGCGCTGTGGTATATGTCAGAGCTATATAAATGTATAATAATAGTGTGTGACTGTGGGGGAGGGGACATCTAAAGAGTATGAGTCTAATAATTTCCTGGTTGGTGGCTCGGGCACAATCTGTCTTTTCATTATCAAACCCGATAGAAAAGTGTAAAAGGAATATAAACTCACCCTGAAACGTGGCGAGCAGCTTGGGTGGGGTGCTGCTGAACCCGTAATCTTCTTCATCGTCCATGGCTGCTGTTGGGGGCACACATGGGATGGTGGCTGGAACTGGAATACAAGAGATCAGGAATCCCCAATGAAGGACAATGGTAATGCTTGGTGCAGATTGGTATCTTCCCCTCTACAACTTGGAGTAACACAAGTGGACGGCCATTGGATGGTTGAGCTCTGATCTGACATACACTGTCTGTATATCCTCCCAATCAGAGTGATTAGGTGGAGGGGTCTGAGACAACGATGGCGCCAGGTGTCTGATACCTGAATTCACCTTCAGATGAGACCATTCGGCTTGTTTATGTCACTACTGTCCTACAAAATGCTTGAATATCCATCAAATTGTCCCGGAGCTGGCACACCATCCCTGTCCTCTGCCAGGACGTCCATTCTAGGTGTACAGACCCGGAGCTGGCACACCTTCCCTGTCCTCTGCCAGGACCTCCATTCTCGGTGTACAGACCCGGAGCTGGCACACCTTCCCTGTCCTCTGAGAGATCATCCATTCTAGGTGTAAAGACCCAGAGCTAATACACCATCCCTGTCCTCTGCCAGGACATCCATTCTAGATGTACAGACCCAGAGCTGGCACACCTTCCCTGTCCTCTGCCAGGACTTCCATTCTCGGTGTAAAGACCCAAAGCTGGCACACCTTCCCTGTCCTCTGCCGGGACCTCCATTCTCGGTGTACAGACCCAGAGCTGGCACACCTTCCCTGTCCTCTGCCAGGACGTCCATTCTCAGTGTACAGACCCAGAGCTGGCACACCATCCCTGTCCTCTGCCAGGACGTCCATTCTCAGTGTACAGACCCAGAGCTGGCACACCTTGCCCGTCCCCTGCCAGGACGTCCATTCTCAGTGTACAGACCCGGAGCTGGCACACCATCCCTGTCCTCTGCCAGGACATCCATTCTAGGTGTACAGACCCGGAGCTGGCACACCTTCCCTGTCCTCTGAGAGATCATCCATTCTAGGTGTAAAGACCCAGAGCTAATACACCATCCCTGTCCTCTGCCAGGACATCCATTCTAGATGTACAGACCCAGAGTTGGCACACCTTCCCTGTCCTCTGCCAGGACTTCCATTCTCGGTGTACAGACCCGGAGCTGGCACACCTTCCCTGTCCTCTGCCAGGACGTCCATTCTAGGTGTACAGACCCAGAGTTGGCACACCTTCCCTGTCCTCTGCCAGGACTTCCATTCTCGGTGTACAGACCCGGAGCTGGCACACCTTCCCTGTCCTCTGCCAGGACATCCATTCTAGGTGTACAGACCCAGAGTTGGCACACCTTCCCTGTCCTCTGCCAGGACTTCCATTCTCGGTGTACAGACCCGGAGCTGACACACCTTCCCTGTCCTCTGCCAGGACTTCTGATGTACAGACCCAGAGCTGGCACACTATCAGGAAACAAATGACAACAGAAATGGTGGGCAGGTCATAAAGCTAGAGATGGAAAATTGTCTTTAGTTATGTGTGTTTGTTTCGCCATCTTTAACAGACATGTGGCCCAGCGTATTCTACACCTGTCCTCTACTCACTGGATATAATACAAGACTGCACACTGCTACCTACCTCTAGATCGCACTCTGCTACCTACCTGGCTCCATGTTGCGTGTACGTGGGCTTGGCGGGACATGACCAATATAAAGTATTGGGATCTGTAGAGGATCATCTAAAAAATAGAGGTACTAATTATTTAGAAGAAAGCTGTGACAGTGGAATGTAGATCAGAAATATTTAATTTTGTAAAATTAACATAAAAAAATCATTTTGTCTCTCTTTATGCACCCCTCCATGGAGGCCATTCTGTCTCCTTCTTGAGCCCCCCATAGTGGCCATCCTATCTCCTCCCTGAACCCCCCAATAGAGGCCATCCTATCTCCTTCCTGAACCCCCCAATAGAGGCCATCCTATCTCCTCCCTGAACCCCCCAATAGAGGCCATCCTATCTCCTTCCTGTACCCCCCAATAGAGACCATCCTATCTTCTCCTTGAAGCCCCCAATAGAGGCCATCCTATCTCCTCTCTGAAGCCCCCAATAGAGGCCATCCTGTCTCCTCCCTGAACCCCCCAATAGAGGCCATATCTCCTCCCTGAACCCCCCAATAGAGGCCATCCTATCTCCTCCATGAAGCCCCCAATAGAGGCCATCCTATCTCCTTCCTGTACCCCCCAATAGAGGCCATCCTATCTCCTCCTTGAACCCCCCAATAGAGATCATCCTATCTACTCCCTGAACAACCCCATAGAGGCCATCCTATTTCCTCCCTGAACCCCCCAATAGAGGCCATCCAATCTCTCCTAAAGCCCAGCATAAAGACCTTTCTGACTTCTGCATTATCCTCACATAGAGGCCATCCTAATTTCTGCCTGGGCCCTCTATAGAGGCCATCCTGTCTCCCACCTTATCCCCCATAGAGGCAATCCTGCCTCAACCCTCCATTAAAGCCATCCCATCTCCTGCCTGAGCCCCCCATAGAGGCCATCGTGATTTCTGCCTGACCCCCTCATAGAGAACCATGTTTTTCCTGCCTTATTCCGCCCATAGAGGGAATCCTGTCTCCTGCCGGAGCCCCCCATAGAGGCCATCCTGATTTCTGCCTGACCCCCTCATAGAGGCTATTCTCTCTCCTGCCTGAGCCCCTCATTGAGAACCATGTTTCCCCTGCCTTATCCTGCCCATAGGGGGAATCCTGTCTCCTGCCTGAGCCCCTCATAGAGAACTGCCTTTCTCCTGCCTTATCCCCTCATAGAGGCAATCCTGTCTCCTGCCTTAACCCCCATTAAATTCATCCTGTCTCCCGCCTTGCCCCCCCTCCATAAAGGCAATCCTGTCTTCCGCCTTCCCCTTCCATAGAGGCCATCCTGTCTACCGCCTTGCCCTCCCCCGCAGAGGCCATCCTGTTTACCGCCTTAACCTCCCCCATAGAGGCCATCCTGTTTACCGCCTTGCCCTCCCCCGTAGAGGCCATCCTGTTTACCGCCTTGCCCTCCCCCGTAGAGGCCATCCTGTTTACCGCCTTGCCCTCCCCCATAGAGGCCATCCTGTTTACCGCCTTGCCCTCCCCCATAGAGGCCATGTCTCTTGACCTGGGGGCTCGGTCAGTCTCAGCGTAGAGGCTCTGAAGTCCCTGTAATCATTGTGTCTGATCAGTGATGGATTCCGCTCTGAGGATTCTGGGAGAAAAAAACACAAACTAGAATCAAGTCATGCAATAACCACTAACCTTGCCCTTCAATCTAACACAAGCCCCCAGCCTAGCCATGACCTTGATAACCCTAACCCTAGCCTAACCCTAAGCCTGGTCTCCAGCATAACCCTACATCTAGTCCTCAGCCTAACCCTAAATCTGGTCCTCACTCAAACCCTAAACCTCATGTGCAGCCTAGCCCTGACCCTGATCCTCAGCCCAACACGAATAATGGTCCTCAACCTAACCCTACATCTGGTCTTCGGGCTAACTCTAACACTGGTCCTTAGCCTAACCCTACATCTGTCCTCAGCCTAACCCTACACCTGGTCCTCACCCTAATCCTAAACCTAAACTTGGTCCTCATGTAAACCCTAAACCTGGTCCTCGGGCAAACCCTAAACCTGGTCCTTAGCCTAACCCTAAACTTGGTTTTTAGCCTAAACCTAAACCTCAAGCTAACCCTAAACAGGGTCCTTAGGCTAACCTTAAACCTGACCCTCAGCCTAACCCTAAACATGGTCCACAGACCAATCCTAAACCTCGTCTTCAGGCTAACCCTAAACCTTGTCCTCAGGCAAACCCTAAAACTGGTCTTCAGGCTAACCCTAAACCTGGTCCTAAGCATAACCCCAAACCTGCTCCTCAGGCTAATCCTAAACCTGGTCCTAAGCATAACCCCAAACCTGGTCCTTAGCCTAACCCTGACCCTGCTCCTTAATATAAATGCTAACCTTATGCTGACCACAAACGGTAATCCTAGATTTTAACCTAAACCAGACTATAACCCAAGTTCTCTGCCTAACCCTCACATAAACCTAATCCTTAATAAAACCTAACCCTGGTCCTAGCCAGATCCTCAGATATTCTAATCTTGGTCTTCAGCTATCCTCTTTGTAATCACAGCCATTATTCTAAACAGTATACAATTCCACCATATAGTATTCCTTACTGTGCTTTATTCGGAGTCTCCAGATGATGATTGTGAAGACGAGGACAGACATGAGGAGTAGGCTGAGTAGGAGAGCGCATACGATAATGAAATACGGATGGGTGGAGTCACTGCGGACAGGGGGGGAACCTAAGACACAAAGAGTTGGGATGAGTGTCATAAAGCCAGAAATCTAAAAGGATCTCCGCACCTAGCACTATGCCTGTGAGCCGTATCATAGCTTGCAGGACATAAAAGCCTCATAGATCCCTTTCCATTCCAGAAGCCGCCATCACAAGACAAACTGGGGCAGAATATGTGGCAGTAAATTGGACTTTTCTGTAGAGAAGTCTCCTTATATTCAGTTTCACTGTCTCTTTTACCTAAACTACCCAGAATCCACACCCACCCTGACATGGGGGAAGCATTCTGCAGTCCGGAAGGTGATGTGTGTGGTGAATGGATGGAGGAGCATTGCCCCCCATTGAAGATAATAAGGAGTCACTATCATGGCTGGAATATTTCTCTCAGTGTGTGGAATGAGCGGACGCTGCTTTGAGATGCCGAATATGCAAATTATACTGTCATGGAAACCACCATGACTTGGGCTCCTAAAGGAGCCTGGGGGCAACCCTCCTTCCCACCGACTATGGACCCAGGACTAAGGAGGCGCCCCTCTTGGGTTTAGAAGGAACCAGGAGGGTTATATCACTTCCCTGGGTACCAGTCTGGCCGTGAATTATACCAGCTACCCTTTCCATGTAGTTAGGGCCGGAGGGACATCTTGGCATAATGTGTGTAGTGGATCTATCGCTTCTCGGCCTTTTGGCTGAGATCAAGTGTAGAATCTGTTCTTATCAGTGTCCAGTGGGGGTGCTCCCGACCACTCTGTCTTTGTGGGGTTGGTTGGATAGTACCCTCACTGGTATGATGGGGGTCCGGAAGGCTGGACCGGAGGGACAGAAACCGGGGAGCGCCATGATTCGTTCTGGGGCCTCGGGAGTAATTCCTCTGGGAAGGCTGGAAAGACCCAGTACCTCCTGATTTGGACGGATCTACCTTGGTCTGGCCAGGGGCTGAGGAGGCAGAAAGTCCGCAAACTCGGTGCCCCCTGGGGAGACGCTCTCAGGGGTGTCACTAGTAACACTTGGGTGTGGGACCCCACGGTGTGAAGATGACACTTGGCCACTGTTTTTACACATCTTTTTGCACAGCGCCCTAAGGACCAGGTCTTTTGGCTAAGTCCAGGGCAATTTTTGCTACAGGCCTCAGGGCCTGGTCTGTGCACAATTCGGCACGGTACCACTTTTTTATTTTTTCTTTCTCTTTATTTATTATGCACTTCCCACGTTTGTCACTTTTTTGCTCTTATGTGTGTGTTTTTCACGGATGGAGGGTGTGGGTCCTCGGGCCTACCCTGAAGTCTAGGGGGAGGATGTGTGGCCATACGGTTCCTTCCTCCCCTGATCCCTAGGGGACTCTTCTTCGGGAGAGTCCCCTTGCCTAGTACTGGATGTCCGGCTTCGGCTGGGCATAGGGAACGGTGGTCCACCAGGCCTTTTGGCCAGGAGGACCAATTGGGAGCCTTGTCCCCGTCAGGAGCTTCGTGCCCCGGGGGATCAGGGTAAGCGGTCCAAGCCCCTTTAGGGGTAGGACACAGCACACCCCTAAGTGCACTTTTTCGTGTGGTGTTTTGCACTTGCACTTTTTTTGTGAACACTTACGGGTTTTTTCGTTATAGTTGCACGTTTGCGGGGAAAAAAAAAAAAAAAAAAAAATCTGTTCTTATCAGTGTCCAGTGGGGGTGCTCCCGGCCATTCTAGCTTTGCGGGGATGGCTGTTGTATAGTACCCTCACTGGTATGATGGGGGTCCGGAAGGCTGGACCGGAGGGACAGAAACCGGGGAGCGCCATGATTCGTTCTGGGGCCTTGGGAGTAATTCCTCTGAGAAAGCTGGAAGGACCCAGTACCTCCTGATTTGGACGGATCTACCTTGGTCTGGCCAGGGGCTGAGGAGGCAGAAAGTCCGCAAACTCGGTGCCCCCTGAGTAGACGCTCTCAGGGGTGCCACTAGTAACACCTGGGTGTGGGACCCCACTGTGTGAAGATGGCACATGGTCACTGTTTTTACATTCTTTTTGCACAGCGCCCTAAGGACCAGGCCTTTTGGCTAGGACCAGGGCAATTTTTGCTACAGGCCTCAGGGCCTAGCCAGGGCACAATTTGGCACGGTACCACTTTTTTATTCTCTATTTATTTAATTTATTTCACCTCCCACGTTTGTCACTTTTTCTGTTACTTATGCGTGTGTTTTCACGGATGGAGGGTGTGGGTCCTCGGGCCTACCCTGAAGTCTAGGGGGAGGATGTGTGGCCTTTTGGTTCCTTCCTCCCCTGATCCCTAGGGGGCTTTTCTTCGGGAGAGCCCCCTGACCAAGTACTGTGTGTCTGGCTTCGGCTGGACACAAGGAACGGTGGTCCGCCAGGCCTTTTGGCCAGGAGGACCAATTGGGAACCTTGTCCCCGTCAGGAGCTTCGTGCCCCGGGGGATCAGGGTAACGGTCCAAGCCCCTTTAGGGGTAGGACACAGCACACCCCTAAGTGCACTTTTTCGTGTGGTGTTTTGCACTTGCACATTTTTTGTGAACACTTACGGGTTTTTACGTCTATAGTTGCACGTTTGCAGACTTAAATAAAAAAAAATAAAAATCTGTTTTTATCAGTGTCCAGTAGGGGGCTCCACCATCATTCCTGTTTGCGGGGATGTTTGGTTGTATAGTACTCCTGCTGGAAGGATGGGGGTCCTGATGGTTAATACAGGCTGGAAGAGAAACCGAGGTGCCCACAGGCAGTTGGGGCCCGGGAGTAATTCCCCCAGGAACGCCAGAGGGGCCCAGTTCCTACTGGTTTGAACAGATCTACCTTGTCTGGCCAAGGGGCCGGGGAGGCAGAGAGTCCGCGGAACATTGCCCCCTGAGTGGTCGCCTCAGGGGTGCTCTTAGTAACACATGGGGGTGGGATCCCACGTGTGAAACGTGCACATGGTCACTGATCCTGCACTGCGCCTTTTAGGGCTAGGCCTTTTGGCTAAGTCCAGGGCAATATTTATGCTACGGGCCTCAGGGCCCCGCCAGGGCACAATTGCACGGCCATTTTTTTATTTTTACTTATTTATTTAATTAATTTTTCTCCCACGATTGTTTCATTTTCACTTATGTGTGTGTTTTTTTCTCACCGATGGTAGGGTGTGGGTCCTCGGGCCTACCCTGAAGTCTAGGGGGATGATGCGTGGCTTTTTGGTTCCTTCCTCCCCTGACCCTAGGGGGTCTCTCTTCGGGAGAGCCCCCTGACCAAGTACTTGGTGGCTGGCTTAGGCTAGCCACAAGGAAAGGGGACCGCAAGGCCTTTTGGCTAGGTGGACCACATGGGAACCTTAGTCCCTGTCAGGAGCTTCGTGCCCTGGGGGGATCAGGGTAGAGATCCTACCCCTTCGGGGGGTGGACAAAGCACACCCCTAAGTGCACTTTTTTTTGTTGGTTTTGCACTAGCACGTTTTTTGTTCACTTACGGGTTTTCGTTTTTCGCACTTCCGCGGACTTAAAAAAAAAAAAAAGTGTTAGGTGCCGGGGGGGGGGGGGGGGGGTTAGTTCCAGCTAATGTGGGGTTAAGAAACTTTATTTTCTGTTCCAGGTTTCCTGGCATCTACTATTGTTTGCTGTAATTAGGTTTAGGTGATAAGACCACCTCCAGAGCCCAGACTCCTCGGTGCCGGGAAGGAATACATTGTTTTCTTGTGTTTGATTGTTTATGTAATGTCATTTTCTCCTGGGACTTGTAATGTGGCCTGTCTAGGGGGAGGGGTTTGTGTATAAATGCTGTGCTGTTTGTTAATAAAACCGGTCCTTGTTTTACTTCAACATTGTTTTTGTCTGATGCTTGGGGTACATTTGCTAGATTCTGGTTCCCAAGTGGAGGAAGTTGTAGTTTGGTGGAGATACCCATTCGGGGGTGCCGGACAGTCTGTCACAGATACCAATATAGAAATATAATATGACAAATATGACTAATATAATCAATAAATAATACATATGGAGATATTACCTGTGAGGGGCACGGTCAGGTCAAAATATGAGCTGGATGAGGTCACTGTGGTCCTCTCATCATAGAAGTCACCTGACACTAGAAAAGACATTCATTCAATGGAAACACAAAGAGAGAAATGTACACAGAGGAAGACGGATCAGAAGACAGAATCAATAACTTCCCTTCCACAGCAGAATGGGGGGTGGGGTAGAGATTTCATTCTAAAAACCTAAATAGTTTATCTTTCCCATGGCAGCTAGAGAGGTCAGGAAGGCCACGATATATGCCCATGGTTCGGTCACAGACAGGAAGATTTGTCCCACCACATTATCTGTCCATCCTTGATAAAGTCTCCTGACTGGATGAAGTCTACTAACCGGATGACGTTTCCTGAACCAATGAAGTCTACTGACCAGATGAAGTTTCCTGAGCCGATAAAGTCACCTGACCTAATAAAGTCTCCTGAACTGATGAAGACTACTCACCTGATGAAGTTTCCTGAGCCAATAAAGTCTCCTGACCTAATAAAGTCTCCTGACCTAATAAAGTCTCCTGACCTAATAAAGTCTCCTGAACTGATAAAGTCTCCTGACCTAATAAAGTCACCTGACCTAATAAAGTCTCCTGACCTAATAAAGTCTCCTGAACTGATGAAGACTACTCACCTGATGAAGTTTCCTGAGCCAATAAAGTCTCCTGACCTAATAAAGTCACCTGACCTAATAAAGTCTCCTGAACTGATGAAGACTACTCACCTGATGAAGTTTCCTGAGCCGATAAAGTCACCTGACCTAATAAAGTCTCCTGAACCAATAAAGTCTACTGAACTGATAAAGTCACCTGACCCAATAAAGTCTCCTGAACTGATGAAGACTACTGACCTGATGAAGTTAACTCAGTGTTTCTCAACTCCAGTCCTCATGGACCCCCAACAGGTCATGTTTTCAGGATTTCCATTATTTTGCACAGGTGATTTGATCAGTTTCACTGCCTTAGTAATTACCACAGCTGTTTCATCTGAGGGAAATCCTGAAAACATGACCTGTTGGGGGTCCATGAGGACTAGAGTTGAGAAACACTGAGTTAACTGAACCAATAAAGTCTCCTGACCCAATGAGTCTACTGAACCAATAAAGTCTACTGAACTGATAAAGTCTCCTGACCCAATTAATTCTCCTGAGCCGATAAAGTCACCTGACCCAATAAAGTCTCCTGAACCGATGAAGACTACTGACCTGATGAAGACTACAATGAAGACTACTGACCTGATGAAGACTACAATGAAGACTACTGACCCGATGAAATCTCCTGAACTGATAAAGTCTCCTGAACCAATGAAGTCAACTGAACCGATGAAGTCTCCTGAACCAATGAAATCTCCTGACCCAATTAATTCTCCTGAACTGATAAAGTCTCCTGAACCTATGAAGACTACTGTTCCAATAAAGTCTTCTGAACCGATAAAGTCTCCTGAACCTATGAAGACTACTGATCCGATAAAGTCTCCTGATCCGATAAAGTCTCCTTAACGTATGAAGACTACTGATCCAATAAAGTCTCCTGAACCAATAAAGTCTCCTGAGTCGATAAAGTCTCCTGAACCTATGAAGACTACTGTTCCAATAAAGTCTTCTGAACCGATAAAGTCTCCTTAACCTATGAAGACTACTGATCCGATAAAGTCTCCTGATCCATTAAAGTCTCCTGAACCTATGAAGACTACTGATCCAATAAAGTCTCCTGAACCGATAAAGTCTCCTGAACCGATAAAGTCTCCTGAGCCGATAAAGTCTCCTGAACCTATGAAGACTACTGATCCAATAAAGTCTCCTGAGTCGATAAAGTCTCCTGAACCGATAAAGTCTCCTGAACCGATAAAGTCTCCTGAGCCGATAAAGTCTCCTGAACCTATGAAGACTACTGATCCGATAAAGTCTCCTGAACTGATAAAGTCTCCTGAGCTGATAAAGTCTCCTGAACCTATGAAGACTACTGATCCGATAAAGTCTCCTGAACTGATAAAGTCTCCTGACCCGATGAAGTCTCCTGACCCGATGAAGTCTCCTGAACCAAAGAAGTCTCCTAAACCGATGAAGTCTCCGGAACCGATGAAGTCTCCTGACCCTATGAAGCCTCCTGACCCGATGAAGCCTACTGACCCGATGAAGCCTCCCAACCCACAATTCCTCGGTAGATTTAGGCAATCCAGCGAGGTGGGTCATGTGGGACAGGTGATTTTCCTGAGACCTCTAGAATTCCCAAAACACAATGGGGGAGAAAATCCGGTGCAGCTCTGCATAGAAACCAGATTTTGCACTCTCCAGTTTTAGTAAATAACCTCCAACATATACAACAACAGCATGAATTCATTGGGTAATAAAAGAAATATAATCAGTGAGAATCAAATCCTGAATAAAGGAACATTCTGATTTTTTTCGGATGACGTTTACCATTGCAGACGATGCCCACAGCCTTGGCTTGGCGGCAGGTGTGGGGGTTCTTGGTTAAGACCTTGCATTTCCATAATGAATCAGAATTGGTACACAGAAAGGTCACACTCGTACTCAGTGTATGGTCATATTTGGTGTGTTTCACAAACGATCCGCAGCCAAGATCTTCGCATACTTTGGCGGACTCGTCATTATACCAGTGACCCTCACACACCGTCGCCCAAACTCCATCCATATAAACTTCCAGACGACCCGAACAGTTATGGGGACCTCCAGACAGGCGAACTTCACGATGTCCTGCATGAGAAAAAACACAGCATAAAGCCCAAGCCAGGGCCAGGAGTCAACCGCATCACCGCACATTAATGTTTTCTAGTACTCTGCTCACCTAAGTGGTTCATTCATTGCAGAGGACTTCAGGGAAGAGACAATCATCAGTGTTCTTCAACTCACCATCCTGAAAGTATCTGTTCCAGGACTGGGAGGGAACCACCTTGTCCAGCAGGGGTGGTAATCACCATAGGTCAGCCTTCCTCAACCAGGGTTCATCTGGAGGTGGTCTAAAGTTTAGCTTTGCTCCTAGGACTTTCATTGGGGTGTGTTGATTTTTGCAACATGGTCTGGGATTAATTTGTTAGGAAAAAATATTTTGTGTGTGCAAATGAACAAATCTTTTCTGCAATCAAGTTTTCTGACAGATCTGTTGGGGTGTGCTCATTTATGCTGAGCACTGTAGGTAGTCCCTTTTACCGTTGGTTGTAGCCAGCTCAGTGGATTGCTGGAGGAAAGTCCTGGATTCTTTCTTGGATACACAGAATATAACTGGATATAACATTTATAGGGAAAGTTGATCCAGGGAATATCCGATTGCCTCTCGGGGGATCAGGAAGGAATTTTTTCCCCTGCAGGGTTTTTTGCCTTCCTCTAGATCAGTGGTTCTCAACCTGTGGGTCGCGACCCCTTTGGGGGTCAAAAGACCCTTTCACAGGGGTCCCCTAAGACCATCAGAAAACACATATTTCCGATGTGTAAAGAGCAGCTACTGTGTAGAAAGCAGCTGCTGTGTTGAAAGCAGCTACTCTGTTAAAAGCAGCTACTGTGCTGAAAGCAGCAGTATTGGAGGTAAAACGACACTCATGAATTATAATTATTGGGTAAATAATTTTATGGTTGGGGGTCACCACAACATGAGGGACTGTATTAAAGGGTCACGGCATTAAGAAGGTTGAGAACCACTGCTCTAGATCAACTATCCAAGAAAGAATACAGGACTTTCCTACAGCAATCCACTGAGCTGGCCAAAGCCAACTCTTGAAGGAGTCTATTCCACATTCTCACCGCTCTTACTGTGAAGAAACCTTTCCATGTTTGGAGATTAAGTTTCTTTTTCTCCAGACACAGAGCGCCCCGATGTCCCGCCATCACACCAGTCTCTAATTGATGAAGGGCTTGTTGATTGATGATCTGTACTATGCCGACACTCACCACAAGCACCATTGCCTACCAGGTTTAGGTGGGCCCCGATATCTGGTGAGCGCCACTGTACTGGGGGAGGTTTTCCTCTGGAGCGCGTGGTGATATCTGAGCGCACTTTGCTCAATCAATTATCGTTACGTTGTTCATGTGGTGATCTCGGCGGATCAATAATTTCTCTGCACTTCATCATAATTTTCATTTTTCAGTTGGTGGACTTCTGTCAAATGATTTCAATATTTGTGTATGTTTACAGTGTTACATGTTGTGTCATATTTTCACTTTGCTAGTGTGTTTTATATATATATTTGCACTGCTTTTATTTGTCATAGTCCCTTTTACTTACCGGCCTGGAGAATCCACCTACCAAACTCATGGCTGCAATAGCTTGTTTCAATAACTCGATCACCATGACACGTAGTACCTATCATTGGTAGGCAAAGGTATAAAGGATTTCATTTTGACCTCCTGTTAAAAAAGTCAAAATACTTGTGTAGGGATCTGCTGCCCTCTACTATTAGCTGCTACTATCCCAGTGTTACGTATATTTACGTGGAGCAGAGTAGATAGGCTGACTCTGGGGGCCATTGTCACACTACAGTCTCTGCATTCGAGAAGCTACATTCCAGGCTGGTTGGACAACAGTTGGAGGATCTCCCAATCATTGCAGATCTTGTCTTCAGATCTCCAACACAAAGACAAATGTTGCATCATCCTCAGGGGCCCCAGACTTTGCATCAACATGCATCTCGAGGGATTTGTAATAAAAGCTATATAAACCTGGGTATATATGGACAATTCCCGCAGGACCCCTACCGGGCCCTTTGCTGATAATCCCTGCTTGTACATTGGATGTATGGACTGGTATTATTCTCCTCATATGTAAGGCTTCTATTACTGCTATACCGGTGTACATCTGTGTACTTGTAGTTATTGTTATATGCTGGATGCAGTTGTTCTGATGCTCCCAATGACTTGATTACTATTTCACTTCCCAGGAAGGGAATTCCCTCTGTAACTGGTGGGGGCCCTGTCCTGGTTGGAGGCACTGTCCTGGGTGGGGGCCCTGTCCTGGTTGGAGGCACTGTCCAGGTGGGAGCCATGTCTTGGGAGGAGGCCCTGTTCTGGGAGGAGGCCCTGTCCTGGGTGGAGGCCCTGTTCTGGGTGGAGGCACTGTCCTGGGTGGGAGCCCTGTCCTGGGAGGAGGCCCTGTTCTGGGAAGAGGCACTGTCCTGGGTGGAGGCCTTGTTCTGGGAGGAGGCACAGTCCTGGATGGGGGCCCTGTCCTGGGTGGGTGCACTGTCCTGGGTGGGGGCCCTGTCCTGGGTGGGGGCCCTGTCTTGGGTGGGGGCCCTGTCCTGGGAGGAGGCCCTGTCCTGGGAGGAGGCCCTGTCCTGGGTGGAGGCCCTGTCCTGGGTGGAGGCCCTGTTCTGGGTGGAGGCACTGTCCTGGGTGGGAGCCCTGTTTTGGGAGGAGGGCCTGTTCTGGGAAGAGGCACTGTCCTGGGTGGAGGCCTTGTTCTGGGAGGAGGCACAGTCCTGGATGGGGGCCCTGTCCCGGGTGGGGGCACTGTCCTGGGTGGGAGCCATGTCTTGGGAGGAGGCACAGTCCTGGGTGGGGGTCCTCTTCTGGGTGGGGGCCCTGTCCTGGGAGGAGGCCCTGTCCTGGGTGGAGGCCCTGTCCTGGGAGGAGGCACAGTCTTGGGTGGTGGGCCCTGTCCTGGGTGGAGGCCCTGTCCTGGGAGGAGGCATTGTCAACTTAATTATCAATCACAAGTATCTGGTTCTCCTATTTACCTCCAGGTTTAGTGCAATATCCTGTGTGGGAACGGCCATTTCTCATACCCCCTCCCCCCCCCCCCCCCCCCAAATAGGGCTCCACTTGTAAATCTAAAACCAACTTCCTATAAGCTATAAACTGAAGTGCAGAATTTTTTTAACATCTCTTATGGTCCCTCCTAGAGTCTGGGGCCCCAGATAGCCATCCATTCTGCCCTGAATAATCCACCACTGCAGCCACCACTTTGTGTTTAGAAGGCTTCACTTGACCTGCCTTGAATGTGAAGCAGCCGGTAAGTGCACACGGGATATTTTCTCAGCATCTCAGAAGACAATTGGGCGGCCAATGCAGCCTATTTATTGTCTTTCCACCTCCAAGAAGAAAACAAGGAACAGCATCCTCCGTAATGTACCAGGATGGAATCAATGACATTGGATTCTATATCAGAGTTTTCTTGATGAGTTGATACTGCCTGAGGATCCTGCTTAGTCAGCAGTTTCTGCGTCTTACAAAGTATGAATTTTGCATAATGAGATACTTGAATCCGAACACCATTACGGTGAACTGGTTCTACAAATCACAGTGGATGTATTCCAACCCAGACTGGAAAATACAGCAAGGTCTGGTGTGAAGGACCCATTATGGGGGTAAAATACAACATAGTACTTCTAAGCCCAATACATCTATATAGACCTTGGATATATTTATACACATTAGTTAGATATCCGTTTTCTGTCATCCCTGTGAGGCCTTCATCCCATTAATTCAGTTGGTTTCCTCCCTTTTACCACCTACCACCTCCAGATTGTAACGCTCACCTGTACACAGGACACCAGCATGCTCCCTCTCTGTGCAGTCATGGCTCCTATTTGATGGACATTCCCATAGAAAGGACTCAGAACCCAAACAATTCACTTCATCCAAATGGATCTCTGGTGGGCCAATTCCAAAATAAGACGCTCCGTAGGCTGCCAGCGCTGAACCACAACTCAACTGCTGACATGTGACTTCTGCATCGCGGGCATCCCAATGATCATCACATACGGCTCCCCAGACATCATCCTTGAGAACCTCCACCCGACCGGCACAGAGACTGCCACCTCCAGAGAGCCGCACCGAGTGAAACTCTGAGGAAAATAGACAAAACACAGCTTTGAATACAGTATATACTATATACTGTAGGGCTAGTAGAGAGTCACATACAGCCTGTTACTACTAGATACATCATGACCCAGATAAATGATGACCATCACCAGGATCTACTATACGGATCTCAGGGGGTATCACACATTCATTTGTAGTCAATGCTTCGTGGACTGGAATAATGCACAGAGAGATAGAAACTCCTTTATATAATCTGGCAACAAGAGAAATTCTGCTTCTTCGCATATTAGTTCTACAAACCGCAGTGACTCTAATGTTCCAGGTGTGAAGAATATTCCACCGTGTCTCCCCTAACCTTGGATTGGCCCACCGTCAGATGTTTGATTAGATATTACCTCTATGACCCGCAGTGACTCTAATGTTCCAGGCCTGAAGAATATTCCACCGTGTCTCCCCTAACCTTGGATTGGCCCACCATCAGATGTTTAATAAGATATTACCTCTATGACCCGCAGCGACTCTAATGTTCCAGGCCTGAAGAATATTCCACCGTGTCTAACCTAACCTTGGATTGGCCCACCGTCAGATGTTTAATAAGATATTACCTCTATGAATGTCAGGGACCATCGCGACGCATGGGTCTACACATGCGTAGGCGTCTGTCAAGACATACAGGTAGCAGGGCACTAGGACCCAGGCGCACATGTCGTCTTGACAGTACTAGACAGGCACTAGGACCTAGGCGGCGACGGTCAGGTGCAGGGCGGGCTACTTAAGCCAGCCCTGCACAGATGCTTGTTGCCGAATGGTCTTTTGTATCCTGTTGCCTGTGTAGTGAGTACTCTGATCTGGATTGTCTGACCTTGTTGCCTTCTCCTGTCCTGACCCCTTGGCTTGCCTGACTCTGCTCCTGGATGTTCCCTTATAGATCTGATCTTTTGGTATTGACCCTGCGTGTGACCCGACTATCCTTTGCCTATCGTCTTGTACCTCACCGACCCGCTAGTTACCGACCCAGCTTGTTTGACTCTGACTTTGCTCATCCGTCCATCCATCCCTCAGGGATCCCTGGGCTCCCTCACATCAGACTCTTAACCCACTGGAGCCCTTGGCAGACTCCTCTACCTCTGGTAGAGATACCTAGCAGCTGCGACCTGGTCCCGGAGCGCTCCAAGTCCATCCCCACCATCAGGGGCCCTGGTGAACAAGTGCTCCGGTACTTAGACTCCGCACTCTGGGGAGGCTCTATCAGGGGACTGATAGAGGTACTGTCAGGCGGTCCGTTACAATGACCCGCAGCGACTCTAATGTTCCAGGTGTGAAGAATATTCCACCGTGTCTCCCCTAACCTTGGATTGGCCCACCAACCAGCTGTTTCATAAAATATTGACCCACTGTCTAATCATTAGTTGTGATTGGTCCGCTGTGTAACCATGTAATCAGGAATTAGTTATGATTGGCCAACCCCCTACCCACTTGAAGAATTGTCTGTAATAGGGTGACCATGTAGCTGTTTCATCAAGGATTATCTATGATTGGCCCACCATTGAGATCAAGAGTTAAAGATGGTGAGGCTGTGAAGGTCCATCATCTCCCATACTGATTTGTAATAGTCATCATGAAAAATACATAGCTGCACTCCACAACTGATCCAGACAGATCCAGGGATTGGTTCAGGCGGGGTTTTGTTCTGACCATCTAGATCAATAAACTTTTTGAGGACTTTGAATTCATGTTGTCATGATGACTTTGCACTTGGAGTGGAATGAGCTCCAATCATAGGCCAGCATCATTCTGTCAGAGGTTACAGTTGTGTTCACAATAATATCCGTGTGATGAAAAAAGTGACTAAAGCTGAAAATCCTTCTAATAGCTTTTATTTCCATCCACACAAATGCATTGGGAACACAACACATTCTATTCCAAATCACAACATGAAGAAAAATACATCAAATTTGTGTTGTTCCTCTAAAAAAATGGAAGAAAAGTGAATATTAGACGGTTCAAAAAAATAGCCGTGTTTGTATTCTTCTTTCCAAACTCCAACATTCACTATATAAACTGAGAAATGTTTGAAGATTTTGCTTTCCTTTGAATGACTTCATGAATATTTGGTTGTAGTCGCACTGTTTCTGAGAACTGCTGTACATCTGTGTTGCATGGAGTCACCCAACTTCTGGCCCCTGTGATCAGGTATTCCAGCCCAGGATGATTGGACCACATTCCACAGTTCTTCTCTATTTCTTGGTTTGGCCTCAGAAACGGCATTTTTGATGTCACCCCACAAGTTTTCTATTGGATGAAGATCCGGAGATTGGGCTGGCCACTCCATAACGTCCATCTTGTTGGTCTGGAACCAAGATGTTGCACGTTTACTGGTGTGTTTGGGGTCGTTGTCTTGTTGGAACCCCCATTTCAAGGGCATTTCCTCTTCAGCATAAGGCAGCATGACCTCTTCAAGTATTCTGATGGATTCAAACTGATCCATGATCCCTGGTATGCGATAAATAGGCCCAACACCGTAGTATGAGAAACATCCCCATATCATGATGCTTGCACCACCATGCTTCACGGTCTTCACAGTGTACTGTGGCTTGAATTCAGTGTTTGGGGGTCGTCTGACAAACTGTCTCCGCCCACTAGACCCAAAAAGAACAATCTTACTGTCATCAGTCCACAAAATATTGCGCCATTTCTCTTTAGGCCGGTCAGTGTGCTCTTTGGCAGATTGTAACCTCTTCAGGACGTCTTTTTTCCAACAGTGGGACTTTGCGGGGACTTCTTGCAGATAGCTTGGCTTCACATCGGCGTCTTCTAATTGTAACAGTCCTCACAGGGAACGTCACACCTTCTTTCATCTTCCTGGAGCTGATTGTTGGCTGAGTCCTCACAGGGAACGTCACACCTTCTTTCATCTTCCTGGAGCTGATTGTTGGCTGAGTCCGCCCCATGTTGGCTATTCTTCTATCCATTCCAATGGTAGTTTTTCGCTTTCTTCCACGTCTTTCAGGTTTTGGTTGCCATTTTAAAGCATTTGTGATCATTTTAGCTGAGCAGCCGATCATTTTCTGCACTTCTTTATATGTTTTCCTCTCCAATCAACTTTTTAATCAAGGTACGCTGTTCTTCTGAACAATGTCTGGAACCACCCATTTTCCTCAGAATTTCAGAGAGGAATGCACTGTAACCAGCATGGACAACATTTGCTGCCTTCCTTCCTTAAATAAGGGCAATAATTGCCACCTGTTTATCAAAGAATGAATGACCTCACTAATAGAACTCCACACTGCTATTATTTTGAACACGCCCCTTTCAATGAGTGATTCAATGACACAGAATCAGCAGCATGCATGTCATGACTGTTGGGTCTGTTGGATTTCTATGACTCTACTACACCTGCTAGGAAATTATTTGCCATGTAGAAATATCATTTCCACCAAAAACAGTGATTGATCCGGTTAGTGATGTCTGACTGCTAGTATTTTCAACACAACTGTATGAGCCACTGGAGACTTGGGAGCACTGACATTTTCTCTTTATGGATGTATGGTAATAGTGGTGGACAATGAGTTTGCCCTGGCCCATGACTCGGTGGAGATGAGCACCAATGTCCAACATCATTCTGTCAGAAGCTATGAGCCGGTGGAGACTTGGGATATTTTCTCTTCATGGATGTTTGGTAATAGTGGTGGACAATGTTTGTCTTGGTCCAGGACTCGGTGGAGATGAACTCCAATGGCCAGCACCGTTCTGTGAGATTTGTAAGATGCTAGAGTCTTGGGAGCGCCGCCATTTTCTATTTATGGATGTTTGGTAATAATGGAGGGTTAGGGTCCTCAGTGACACTTACATGCATAGTACATATAGACGGTCAGGGTTGGGGTCCCCCAGGTATCCCTTACCTGCACAGTATATACAGAGGGCTGGGGTTGGAGTCCCCAAGGTATCACTTACCTGCACAGTTAATACAGAGGGCTGGGGTTGGAGTCCCCCAGGTATCACTTACCTGTACAGTATATACCAAGGTTTGGGGTTGGAGTCCCCCAGGTATCACTTACCTGCACAGTATATACAGAGGGCTGGGGTTGGAGTCCCCCAGGTATCACTTACCTGCACAGTATATACAGAGGGCTGGGGTTGGAGTCCCCCAGGTATCCCTAACCTGCACTGTATATACAGAGGGCTGGGGTTGGAGTCCCCCAGGTATCCCTTACCTGCACAGTATATACCAAGGTTTGGGGTTGGAGTCCCCCAGGTATGACTTACCTGCACAGTATATACAGAGGGTTGGGTTGGAGTCCCCCAGGTATGACTTACCTGCACAGTATATACAGAGGGTTGGGTTGGAGTCCCCCAGGTATCACTTACCTGCACAGTATATACAGAGGGTTGGGTTGGAGTCCCCCAGGTATGACTTACCTGCACAGTATATGAAAGCAGCTCCATCACACTCAGAACCTGGAACAGGCGTGACATTGCAGTTCCTCCAATCGCCCAGTGTGGGGCAGCTGACATTCAGAAAGATGGATGAGTTGTAGAGCGGGAGATGATCTATGGGATGATCTGACTTAGGAGGCCCACACCTCATCTCTCTACAGATCAGAGTCGGTAAATCACGCCTGAAATACGATATACACAAAGGCAGCCAACTGTCTCCATGTCTGTGCTGAACGACCCCTTCACACCGCTTGTTACTGCCATCAAATCGGAGAGACGGGAAATCTGAGGATAAAAAGAACATTTACGTGAGACATGGAAGTCCATGAAGGTTGCAGAAAGAATGAAGACATTTATGTACAAAAGGAAAATTCCACAATAAGAGGGTGAAAATCATTCCCAGTCCATTGACCATCCAGAGCTGCCATCCCTAGTCCATCCAGAGCCGCCGTCCACTGTCCATCCAGAGCCGCCGTCCACTGTCCATCCAGAGCCGCCGTCCACTGTCCATCCAGAGCCGCCGTCCCTAGTCCATCCAGAGCCGCCGTCCATTGACCATCCAGAGCCGCCATCCACAGTCCATCCAGAGCCACCGTCCACTGTCCATCCAGAGCCGCCGTCCACTGTCCATCCAGAGCCGCCGTCCACTGTCCATCCAGAGCCGCCGTCCCTAGTCCATCCAGAGCCGCCGTCCACTGTCCATCCAGAGCCGCCGTCCCTAGTCCATCCAGAGCCGCCGTCCCTAGTCCATCCAGAGCCGCCGTCCCTAGTCCATCCAGAGCCGCCGTCCCTAGTCCATCCAGAGCCGCCGTCCCTAGTCCTTCCAGAGCCGCCGTCCCTAGTCCATCCAGAGCCGCCGTCCACTGTCCATCCAGAGCCGCCGTCCATTGTCCATCGAGAGCCGCCGTCCATTGTCCATCCAGAGCCGCCGACCCTAGTCCATCCAGAGCCGCCGTCCATTGTCCTTCCAGAGCCGCCATCCCTAGTCCATCCAGAGCCGCCGTCCATTGTCCATCCAGAGCCGCCATCCACTGTCCATCCAGAGCCGCCGTCCATTATCCATCCAGAGCTGCCGTCCCTAGTCCTTCCAGAGCCACCGTCCATAGTCCACCCAGAGCTGCCGTCCATAGTCCACCCAGAGCTGCCGTCCCTAGTCCATCCAGAGCCGCCATTCCTAGTGGATCCAGAGCCACCGTCCATAGTCCATCCAGAGCCACCGTCCATTGTCCATCCAGAGCCACCGTCCATTGTCCATCCAGAGCCACCATCCATTGTCCATCCAGAGCTGCCATCCCTAGTCCATCCAGAGCCGCCGTTCCTAGTCCATCCAGAGCCACCGTCCATAGTCCATCCAGAGCCGCCGTCCATTGTCCATCCAGAGCCGCTGTCCATAGTTCATCCAGGACCACCGTCCATTGTCCATCCAGAGCCACCATTCATTGTCCATCCAGAGCTGCTGTCCATTATCCATCCAGAGCCGCCATCCATTGTCCATCCAGAGCTGCTGACCATTGTCCATCCAGAGCCGCCGTCCATTGTCCATCCAGAGCTGCTGTCCATTGTCCATCTAGAGCCACCGTCCATAGTCCATCCAGAGCTGCCATCCATAGTCTATCTAGAGCCGTCGTCCAGAGTCTAGGTACAGCCTACAAAGATGACTGGTGAACCTTCAGCAGTTGGAGAGAGTTGGGTCAATAAAGGAAAATCTTGGTTATAAATTGTGTGAATATTCAGTTATCGGCAAATTCCCAGTGACAGATTCCACCTGTAGATGATGGAATATGGAAGGTGAAGAGGAATGGACTTTTGAGATGATTTGAATGTTCACACAATTTATTGAATTAGGACTCTCAGCCCTTTCAGTAAATTAGTCACCACTGATCATCTTCTTCTTGGGGATCCCTCTATACTCTCCTATGTTCTGGTGTCATTGTGTAGAGACTCTCAACTCCTGTAGGAAATTAGCAGCCATCGATCACCTTCATCATGGAGATCCCTCTATACTCTCCTACATTCTGGTGTCATTGTGTAGAGACTCTCGACTCCTTTAGGAAATTAGTCAGCGTGGATCACCTTCATCTTGGGACTTCCTCCTTACTTTCCTACGTTCTGGTGCTCATTGAGAACAATCTCAGCTCCATTAGGAAATTAGTCGGTGTAGATCACCTTCGGCTTGGTGCTTCTTCTTTACCCTCCTACGTTCTGGTGTCATTGAGTAGAGACTCTTAGCTCCTTTAGGAAATTAGTCACCGTCGATCCCCTTCTTCATGAGGCTTCCTCTATGCTCTCCTACATTCTGGTGTCACTGAGTAGAGACTCTTGGCTCCTTTAGGAAATTAGTTGGTGTGGATCACTTTTGTCTTGGGGCTTCCTCCTTACTCTCCTACGTTCTGGTGTCATTGAGTAGAGACTCTTGGCTCCTTTAGGAAATGAGTTGGTGTAGATCACTTTCATCTTGGGGCTTCCTCTTTAATTTCCTATGTTCTGGTGTCATTGAGTACAGACTGTCAGCTCCTTTAGGAAATTAGTCGCCATCAATCACCTTCATCTTGGCGCCCCTTCTATGCTCTCCTACATTCTGGTGTCATTGACTATAGATTCTCAGCTCCTTTAGGAAATTAGTTGGTGTAGATCACTTTCATCTTGGGGCTTCCTCTTTACTATCCTCTGTTCTGGTGTCATTGAGTAGAGACTCTCAGATCCTTTAGGAAATTAGTCATCGTTGATCACCTTCATCATGGGGCCCCTTCTATGCTCTCCTACATTCTTGTGTCATTGACTATAGATTCTTAGCTCCTTTAGGAAATGAGTCCGCGTGGATCACCTTCATCTTGGGACTTCCTCCTTACTTTCCTACGTTCTGGTGCTCATTGAGAACAATCTCAGCTCCATTAGGAAATTAGTCGGTGTAGATCACCTTCGGCTTGGGGCTTCCTCTTTACTCTCCTACGTTCTGGTGTCATTGAGTAGAGACTCTTAGCTCCTTTAGGAAATTAGTCACCGTCGATCCCCTTCTTCATGAGGCTTCCTCTATGCTCTCCTACATTCTGGTGTCACTGAGTAGAGACTCTTGGCTCCTTTAGGAAATTAGTTGGTGTGGATCACTTTTGTCTTGGGGCTTCCTCCTTACTCTCCTACGTTCTGGTGTCATTGAGTAGAGACTCTTGGCTCCTTTAGGAAATGAGTTGGTGTAGATCACTTTCATCTTGGGGCTTCCTCTTTAATTTCCTATGTTCTGGTGTCATTGAGTACAGACTGTCAGCTCCTTTAGGAAATTAGTCGCCATCAATCACCTTCATCTTGGCGCCCCTTCTATGCTCTCCTACATTCTGGTGTCATTGACTATAGATTCTCAGCTCCTTTAGGAAATTAGTTGGTGTAGATCACTTTCATCTTGGGGCTTCCTCTTTACTATCCTCTGTTCTGGTGTCATTGAGTAGAGACTCTCAGATCCTTTAGGAAATTAGTCATCGTTGATCACCTTCATCATGGGGCCCCTTCTATGCTCTCCTACATTCTTGTGTCATTGACTATAGATTCTTAGCTCCTTTAGGAAATGAGTCCGCGTGGATCACCTTCATCTTGGGGCTTCCTCCTTACTCTCCTATGTTCTGGTGTCATTGAGAACAGACTCTCAGCTCCTTTAAGAAATTAGTTGGTGGAGGTCACCTTCATCTTGGGGCTGCCTCCTTACTCTCCTACGTTCTGGTGTCATTGAGAACAGACTCTCAGCTCCTTTAGGAAATCATCTTGGGGCTTCCTCCTTACTCTCCTATGTTCTGGTGTCATTGAGAACAGACTCTCAGCTCCTTTAAGAAATTAGTTGGTGGAGGTCACCTTCATCTTGGGGCTGCCTCCTTACTCTCCTACGTTCTGGTGTCATTGAGAACAGACTCTCAGCTCCTTTAGGAAATCATCTTGGGGCTTCCTCCTTACTCTCCTATGTTCTGGTGTCATTGAGAACAGACTCTCAGCTCCTTTAGTAAATTAGTTGCCGTCGATTAACTTTGCTTTTGGGGCTCCCTTTTTCCTCTCCTACGTTCTGGCATCATTGAGTAGGATGATTGGCGGGTTAGGCTCAGATCCATACTAAGCCATTCCAGAGGCTCCCCTTCTGGTGGGGTCAGGTTGGAAGGATGTGATTTGGTTCTGGATAAGATGTTGTTCTGCCTCATATCCAGATATGTGATAATTGTGGATGGAAGATTCTGTAACTGTGATAAAACCCACCACATGGACATATCAATAAGGCCCAGCAAAGGTCAATCTCTTGGCTAAGACTTCCTTCTCAGACTTTGTGAGTTCTCGTCTACTGCTCCGAGGTGTCCTACATCCTTGCTCCTCCAGCTTTATTCCTCTGGTCACTTGTTTCTGCTGATCCCATTGATCTGTCTTCCCTTCCTTGGTGTGTCGGGCTAGCTAGGCATGCTCTGAAGATGTGACCACTCGTTCCTGGATCCCAGCAGATAGTTTTGGTACCAGACTGAACCATCTCGGGGAATCGGTGGTGAGGTGGATCTGCCTCACACGTTTGTATTTGAGTCCTTGATGAAATCTTATTGCCCTTATGACCGTGGAACCCAAGTGCAAGCTGCTAGAGGTGGGTCCATGATGCTCAGTCTGGCTGGTTTCTGCATCTGCACTTTCCTTGCCGTTTTCTCTCATTCCTGGATGGTTGGAAATGTGTCTGAACCAGGGGCGGACTGACAACTCAAGGGGCCCCCGGGCAATAGGGGATCATGGGGCCCCTGTGTCCTTGCCCCAACTCAAAAAAGCCTATGAAAAAGGTACCAGGGGCATCTCATGGGGCCCCCTACTGACCCCGGGTCCTCAGGCAGTCCCAAGTTTCCAAATGGTCAGTCTGCCCCTGGTCTGAACCTTGAAATGGTATGAAACCCAAAACCAGAAATGTCATATATGGCAGCTTATCAATCATTAGATGTGGTGGCTGCATTCGTTTTCTTTTTTTAGGTTTTTTCCCTGGTGATCTGGCCAGTAACATGCCTCCTGTATTAGAGTGCCCCCACTCTAGAGGAAGGGGCACAGGGGGCACCACTGGACAGCAGCATGGTCAGTCTGAGGGGAAGGGAGTGTTAGAAGGACTAGCAGATTTAGATATACTAACAAACTGGAGACTCCAGCTCGCACTGTATAATCCGTTACGATGACAGCTTTGTTCTTTTTGGGATAAAGGGTTTACTTAACCCCTTTGCACCGGCGCCTCCCGGCCCTTTAAGAGTTTCAGAAGCTGGAAGGCGGGCTGGGTTTTAGGGTCATGTGACCATTGTGATTCACTTTCACGGTGGTCACATGATCGGAAAAGGTCCCGATTGCAAGGGGAGATCGGGACCTTTCCGTGAGTCACGGAGATATGTGCTTGGAGCACACTGGGAGCACGCAGGGCGGACGCTCTCAGCACATATGTATTTTCTAATGACACGTAAATATGCGGCCGCACGGTGTCAAGGCCCAGATGCCGAGAGACCGCATATTTGTGTGCGCTTGGTGTTTGGGGTTAAACAAAAGCTGAACATTGTAAGCAGGGGCGGACTGACAACTCATGGGGCCCCCGGGCAATAGGGGATCATGGGGCCCCTGTGTCCTTGCCCAAACTCAAAAAAGACTATGAAAAAGATACCGGGGGCATCTCATGGGGCCCCTTACTGACCCCCGGCCCTCGGGCAGTGCCCTAGTTTCCAAATGGTCAGTCCGCCCCTGATTGTAAGCACCCCTGTCAGTGGTAAATGGTTTTGTCCTAACCCCTCTAACAGCTACATCTGCAGGACAGCTCATTCTTTTGAAAAACAACATACTTATTGGCCAGATCACCAGGTGAAAAAGAAAAGAGAGACTAAAAAGAGAAAACTAATGCAGTCAGCAATTCTATGAATTGCTGCAATAGGTTTGCTTTTGGGTTGAATACTGCTTTGAAGAAAAGGGACGTTCCTCCGAGGACAGCGAAGGTCACATTTTGGGACAACTGGTCCACCAAAGGTGTGGAGGAGACCATCTAAATGGAGCTGGAACACCTATCCCTACATATAGACAGGACCTTGTGGCACCCAGGAAACACCTCCCACCTCCCACATAGAAGGACTCTTGGGACCTGTAAGGTGCTGATCTGACAATTCACACCTTAGCTATCTCACCAGCCCGTCCCAGACATATAACAGGGTGATATCAGGAACGTTCCCAGCTCCCATCGCGTTCCTGGTCAATCAGCATCTGCCTTGACACATTCCAGGGGGATTGGATGACGGCAGATGAGTTACCCGTGTGCCTACGGAATAGGGAGACTAGAGAGCAGGGGCGGACTAACCATTTGGAAGGAAACTCAGGCAAGGCCCGAGGGCCTGGGGTCAGTAGGGGGCCCCACGAGATGCCCCGGTACCTCTTTCATAGGCTTTTTTTTAGTTTGGGCAAGGGCACAGGGGCCCCATGATCCCCCATTGCCCGGGGGCCCCATGAATTGTCAGTCCGCCCCTGCTAGAGAGATCTCCCCTACGGGGGCAGAGACCGCAGATAAACCCTGGCAGGGGCTCTAACCCTTCTCAGTTCCATAAGCAAAGACTGTTTTATAAAGTTTGTCTGAGGTTTGATTTTTAGTCAAGTTACAATGACATCCATCCATTCACCAATTTTGATTCCACTAGTTGGTATGAATCTTCATAATGACATATCTTCATACTGATCGATGTTACACCCCAACTCCCCAGACTGAGCGCCCCGATCAGCGGCAAGTCAGAGACATCCTGGGGGGGGGGGGGGGGCTTTCCACGTATTGCTTCATCTGCAAACGCAGAAATGGGGCTTTTATCACCAACTCAATGCCACTGATAGAGAGGTCAAAAGTAAGGTTCCAATACTTAACTTGGGGTACATCACTGAACCTTGGGGTACACCACTAATACCACTGAACCTTGGGGTACCCACTAATACCACTGAACCTTGGGGTACACCACTAACAATGAACCTTGGGGTACCCACTAATACCACTGAACCTTGGGGAACACCACTAACAATGAACCTTGGGGTACATCACTGAACCTTGTGGCACACCACTAACCATGAACCTTGGGGTACCCAACTAATAACACTGAACCTTGGGGTACCCCACTAATAACACTGAACCTAAGGAGTACCCAACTAATAACACTGAACCCTGGGGTACCCCACTAATAACACTGAACCTTGGGGTACCCCACTAATAACACTGAACCCTGGGGTACACCACTAATAACACTGAACCTCGGGGTACACCACTAATAACACTGAACCTTGGGGTACCCCACTAATAACACTGAACCTTGGGGTACCCCACTAATAGCACTAAACCTTGGGGGCCCCACTACCAACACTGAACCTTGGGGTACCCCACTAATAACACTGAACCTTGGGGTACACCACTAATAACACTGATCCTTGGGGTACCCCACTAATAGCACTAAACCTTGGGGTACCCCACTAATAACACTGAACCTTGGGGTACCCCACTAATAGCACTAAACCTTGGGGTACCCCACTAATAACACTGAACCTTGGGGTATGCCACTAATACCACTGAACCTTGGGGTATCCCACTAATAACACTGAACCCCAGGGGTACCCCACTAATAACACTGAGCCTTGGGGTACCCCACTAATAACACTGAGCCTTGGGGTACCCCACTAATAACACTGAACCTTGGGGTACACCACTAATAACACTGAATCTTGGGGTACCCCACTAATAACACTGAGCCTTGGGGTACCCCACTAATACCACTGAACCTTGGGGTACCCCACTAATAACACTGAACCTTGTAGTACCCCACTAAAAGGACTGAACCTTGGGGTACCCCACTAATAACACTGAACCTTGGGGTACCCCACTAATAACACTGAACCCTGGGGTACACCACTAATAACACTGAACCTCGGGGTACACCACTAATAACACTGAACCTTGGGGTACCCCACTAATAACACTGAACCTTGGGGTACCCCACTAATAGCACTAAACCTTGGGGGCCCCACTACCAACACTGAACCTTGGGGTACCCCACTAATAACACTGAACCTTGGGGTACACCACTAATAACACTGATCCTTGGGGTACCCCACTAATAGCACTAAACCTTGGGGTACACCACTAATAACACTGAACCCCAGGGGTACCCCACTAATAACACTGAGCCTTGGGGTACCCCACTAATAACACTGAGCCTTGGGGTACCCCACTAATAACACTGAACCTTGAAGTACACCACTAATAACACTGAACCTTGGGGTACACCACTAATAGCACTAAACCTTGGGGTACCCCACTAATAACACTGAGCCTTGGGGTACCCCACTAATACCACTGAACCTTGGGGTACCCCACTAATAACACTGAACCTTGCAGTACCCCACTAAAAGGACTGAACCTTGGGGAACCCCACTAATAACACTGAACCTTGGGGTACCCCACTAACACTGAACCTTGGAGTACCCCACTAATAACACTGAACCTTGGGGTACCCCACTAAAACACTGAACCTTGGGGTACACCACTAACAATGAACGTTGGGGTACACCACTAATACTTAACCTTGGGGTACCCCACTGATAACAATGAACCTTGGGGTACCCCACTAATAACACTGAACCATAGGGTACCCCACTAATAACACTGAACCTTGGGTTACCCCACTAATAACACTGAACCTTGGGGTACCCCACTAACAACACTGAACCTTGGGGTACACCACTAATAACGCTGAACTTTGTGGTACCCCACTAATAACACTGAACCTTGGGGTACCCCACTAATAACACTGAACCTTGGGGTCCCCCACTGACACCCCCAGACCATTCAGAGTATGAATCATTAACCACTACTCTCTGAATACCATCTTTCAGCCAGTTTTCTATCCATTTACATTCAGATTTTTCCAGCCCATAGACTTTACCTTACACATTAGCCGTGTGTGGGGAACTGTGTCCAAGTATACCACGTCCACTGCCACCCCTCTGTCCAAGTGTACCACGTCCACCGCCACCCCTCTGTCCAAGTATACCACGTCCACCGCCACCCCTCTGTCCAAGTATACCACGTCCACCGCCACCACTCTGTCCAAGTATACCACGTCCACCGCCACCCCTCTGTCCAAGTATACCACGTCCACCGCCAACCCTCTGTCCAAGTATACCACGTCCACCGCCAACCCTCTGTCCAAGTATACCACGTCCACCGCCACCCCTCTGTCCAAGTACACCACATCCACCGCCACCCCTCTGTCCAAGTATACCACGTCCACCGCCACCCCTCTGTCCAAGTATACCACGTCCACCGCCACCCCTCTGTCCAAGTATACCACGTCCACCGCCAACCCTCTGTCCAAGTATACCACGTCCACCTCCCCCCCTCTGTCCAAGTATACCACGTCCACCGCCACCCCTCTGTCCAAGTATACCACGTCCACCGCCACCCCTCTGTCCAAGTATACCACGTCCACCGCCACCCCTCTGTCCAAATATACCACGTCCACCTCCCCCCCTCTGTCAAAGTATACCACGTCCACCACCACCCCTCTGTCCAAGTATACCACGTCCACCGCCAACCCCTCTGTCCAAGTATACCACGTCCACCGCCACCCCTCTGTCCAAGTATACCACGTCCACCGCCAACCCCTCCGTCCAAGTATACCACGTCCACCGCCAACCCCTCCGTCCAAGTATACCACGTCCACCGCCACCCCTCTGTCCAAGTATACCACGTCCACCGCCACCCCTCTGTCCAAGTATACCACGTCCACCACGTCCACCACCACCCCTCTGTCCAAGTATACCACGTCCACCGCCAACCCCTCTGTCCAAGTATACCACGTCCACCGCCACCCCTCTGTCCAAGTATACCACGTCCACCGCCAAACCTCTGTCCAAGTATACCACAACCACCGCCACTCCTATGTCCAAGTATACCACGTCCACCGCCACCCCTCTGTCCAAGTATACCACCTCCACCGCCACCCCTCTGTCCAAGTATACCACGTCCACCGCCCCCCCCCCTGTCCAAGTATACCACGTCCACCGCCACCCCTCTGTCCAAGTATACCACGTCCACCGCCACCCCTCTGTCCAAGTAAACCACGTCCACCGCCACCCCTCTGTCCAAGTATACCACGTCCACCCCTCTGTCCAAGTATACCACGTCCACCCCTCTGTTCAAGTATACCACGTCCACCGCCACCCCTCTGTCCGAGTATACCACGTCCACCGCCACCCCTCTGTCTGAGTATACCACGTCCACCCCTCTGTCCCAGTATACCATGTCCACAGTCACCCCTCTGTCCCAGTATACCACGTCCACAGTCACCCCTCTGTCCCAGTATACCACATCCACAGCCACCCCTCTGCCCGAGTATACCACATCCACCGCCACCCCTCTGTCTGAGTATACTACGTCCACAGCCACCCCTGTGTCCCAGTATACCACGTCCACAGTCACCCCTCTGTCCGAGTATACCACGTCCACCGCCACCCCTCTGCCCAAGTATACCACGTCCACCGCCACCCCTCTTTCCAAGAATACCACATTCACCATCACCCCTCTGTCCAAGTATACCATGTCCACCACCACCCCTCTATCCAAGTATACCACGCCCCCCGCCACCCCTCTGTCCAAGTATACCACGTCCACCGCCACCCCTCTGTCCAAGTACACCACATCCACCGCCACCCCTCTGTCCAAGTATACCACGTCCACCGCCACCCCTCTGTCCAAGTATACCACGTCCACCGCCACCCCTCTGTCCAAGTATACCACGTCCACCGCCAACCCTCTGTCCAAGTATACCACGTCCACCTCCCCCCCTCTGTCCAAGTATACCACGTCCACCGCCACCCCTCTGTCCAAGTATACCACGTCCACCGCCACCCCTCTGTCCAAGTATACCACGTCCACCGCCACCCCTCTGTCCAAATATACCACGTCCACCTCCCCCCCTCTGTCAAAGTATACCACGTCCACCACCACCCCTCTGTCCAAGTATACCACGTCCACCGCCAACCCCTCTGTCCAAGTATACCACGTCCACCGCCACCCCTCTGTCCAAGTATACCACGTCCACCGCCAACCCCTCCGTCCAAGTATACCACGTCCACCGCCAACCCCTCCGTCCAAGTATACCACGTCCACCGCCACCCCTCTGTCCAAGTATACCACGTCCACCGCCACCCCTCTGTCCAAGTATACCACGTCCACCACGTCCACCACCACCCCTCTGTCCAAGTATACCACGTCCACCGCCAACCCCTCTGTCCAAGTATACCACGTCCACCGCCACCCCTCTGTCCAAGTATACCACGTCCACCGCCAAACCTCTGTCCAAGTATACCACAACCACCGCCACTCCTATGTCCAAGTATACCACGTCCACCGCCACCCCTCTGTCCAAGTATACCACCTCCACCGCCACCCCTCTGTCCAAGTATACCACGTCCACCGCCCCCCCCCCTGTCCAAGTATACCACGTCCACCGCCACCCCTCTGTCCAAGTATACCACGTCCACCGCCACCCCTCTGTCCAAGTAAACCACGTCCACCGCCACCCCTCTGTCCAAGTATACCACGTCCACCCCTCTGTCCAAGTATACCACGTCCACCCCTCTGTTCAAGTATACCACGTCCACCGCCACCCCTCTGTCCGAGTATACCACGTCCACCGCCACCCCTCTGTCTGAGTATACCACGTCCACCCCTCTGTCCCAGTATACCATGTCCACAGTCACCCCTCTGTCCCAGTATACCACGTCCACAGTCACCCCTCTGTCCCAGTATACCACATCCACAGCCACCCTCTGCCCGAGTATACCACATCCACCGCCACCCCTCTGTCTGAGTATACTACGTCCACAGCCACCCCTGTGTCCCAGTATACCACGTCCACAGTCACCCCTCTGTCCGAGTATACCACGTCCACCGCCACCCCTCTGCCCAAGTATACCACGTCCACCGCCACCCCTCTTTCCAAGAATACCACATTCACCATCACCCCTCTGTCCAAGTATACCATGTCCACCACCACCCCTCTATCCAAGTATACCACGCCCCCCGCCACCCCTCTGTCCAAGTATATCACGTCCACAGCCACCCCTGTCCAAGTATACCACATCCACCCCTCTGTCCAAGTATACCACGTCCACCACCACATCTCTGTCCAAGTATACCACGTATATTGCCACTCCTCTGTCCAAGTATACCATGTCCACCGCCACCCCTCTGTCCATGTATCATACATACTGTGGAGTACAATTGGGGGGTCAATGGTGGAGAAAGATCTGGGGGGTCAATGGTGGAGAAGGATCTGGGGGGGTCAATGGTGTAGAAGGATCTGGGGGGTCAATAGTGGAGAAAGATGTGGAAGGGTCAATGATGGAGAAGGATCTGGAGGGGTAAAAGTCAGTGGTGAAGGATCTGGGGGGGGGGGTCAATGGTGGAGAAGGATCTGGGGGGATCAATGGTGAAGATCTGGGGGTTCTGGTAGATCACATGCAATGCCAAGCTGCGGGTTCTAAAGCGAGCAAAATCCTCTCTTGTATTAGGAGAGGTATAGACTCCAGAGAGAGAGATATCACCCCCCCCCCCCCCCGGGTACAAATCATTAGTAAGACCTCATCTGGAATATGCAGTTCAGTTTTGGGCTCCAATTCACAAAAAGAACATTGGGAACTGGAGGAAGTACAGAGAAGGGCAACCAAACTGATACGAGGCATGGAGGAGATCAGCTATGAGGAGAGATTAGAGGAACTGAATGTATTCTCTACTGAGAAGAGGAGATTAAGGGGGATATGATCTCCATGTATAATACATAAGGGGGATATGATCCCCATGTATAATACATAAGGGGGGATATGATCTCCATGTATAATACATAAGGGGGATATGATCCCCATGTATAATACATAAGGAGGGGATATGATCACCATGTATAATACATAAGGGGGGATATGATCTCCATGTATAATACATAAGGGGGGACATGATCTCCATGTATAATACATAAGGGGGGATATGATCTCCATGTATAATACATAAGGGGGGATATGATCTCCATGTATAATACATAAGGGGGATATGATCTCCATGTATAATACATAAGGGGGATGTGATCTCCATGTATAATACATAAGGGGGGATGTGATCTCCATGTATAATACATAAGGGGGGATGTGATCTCCATGTACAATACATAAGGGGGGGATATGATCTCCATGTATAATACATAAGGGGGGATATGATCTCCATGTATAATACATAAGGGGGATATGATCTCCATGTATAATACATAAGGGGGATATGATCTCCATGTATAATACATAAGGGGGGATATGATCACCATGTATAATACATAAGGGGGATATGATCTCCATGTATAATACATAATGGGGGATATGATCTCCATGTATAATACATAAGGGGGGGGGGATATGATCTCCATGTATAATACATAAGGGGGGGATATGATCTCCATGTATAATACATAAGGGGGATATGATCTCCATGTATAATACATAAGGGGGGGGGATATGATCTCCATGTATAATACATAAGGGGGGGGGGATATGATCTCCATGTATAATACATAAGGGGGGATATGATCTCCATGTATAATACATAAGGGGGGATGTGATCTCCATGTATAATACATAAGGGGGGATGTGATCTCCATGTACAATACATAAGGGGGGGATATGATCTCCATGTATAATACATAAGGGGGGATATGATCTCCATGTATAATACATAAGGGGGATATGATCTCCATGTATAATACATAAGGGGGGATATGATCTCCATGTATAATACATAAGGGGGGATATGATCTCCATGTATAATACATAAGGGGGGATATGATCTCCATGTATAATACATAAGGGGGATATGATCTCCATGTATAATACATAATGGGGGATATGATCTCCATGTATAATACATAAGGGGGGGGGGATATGATCTCCATGTATAATACATAAGGGGGGGATATGATCTCCATGTATAATACATAAGGGGGATATGATCTCCATGTATAATACATAAGGGGGGGGGATATGATCTCCATGTATAATACATAAGGGGGGGGGATATGATCTCCATGTATAATGCATAAGGGGGGATATGATCTCCATGTATAATACATAAGGGGGGGATATGATCTCCATGTATAATACATAAGGGGGGATAATGATCTCCATGTATAATACATAGGGGGGGGGATATGATCTCCATGTATAATACATAAGGGGGATATGATCACCATGTATAATACATAAGGGGGGGATATGATCTCCATGTATAATACATAAGGGGGATATGATCTCCATGTATAATACATAAGGGGGGGATATGATCTCCATGTATAATACATAAGGGGGATATGATCTCCATGTATAATACATAAGGGGGGGATATGATCTCCATGTATAATACATAAGGGGGATATGATCTCCATGTATAATACATAAGGGGGGGATATGATCTCCATGTATAATACATAAGGGGGATATGATCTCCATGTATAATACATAAGGGGCATATGATCTCCATGTATAATACATAAGGGGGGGATATGATCTCCATGTATAATACATAAGGGGGATATGATCTCCATGTATAATACATAAGGGGGGATATGATCACCATGTATAATACATAAGGGGGGATATGATCTCCATGTATAATACATAAGGGGGGACATGATCTCCATGTATAATACATAAGGGGGGATATGATCTCCATGTATAATACATAAGGGGGGGGGATATGATCTCCATGTATAATACATAAGGGGGGGGGATATGATCTCCATGTATAATACATAAGGGGGATATGATCTCCATGTATAATACATAAGGGGGGATATGATCACCATGTATAATACATAAGGGGGGGATATGATCACCATGTATAATACATAAGGGGGGGATATGATCTCCATGTATAATACATAAGGGGGGGATATGATCTCCATGTATAATACATAAGGGGGGATATGATCTCCATGTATAATACATAAGGGGGGGATGTGATCTCCATGTATAATACATAAGGGGGGGATGTGATCTCCATGTATAATACATAAGGGGGGATGTGATCACCATGTATAATACATAAGGGGGGATGTGATCACCATGTATAATACATAAGGGGGGATATGATCTCCATGTATAATACATAAGGGGGGATATGATCTCCATGTATAATACATAAGGGGGGATATGATCTCCATGTATAATACATAAGGGGGGATATGATCTCCATGTATAATACATAAGGGGGGATATGATCTCCATGTATAATACATAAGGGGGGATATGATCTCCATGTATAATACATAAGGGGGGATGTGATCTCCATGTATAATACATAAGGGGGGGATGTGATCTCCATGTATAATACATAAGGGGGGGATGTGATCTCCATGTATAATACATAAGGGGGGATGTGATCTCCATGTATAATACATAAGGGGGGATATGATCTCCATGTATAATACATAAGGGGGGGATATGATCACCATGTATAATACATAAGGGGGGATATGATCTCCATGTATAATACATAAGGGGGGTATGATCTCCATGTATAATACATAAGGGGGGATATGATCTCCATGTATAATACATAAGGGGGGGATATGATCTCCATGTATAATACATAAGGGGGGGATATGATCTCCATGTATAATACATAAGGGGGGATATGATCTCCATGTATAATACATAAGGGGGGATATGATCTCCATGTATAATACATAAGGGGGGATATGATCTCCATGTATAATACATAAGGGGGGATATGATCTCCATGTATAATAAATAAGGGGGGTATGATCTCCATGTATAATACATAAGGGGGATATGATCTCCATGTATAATACATAAGGGGGGTATGATCTCCATGTATAATACATAAGGGGGGATATGATCTCCATGTATAATACATAAGGGGGGGATATGATCTCCATGTATAATACATAAGGGGGGGTATGATCTCCATGTATAATACATAAGGGGGGATATGATCACCATGTATAATACATAAGGGGGGATATGATCTCCATGTATAATACATAAGGGGGGATATGATCTCCATGTATAATACATAAGGGGGATATGATCTCCATGTATAATACATAAGGGGGGGATATGATCTCCATGTATAATACATAAGGGGGGGATATGATCTCCATGTATAATACATAAGGGGGGATATGATCACCATGTATAATACATAAGGGGGGATATGATCTCCATGTATAATACATAAGGGGGGATATGATCTCCATGTATAATACATAAGGGGGGATATGATCTCCATGTATAATACATAAGGGGGGATATGATCTCCATGTATAATACATAAGGGGGGATGTGATCTCCATGTATAATACATAAGGGGGGGATGTGATCTCCATGTATAATACATAAGGGGGGGATGTGATCTCCATGTATAATACATAAGGGGGGATGTGATCTCCATGTATAATACATAAGGGGGGATATGATCTCCATGTATAATACATAAGGGGGGGATATGATCACCATGTATAATACATAAGGGGGGATATGATCTCCATGTATAATACATAAGGGGGGTATGATCTCCATGTATAATACATAAGGGGGGATATGATCTCCATGTATAATACATAAGGGGGGGTATATGATCTCCATCTATAATACATAAGGGGGGATATGATCTCCATCTATAATACATAAGGGGTATATGATCTCCATGTATAATACATAAGGGGGATATGATCTCCATCTATAATACATAAGGGGGGGATATGATCTCCATGTATAATACATAAGGGGGGGATATGATCTCCATGTATAATACATAAGGGGGGATATGATCTCCATGTATAATACATAAGGGGGGATATGATCTCCATGTATAATACATAAGGGGGGGGATATGATCTCCATGTATAATACATAAGGGGGGGATATGATCTCCATGTATAATACATAAGGGGGGATATGATCTCCATGTATAATACATAAGGGGGATATGATCTCCATCTATAATACATAAGGGGGGATATGATCTCCATCTATAATACATAAGGGGTATATGATCTCCATGTATAATACATAAGGGGGATATGATCTCCATCTATAATACATAAGGGGGGGATATGATCTCCATGTATAATACATAAGGGGGGGATATGATCTCCATGTATAATACATAAGGGGGGATATGATCTCCATGTATAATACATAAGGGGGGATATGATCTCCATGTATAATACATAAGGGGGGATATGATCTCCATGTATAATACATAAGGGGGGATATGATCTCCATGTATAATACATAAGGGGGGATATGATCTCCATGTATAATACATAAGGGGGGATATGATCTCCATGTATAATACATAAGGGGGGATATGATCACCATGTATAATACATAAGGGGGGATATGATCTCCATGTATAATACATAAGGGGGGATATGATCTCCATGTATAATACATAAGGGGGGGATATGATCTCCATGTATAATACATAAGGGGGGATATGATCACCATGTATAATACATAAGGGGGGATATGATCTCCATGTATAATACATAAGGGGGGATATGATCTCCATGTATAATACATAAGGGGGGATATGATCTCCATGTATAATACATAAGGGGGGGATATGATCTCCATGTATAATACATAAGGGGGGATATGATCACCATGTATAATACATAAGGGGGGATATGATCTCCATGTATAATACATAAGGGGGATATGATCTCCATGTATAATACATAAGGGGGGGGGGATATGATCTCCATGTATAATACATAAGGGGGGATATGATCTCCATGTATAATACATAAGGGGGGATATGATCTCCATGTATAATACATAAGGGGGGGTATGATCTCCATGTATAATACATAAGGGGGGGTATGATCTCCATGTATAATACATAAGGGGGGATATGATCTCCATGTATAATACATAAGGGGGGATATGATCTCCATGCATAATACATAAGGGGGGGATATGATCTCCATGCATAATACATAAGGGGGGATAAGATCTCCATGCATAATACATAAGGGGGGATATGATCTCCATGTATAATACATAAGGGGAGATATGATCTCCATGTATAATACATAAGGGGGATATGATCTCCATGTATAATACATAAGGGGGATATGATCTCCATGTATAATACATAAGGGGGGATATGATCTCCATGTATAATACATAAGGGGGGGGGATATGATCTCCATGTATAATACATAAGGGGGGGATATGATCTCCATGTATAATACATAAGGGGGGATATGATCTCCATGTATAATACATAAGGGGGGGGGATATGATCTCCATGTATAATACATAAGGGGGGGATATGATCTCCATGTATAATACATAAGGGGGGATATGATCTCCATGTATAATACATAAGGGGGGGGATATGATCTCCATGTATAATACATAAGGGGGGGATATGATCTCCATGTATAATACATAAGGGGGGATATGATCTCCATGTATAATACATAAGGGGGATATGATCTCCATCTATAATACATAAGGGGGGATATGATCTCCATCTATAATACATAAGGGGTATATGATCTCCATGTATAATACATAAGGGGGATATGATCTCCATCTATAATACATAAGGGGGGGATATGATCTCCATGTATAATACATAAGGGGGGGATATGATCTCCATGTATAATACATAAGGGGGGATATGATCTCCATGTATAATACATAAGGGGGGATATGATCTCCATGTATAATACATAAGGGGGGATATGATCTCCATGTATAATACATAAGGGGGGATATGATCTCCATGTATAATACATAAGGGGGTATATGATCTCCATGTATAATACATAAGGGGGATATGATCTCCATCTATAATACATAAGGGGGGATATGATCTCCATCTATAATACATGAGGGGTTATTCACCCTGAGGTCATCACAGAGGACAAGGGGGCGCTCTTTACATCTGGAGGAAAAGAAATGTAATCTCCAAACACGGGAAGGTTTCTTCACAGTAAGAGCTGTGAGAATGTGGAATAGACTCCCTCAGGAGTTGGTTGTGACCAGCTCAGTGGATTGCTGATGGAAAGTCCTGGATTCTCTCGCTGTGAACAAACCTTTCCGTGTTTGGAGATTTTATTTCTTTAATATATATGAATATATTTCTCTATAATTCCACGGTATATTGAACCCTCATTAAATTCCCGCCATTGAAGTATTGCTTTGTCGATAATGGCTGCTCGCTGCTTTGACGCTCTACCACAGAGAAATGTTCGTTGCCGTCTGGTAATGGTGTCTCGATTTTGGTTCTTTGAAGTTTTATACTTCCTCAGAACAAGTCGGTTTGTCTGACAATGTGGGTGCCTCGTGAATGGATGCCGTTTTCTGGCAGTCACTTGTCTATGTGGTCCTTTATAGAACCCTCAAATATCTTTCCTACTAGAGAAGTGAGACTTACAGGTCTAATTACTGGGTGAACGTTGGCAGCACATTGGCTTTGGTGCCATGCCAGTCACTAAACATCAATGAAAACCAATGGGTTAGAAATGGCAATCTTCTCTCGGAGGACTCTTCGAGGTTTGAACCCCTGACCGGGGTGTTGGGTTAACCTTCGTTTTGTCTGTCTCTGGCCCAATAAAACATGAAGCTACTGAAAAGAAGTCAGCGCCATCTTCCTATTGTCCATCCTCCGCCGCGCTCTCCTTCCTATAGTCAGAGCTACGGCTTTCTTGTATTAGTTGTTCCAATGAGAAAAGGAGGAAGAGATACAAAGAAGTGACAGTCGGCTTGGAGAACAAATTCTACCACATCTACCTCTGGATTCTTCCTCTGACAAGGAACGGCATATCTGAAATCATTCGGTACAGCAGTTCATGTAAGTCCTTCACCTCACAACTACCCAATGCGGTCAGTCGCCTACTTACCCGTCAGTCCAGCACCCGCCGCCACGCACATCCAAAGTACATGAAAGTAATATGTGTCCAGTGGTTTGGTGGCCATAACCTCCGGCAAGCCTCGGTCCCTTCTTCCTCACCCCCGTACTCGTCTTTCAGTTTTTGTGGCTGCTGTTTTGCAGGAAGTCGATGAAAAGAAATGTAGGTCGGGCGAATTACAGGAGGTGGTGAGCTCTTGTGGTTTTTCTGCATTTGCAGCTAGTAGTTATGCAGCTGTGCTTTTCTGGAGTTGTAAAAGTCACCACACCGGGGCCCCATGTCCCGGGGCCCAATACACAGGTAAATCCAGGAAAGCACGCTGCTACCACCCCTTTAGTATGTGTCACATTTATTTATTACATTTATTTATTACCGTCAATGTACTCAGCACTTTATATATATACAGTTGTGTTCACAATAATAGCCGTGTGATGATAAAAGTGAGTAAAGCTGCAAATCCTTCTAATCCTTTTCTTTCCATCCACACAAATGCATTGGGAACACGACACATTCTATTCCAAATCACAACATGAAGAAAAATACATCAAATTTGTGTTGTTCCTCTAAAAAAATGGAAGAAAAGTGAATATTAGACGGTTCAAAAAATGGCCGTGTTTGTATTCTTCTTTACAAACTCCAACATTCACTATATAAACTGAGAAATGTTTGAAGATTTTGCTTTCCTTTGAATGACTTCATGAATATTTGGTTGTAGTCGCACTGTTTCTGAGAACTGCTGTACATCTGTGTTGCATGGAGTCCCCCAACTTCTGGCCCCTGTGATCAGGTATTCCAGCCCAGGATGATTGGACCACATTCCACAGTTCTTCTCGATTTCTTGGTTTGGCCTCAGAAACGGCATTTTTGATGTCACCCCACAAGTTTTCTATTGGATGAAGATCCGGGGATTGGGCTGGCCACTCCATAACGTCCATCTTGTTGGTCTGGAACCAAGATGTTGCACGTTTACTGGTGTGTTTGGGGTCGTTGTCTTGTTGGAACACCCATTTCAAGGGCATTTCCTCTTCAGCATAAGGCAGCATGACCTCTTCAAGTATTCTGATGGATTCAAACTGATCCATGATCCCTGGTATGCGATAAATAGGCCCAACACCGTAGTATGAGAAACATCCCCTTATCATGATGCTTGCACCACCATGCTTCACGGTCTTCACAGTGTACTGTGGCTTGAATTCAGTGTTTAGGGGTCATCTGACAAACTGTCTCCGCCCACTAGACCCAAAAAGAACAATCTTCCTTCCATCAGTCCACAAAATGTTGCCCCATTTCTCTTTAGGCCAGTCAATGTGCTCTTTGGCAGATTGTAACCTCTTCAGCACACGTCTTTTTCCCAACAGTGGGACTTTGCGGGGACTTCTTGCAGATAGCTTGGCTTCACATCGGCGTCTTCTAATTGTAACAGTCCTCACAGGGAACGTCACACCTTCTTTCATCTTCCTGGAGCCGATTGTTGGCTGAGTCCGCCCCATGTTGGCTATTCTTCTATCCATTCCAATGGTAGTTTTTCGCTTTCTTCCACGTCTTTCAGGTTTTGGTTGCCATTTTAAAGCATTTGCGATCCATTTAGCTGAGCAGCCGATCATTTTCTGCACTTTATATGTTTTCCCCTCCAATCAACTTTTTAATCGCGGTACGCTGTTCTTCTGAACAATGTCTGGAACAACCCATTTTCCTCAGAATTTCAGAGAGAAATGCACTGTAACCAGCATGTCCAACATTTGCTGCCTTCCTTCCTTAAATAAGGGCAATAATTGCCACCTGTTTATCAAAGAATGAATGACGTCACTAATAGAACTCCACACGGCTATTATTATGAACACGCCCCTTTCAATGAGTGATTCAATGACACAGAATCAGCAGCATGCATGTCATGACTGTCGGGTCTGTTGGATTTCTATGACTCTACTACACCTGCTAGGAAATTATCTGCCATGTAGAAATATCATTTCCACCAAACACAGGGATTGATCCGGTTAGTGATGTCTGACTGCTAGTATTTTCAACACAACTGTATATTAAATTTGAAGTGCGGGGGAATCCTCTTTCATCAGACTGCATCGTAATACAATAATGAAGGATTTTCATCTCCCTTATGAAATCAGAGTTCTGTGCTACAAGTACAACTAAACTCGGTATGAAGATTGTGTCACCAAAATTTACAGACTAGAGGAGACAAAACTGGCTGACAACAGCACAACATCTCCCCAAGACTGACAGACAAAGATCATGTCCTTCATCAGTGTCAGACCCAATCCCACCTCCTCCTGGTGGGGACAGCAGTGTATAACCGGCCCTTCTGACCCATCTCCATGTGTTAACAAGCACCTCAAGATGGCACTGTGTATTTGATCAACACCTCCCCAAGACCAATGGACAAAGATCATGTCCTCCATCATGAACGTCAGACCCAATCCCACCTCCTCCTGGTGGGGACAGCAATATGTACCCGGCCCTTCTGACCCATCTCCATGTGTTAACAAGCACCTCAAGATGTCACTGTGTATTTGATCAACACCTCCCCAAGACCAATGGACAAAGATCATGTCCTCCATCATGAGTGTCAGACCCAATCCCACCTCCTCCTGGTGGGGACAGCAGTACATAACCGGCCCTTCTGTCACATTTCCATGTGGCAACAAGCATTTCGAGATGGCACTTTGTATTGGATCAATATCTTCCCAAGACTGACAAAGATCATGTCCTCCTTCATGAGTGCCAGACCCAATCTCACCTCCTCCCAATGGGGACAGCAGTACATACCTGACCCTTCGCACCCATCTCCATATGGTAACATACACCTCAAGATGGCACTTTGTATTGGATCAATATCTCCACAAGACCGATGGGGACAAAGATCATGTCCTCCATCATGAATGTCAGACCCAATCCCACCTCCTCCTGATGGGGACAGCAATATGTACTCAGCTCTTCTGACCCATTTCCATATGGAAACAAGCATCTCAAGGTGGCACTTTGTATTGGATCAATATCCCCCCTAAATGATTGATGAAGATCATGTCCTCCATTATGAATGTCAGACCCAATCCCACCTCCTCCTGATGGGGACAGCAGTATGTTCTCAGCTCTTCTGACCTTTCTCCACGTGGAAACAAACACCTCGAGACGACACTGTGTATTTGATCAACACTTCCCCAAGACCGATGGACAAAGATCATGTCCTCCATCATGAGTGTCAGACCCAATCCCACCTCCTCCTGGTGGGGACAGCAGTACATAAGCGGCCCTTCTGACCCATCTCCTTGTGGAAACAAGCATCTGAAGATGGCACTTTGTATTGGATCAATATCTCCCCAAGACTGATGAAGATCATGTCCTCCTTTATGAATGTCAGACCCAATCCTACCTCCTCCTGATGGGGACAGCAGTATGTGCTCAGCCCTTCTGACCTTTCTCCATGTGGAAACAAGCATCTCAAGATGGCACTTTGTATTGGATCAATATCTTTCTAAGACTGACAAAGATCATGTCCTCCTTCATGAGTGCCAGACCAAATCTCACCTCCTCCCAATGGGGACAGCAGTACATACCTGGCCCTTCACACCCATCTCCATATGGTAACATACACCTCAAGATGGCACTTTGTATTGGATCAATATCCTCCCAAGACTGACAAAGATCATGTCCTCCTTCATGAGTGCCAGACCCAATCTCACCTCCTCCCAATGGGGACAGAAGTACATACCTGGCCCTTCACACCCATCTCCATATGGCAACATACACCTCAAGATGGCACTTTGTATTGGATCAATATCCTCCCAAGACTGACAAAGATCATGTCCTCCTTCATAAGTGCCAGACCCAATCTCACCTCCTCCCAATGGGGACAGCAGTACATACCTGGCTCTTCGCACCCATCTCCATATGGTAACATACACCTCAAGATGGCACTTTGTATTGGATCAATATCCTCCCAAGACTTACAAAGATCATGTCCTCCTTCATGAGTGCCAGATCCAACCTCACCTCCTCCCAATGGGGACAGCAGTAAATACCTGGCCCTTCGCACCCATCTCCATATGGTAACATACACCTCAAGATGGCACTTTGTATTGGATCAATATCCTCCCAAGACTGACAAAGATCATGTCCTCCTTCATGAGTGCCAGACCCAATCTCACCTCCTCCCAATGGGGACAGCAGTACATACCTGGCTCTTCGCACCCATCTCCATATGGTAACATACACCTCAAGAGGGCACTTTATATTGGATCGATATCTCCACAAGACCCATGGGGAGAAAGATTATGTCCTCCTTTATGAGTGCCAGACCCAATCCCACCACCTCCCAATGGGGAAATCAGTGTACCCGGCCTGTCTTACCCATCTCTGTGTGGTAACAAGCACCTCAAGATGGTACTCTGTATTGGACACCATAAACTCTAAACAAACACAAGGAGGGGAATTTATTGGAGCAGCTATGCTCAGGAACCAATCAGCTTCTAACTTTCATTTTTAAAGCTTAACAGAAGCTTAAGATAGAAGCTGATTGGTGCATCCCATGGGAATGGAAGGTCAGGACATACCTAGACAAAAGATACTTTATGTAAAAATAAAAAGTAGTGCAGAACCCAACCGAAACATGTACCAGGCCATCGACCTTCTCCTATGACTTACAGCAGACCAATATTCTATGAGATTGGAGTCATAAAAAAAGGCAGCCGATAGAACACATCTATAGAACCAAGCCCATGTTTTCAACAAAAAGCTTTCAACACCTTTTCATGTCCTTTTGTGAAGAATGGAGAAGGGTTACACCATGCTGCGAGGATCACCATTCACCTTCTGCCTGTACACAACAGGTTCTAACAATTCCCCACACTGTTCTAATAGTTGTATCCTGGGAGTGGAGACCCCGGGATTTTCTGTCCCGGGAGTGGGGACCCCGGGCTTTCGTATCCCGGGGAGTGGAGACCCCGGGCTTTCGTATCCCGGGGAGTGGAGACCCCGGGCTTTCGTATCCCGGGGAGTGGAGACCCCGGGCTTTCGTATCTCGGGAATGGAGACCTCGGGATTTCGTATCCCGGGGAATGGAGACCCCGGGCTTTCGTATCTCGGGAATGGAGACCTCGGGATTACGTATCCCGGGGAGTGGAGACCCCGGGCTTTCGTATCTCGGGAATGGAGACCTCGGGATTTCGTATCCCGGGGAGTGGAGACCCCGGGCTTTCGCATCTCGGGAATGGAGACCTCGGGATTTCGTATCCCGGGGAGTGGAGACCTCGGGATTTCGTATCTCGGGAATGGAGACCCCGGGATTTCGTATCCTGGGAATGGAGACCCCGGGATTTCGTATCCTGGGAATGGAGACCCCGGGCTTTCGTATCCTGGGAATGGAGACCCCGGGATTTCGTATCCTGGGAATGGAGACCCCGGGATTTCGTATCCTGGGAATGGAGACCCCGGGATTTCGTATCCTGGGAATGGAGACCCCGGGATTTCGTATCCTGGGAATGGAGACCCCGGGATTTCGTATCCTGGGAATGGAGACCCCGGGATTTCGTATCCTGGGAATGGAGACCTCGGGATTTCGTATCCTGGGAATGGAGACCTCGGGATTTCGTATCCTGGGAATGGAGACCTCGGGATTTCATATCCTGCGAATGGAGACCCTGGGATTTCATATCCTGCGAATGGAGACCCTGGGATTTCATATCCTGCGAATGGAGACCCCGGGATTTCGTATCCTGCGAATGGAGACCCCGGGCTTTTGTATCCTGGGAATGGAGACCCTGGGCTTTTGTATCCTGGGAATGGAGACCTCAGGATTTTATATCAGGAATGGAGACCTCAGGAATTTTGTATCCTGGGAATGGAGACCTCAGGATTTTGTATCTCGGGAATGGGAACCTCAGGATTTGATGCAAACAGGCAACTCCTCGGAAATTGCTTCTTCCAACATTTACACTACTTTCCATCTAACGCTGGCCCCTGAGCTGCTCACCTGACCCTAAGAGGACATAAAAAGGCTTGGTTTCTAAAATAAAACCACAATTTATTATAATAAAACCATATTTCACCAGAATTATGAACTTACTAGAAATCAACAGAAATGCAAACAAAAGAGAACCTAAATTAAAGTGGAGCTTCACAGTTGTTCGGTTTTGAAGTCTGCAAGCAGAAGACAAGGATTTGAACTGTTTATATCTCTAATGAGGAGATTTCCTCTCAGTTCCTGTTTGGGACATCTGTGTCATGACAGAAATAGGGAATTCTCAACATGGGATACACATAATAAAAACCCCAAAAAAGGTTCTAACCCTTCTTGTAAGAAATGTGTAGATACATATTCTGGTGTCTCTGGTTTACATACACTACTCAATACTATGTACAGAGCACTAGCTTGTTTACAACCTTAAAGGGAACCTGTCATATAACTTCACTATAAGGATCAGGCATCACAGGCCTCCTCCAAGTGTCCTTCATATCCACCTTCTTGTTTACTGTGCACCATGAAATCTTCCCCATCCCAAGTGGACATCCCACTGATGTCTATCAGTCTGTTGTTCTAAGACTTCAAAAACAAATGCCCCAGTAGCCTCTATATCCATCTCACTAGATTTGGTTGGGATAACCAAGGCAGAGCTATGAAATTGAGTCCAAGTCTCATTGTGCTCCTGAACTTTGTGAGCTCCACAGGTAGAACGAAAAAGGTACCTGCATTTACCCATTAATGTTTTTTTCTCATACTATAGAATAAGTTACAAGATTTATGAGGACATGATAGGTTCACATTAATTCTCATACTTTCTTTTTTTGAAACCTAATCTAGAAATGGTTTTGTCAATGGCCTTGGTTGGTCTTTCAGTCACCGAAACACTAGGTGGTATAGAAGGGTCTTTAGATATATAGGAGGTAGTTGTTGTGCCCTCACAAATTCCCAGAACACCCTCCATAACTGTCCACAGATAGTCAGAGCTCATGGGTTCATATACTGTATAGACAAGTTGTCTATTTTTCCTTTTGGTCGCCATGCATTTTCTCCTGGCTGTATCATCCCATGTGATCTTTCTGCTGAGAACTCTCCTATCTGTGTTCCTGCGTCCAACATTCTGGTTGTGGTTGAGGGCTGCGAGTCTCAATCTGGCTTCTAACTCATCAAGTCCAGAATGAGGCCCTTTGGTCCTGAATTTAAGAACATTACTGTGAAACATGGTGGATATCCTAGACTGGCAGTTCCAGGTCAGATGTCTCAGATCTTCCATGAGCTGGGGGTCAGTCACTATTTCTTGTACCTTCTGAAATGATGGGCTTCCAGGTTTCAGCCATAGGGTTTCTCTCAAAGTTTTGTGGGAGAGATCTTCATGTTCACATTGTTTATAGAGACGTCCCTCTTCCCAGGAGTGCTGGTTACCGATATGATGGATCACCGAGAGCCATTTTTCTCTCAGTAGATCCTTGTTGTTTACTGATGTCTGGACTGACCACAAAAAATGGTCAAAGATTGTTCTGATCCAGGGCCTGATGTCTGCACAGAAGCGGGACCGGCTTGCAGCCTTTAGCTTCTTCGATATGCTCTTGGCGTACTGCCACACATTGAACTGATGAACAACGTGGGGATAATTTTCCTTCATGGATTCCACAACACTCTTACACCGGTCAGAGGAAAAACAAGCCACGTCCAGTCCTTCTGCGAAAGCTCGGGACAAGCATATTTCAAAGCTGCGTTTCTCCGAATCCACCAAGGATTGACATGGAGTACTTCCAATAATTTCAAAGTCTACAATTGTATCTGTGATGGTGTCAGAAAGAGTGTAGATGCAATGCTCAGCGTTACGTCCTGAGCGGCTATAATGCCTGTCACCAGCCAAGGATACCGGACTGCCTTGAAATTCTTGGTTGACTTTTTTATGTTCTTCCTCCCAAGCTACATGGATTGCAGGATAGCAGTAGGATTTTTGGTAGTAAAGGTATTTTTTTTCTGAAATGTGTCTCAAACCCAAATTGTTAAAGAAGTCATGGGCTTCTTGATACTTGAGGCCGCTGCAAAACAAGGAGGCTGCCATGAGGACGTTTCCAGCAAAGAACCTTCTCACCCTCGGTTGACTTTCCCAAATTTTAAAGAAATGTCCATCCTCACATTGCCCTCGGATGATGACGGCTGAGTCTCTATACTCCTTGTTAAACCTTTTCACCAATCTGGAGCAGCCAGAAGCATGGCGACACCTCACCATGTACACGAGAGAGTCTAAACAGTCTTCAAACACTAACAGCTTCCTGCCTCTAACAATCCTTTCTAGTGTGTTGCTTTCTTGGGTCATGCTAACTTCAGATTCAGGATGGAGTTCTTCTACGGGGTTGTAGTCTTTATTATAGGTGGAGGACACAGATAACGGCAGGCCGCCTGTTTCCATCAGAGGATGTGGAAAACTTTGACTGCTTGTGGCAGGAAGACTATTGTGAAAGTTGATGTTCTTCAGAAGGTCCTGAGTGTTGTAGCCAACAGCTGAAAGGCTTCCCAATGCATGCGTCGGCTGCTTGATGATGGGCGTTATCTGCGGCGTGCAGTAGGACTGTAAAGGAACGGATAACATTAGTACAGCCTGCGTCATAGGAAGGACGGGTGCCTGCTGGGATTTCTGGGACTGATTCAGAAGGTTGGGGTCTGTCTGAGTTCCGGCGTCCACCAATACTTTCCCTTCATAGATGTTCTCTGACATCAGACATCGATTACAAATGAAGAAACTGATGTTCTTCGCTTCCACCCGCTCCGATTTCTTTTTCCGTTTCCCAACTATTTTCTGTTCATCGATCAAAGGTTTCCCTTCTGTGGCTTGCGGAAAAATCGCCGGCAAAGCATTATGCTTCAAAAATCTTTTCTGAGCGGTAAAAATGTAACTGTCCTTCGTAAAGTGGGCCGAGCACATGCGGAAGGTGTCCGTCTTCTTCCCTTCATAGATTTTATTGGCTAAAGTATCGGGATCCTGGAAAACCTGCCCCGTCTGCAGAATCCACTTCTTGATGCGCTCTATGGAGCTGGGAAAAGAGTGAAGGACAATTCCTGGGAATTTCTGGTTGCTCCCAGTCTTGTGTGGACATCCCATGATGATGCAGTTCGGCATCCTGGCGTACCTGAAATAAAGCAAAAGCGAACAGTCAGAATGTTACTTTCCCTAAAACACACCACAGAATAAAGCCAGTAGGAGCCTTGTAATGAGACGGGAACAATTATCTCAGCTCTTCAATCACCATCACAGAAGGGTTTTTAGGACACACCACAAACAGCTCCCTACTCAACACGGCTAACCCAATCCTCGAAGTGGTTCCATTTCTTCTAAACAAAATTAAAATACAGCCCCGAGTCCACATGGTGCTCATGTACTAAGAGCGGAGCTACTAATTCACGTCGCCAATAAGTCTCGCCATTTTTTGTGAAGGCACTCGTAGGTGGCACTCACATGAGCCTTTGGCCCACTCTGAGGTCCTAAGCACCAAGGAACGGGTTTTCATTGAGGATATCTTTGTATTTTGCTTCATTCAGCTTTCTCTCAACCCTGACCAGTCTCCCAGTCCCACCCCCACAGCGTGATGCTGCCACCACCATGCTTCACTGTTGGGATTGTATTAGGCAGATGATGGGCAGTGCCTGGTTTCCTCCAGACATAATGTTTAAAATTGAGGCCAACCTTGGTTTCAGCAGACCAAAGAATCTTCTCCCTCACAGTCTTGAGAGTCTTTCAGGTGCTTTTTGTTTTTGCAAACTCCAAGTGGGCTTTCATGTGTTTTGCACTGAGGAGAGGCTTCTGTCTAGCCACTCTACCATAAAGCCCAGATGGGTGGAGGGCTGCAGTGATGGTTGTCCTTCTGGAACTTTGTCCCATCTCCACACAGGATCTCTGGAGCTCAGTCAGAGTGACCATCGGGTTCTTGGACACCTCTCTTACTGAGGCCCTTCTTCCCCCGATTGCTCAGTTTGGCCGGGCGACCAGCTCTTGAAAGAGTCCTGATTGTGCCACACTTCTTCCACTTGAGTATTATGGAGGCCACTGTGTTCTTGGGAACCTTCAGTGCAGCAGGTTTTTATTTATTTATTTAGACTCCCTCAAGAGTTGGGTGTGGCCAGCTCAGTGGATTGCTGTAGGAAAGTCCTGGATTCTTTCTTGGATACACAGAATATAACATTTATAGGGAAAGTGGATCCAGGGAATATCCAATTGCCTCTCGGGGGATCAGGAAGGATTTTTTTCCCCTGCAGGAGCAAATTGCATCATACTTTGCTGGGTTTTTTGCCTTCCTCTGGATCAACTGTGGGTGTAGGATTATAACTTTTTTTTTTTAATGGTTGAACTGGATGGACTTTTGTCTCTTTTCAGCCAGACTAACTATGTAGCTTAATAATACAGTTTTTTTCTCATTAATAACTATACAAGCCTTTTGCAACAACAATTGAAGTTTAGCTCAGGTGCCTCCCGTTTCTCTTGATTCTTGCCGAGATGTTTCTACACCTTGATTGGAAGCCACCTGTGGTCAATTCCCTTTATTGGACATGATTTGGAAAGGCACCCACTTCTCTATAAAAAGCCCCACAGCTGACAATGCATACTGTATCAGAGCAAAAGCAATGAGGTCAAAGAAACTGCAATAATGCTGTCTCTGAGCTCTGCAGGCAAAGCACAAAGCTGGGGAAGACCACATTGTTACATAGTCTGGCTGAAAAAAAAAGACAAAAGTCCATCCAGTTCAACCATGAAGAAAAAAAAAAAAAAAAAAGTTATAATCCGACACCCACAGCTGATCCACCAGAAGGCAAAACCCAGCACAGTACGATCCAATCTCCTCCTGCAGGGGAAACAATTCCTTCCTGACCCCCCGAGAGGCAATCGGATATTCCCTGGATCAACTTCACCTATAAATGTTATATCCAGTTATATTCTGTGTATCCAAGAAAGGATCCAGGACTTTCCTACAGCAATCCACTGAGCTGGCCACAACCAACCGTTGATGGAGTCTAACTAAATAAATAGACAGAAGCCTCTCCTCAGTGCAAAACACATGAAAGCCCACTTGGAGTTTGCAAAAAAAAGCACCTGAAAGACTCTCAAGACTGTGAGGGAGAAGGGAGAAGATTCTCTGGTCTGATGACAACAAGGTTGGCCTCGATTTTAAACATTATGTCTGGAGGAAACCAGGCACTGCCCATCATCTGCCTGATACAATCCCAACAGTGAAGCATGGTGGTGGCAGCATCAAGCTGTGGGGGTGGGACTGGGAGACTGGTGAGGGTTGAGAGAAAGCTGAATGAAGCAAAATACAAAAGATATCCTCAATGAAAACCTGTTCCTTGGTGCTCAGGACCTCAGAATGGGCCGAAGGCTCACCTTCCAACATGACCAAGCACACAGCCAAGACAACACAAGAATGGCTGAGGGACAACTTGGTGAATGTCCTAGAGTGGCCCAGCCAGAGCCCTGACTTCAGCCCCCCCAATCCAGGGGTGCAAAGTCTGTGGCGTCATCCCCAAATAGACTCGAGGCTGGAATTGTGCCAAAGGAGCTTCAGCAAAATTTTGAATATGGAGTAAAGGGTCTGAATACTTGTGCCAATGGTTTTTCTTTTTAATAAATTCACAGATATTGTCATTGTGGGGTACGGAGTGTAGATTCATGAGAAAAATAAATGGATTTAAACAACTGTAGTATCAAGCTGCAACATTACAACATTGAAACTAGTGAAGGGGGTCTGAATACTTTCGGAATGCTCCTGAATCTCCTAACAATTGGATTCTTGTGGTTACAGCTTCTCCTGGAACTCCGAACAATAGATTATTATAGTTACAGATGCTCCAGCTTATCAGACAACAATGACTGGTCCTCTTGGGAGGTCTGAGAAGTCACCCGTTTTTAAGCTGAACCATCTCATATCAGCAAAGCCGTGGTTGTGTCTTGGCTTTCATTAGACTCTGTGCCAACATTCTTTATATCCAGTTGGGTCAGCAAATGTCTGAACCTCAGCTGTCAGGACTGAGAAGCCCAACTGCAACAACTGGGGACAATCACCAAATAGTGGCCCCCACAGGGGTAGATCTACAAAGGATTAGGACCCCCGCAGAGGACGTAGGAAGGCAAGATCCGGCACTAAAATAGGAAGGAAGCCCTCAGCCAGGAAGGAGAAACCCACCAAGATACTAGGTACCAGAGGAGGACTGACAACTCATGGGGCCCCCGGGCAATAGGGGAGCATGGGGCCCCTGTCCTTGACCACACTCAAAGCACACCCAAAAAAGCCTTTAAAAAGTACCAGGGGCATTTCATGTGGCCCCCTACTGACCCTGGGCCCTTGGGCAGTGCCTAAGTGCTCTAATGGTCATTCCACCCCTGCTAGGTACCCAATTTCACCCGAGTTTCAGGGGTGGCTGGTGGTAACCAATGACCCCCATATACATAAAAATATATATATAATAAAGATTGTATAATGTCCTGGACATTCGAATACACAAACTGGGGAGAAGGATTCCTGTTGAAGATGGAGCCAAACATCTCTCGGGTGGCTGTTGTATCTTAGAAGACGGTTTGGGAAAAGTATATGGACCAGATTCGCCTCTTGAGAACTTATCAACAGAATAGAGCTTCTGTGGTCCTAATAATGGTGAAGATGTTGGCAGAACCAAAGACAGCCATTCCAGGAGAACATCATACCAACTGGGAAGCATGGTGGTGGCAATGTTATGGTTCGGGGTTCATTTGCTGCTTTAGGTTCTGGGCAGCTTGTAGTTCAGCTATAAATTCTGCTTCGTATCACAGCGTGTATGATGGGAAGGTGAGGACATGGAAAGGATGAACCGGAAATAGATCTTTCCACGCTATGATGATCAGAAACACCAAGGAGTCCACCAAGGAATGGAAGACCAAAGACAGTCATTCCAGGAGAACATCATACCAACTGGGAAGCATGGTGGTGGCAATGTTATGGTTCGGGGTTCATTTGCTGCTTTAGGTTCTGGGCAGCTTGCAGTTCAGTCAGCTATAAATTCTGCTTCGTATCACAGTGTGTATGATGGGAAGGTGAGGACATCGAAAGGATGAACCGGAAATAGATCTTTCCACGCTATGATGATCAGGAACACTAAGGAGTCCACCAAGGAATGGAAGACCAAAGACAGCCATTCCAGGAGAACATCATACCAACTGGGAAGCATGGCGGTGGCAATGTTATGGTTCGGGGTTCATTTGCTGCTTTAGGTTCTGGGCAGCTTGCAGTTCAGCTATAAATTCTGCTTCGTATCACAGTGTGTATGATGGGAAGGTGAGGACATCGGAAGGATGAACCAGAAATAGATCTTTCCACGCTATGATGATCAGGAACACTAAGGAGTCCACCAAGGAATGGAAGACCAAAGACGGCCATGAAGAGGTCTCATGGAAGCACTGATCAGAATCTCACTGAGAGTTGTCAGGGATTCAGATGGACAGACCACGTGAGGAAACCCAACATCTTCAACTAAAAGATTTTCATGAAGAGGACGGTCAGAGATGTTGGTGTCTGAGACTGAGGGGCAGTTATACAAAACGCCCACAAGAGGTCCTTCCTACTATGGGGACAATACCGGAACAATTCCCACAACACACCAATAATAATGGGGTAACGTTGAGGAGTGTAGACGCAGTGGTGGGGTAACGTTGAGGAGTGTAGACGCAGTGGTGGGGTCCTTCCTACTATGGGGACAATACCGGAACAATTCCCACAACACACCAATAATAATGGGGTAACGTTGAGGAGTGTAGACGCAGTGGTGGGGTAATGTTGGAGGAGTGTAGACGCAGTGGTGGGGTAATGAGGAGTGTAGACGCAGTGGTGGGGTAATGTTGAGGAGTGTACACGCAGTGGTGGGGTAACGTTGAGGAGTGTAGACGCAGTGGTGGGGTAACGTTGAGGAGTGTAGACGCAGTGGTGGGGTAACGTTGAGGAGTGTAGACGCAGTGGTGGGGTAACGTTGAGGAGTGTAGACGCAGTGGTGGGGTAACGTTGAGGAGTGTAGACGCAGTGGTGGGGTAACGTTGAGGAGTGTAGACGCAGTGGTGGGGTAACGTTGAGGAGTGTAGACGCAGTGGTGGGGTAACGGTGAGGAGTGTAGACGCAGTGGTGGGGTAACGTTGAGGAGTGTAGACGCAGTGGTGGGGTAACGTTGAGGAGTGTAGACGCAGTGGTGGGGTAACGGTGAGGAGTGTAGACGCAGTGGTGGGGTAACGGTGAGGAGTGTAGACGCAGTGGTGGGGTAACGGTGAGGAGTGTAGACGCAGTGGTGGGGTAACGGTGAGGAGTGTAGACGCAGTGGTGGGGTAACGGTGAGGAGTGTAGACGCAGTGGTGGGGTAACGGTGAGGAGTGTAGACGCAGTGGTGGGGTAACGTTGAGGAGTGTAGACGCAGTGGTGGGGTAACGTTGAGGAGTGTAGACGCAGTGGTGGGGTAACGTTGAGGAGTGTAGACGCAGTGGTGGGGTAACGTTGAGGAGTGTAGACGCAGTGGTGGGGTAATGAGGAGTGTAGACGCAGTGGTGGGGTAATGTTGAGGAGTGTAGACGCAGTGGTGGGGTAATGTTGAGGAGTGTAGACGCAGTGGTGGGTAATGGTGAGGAGTGTAGACGCAGTGGTGGGTAATGGTGGAGGAGTGTAGACGCAGTGGTGGGGTAATGAGGAGTGTAGACGCAGTGGTGGGGTAATGAGGAGTGTAGACGCAGTGGTGGGGTAATGAGGAGTGTAGACGCAGTGGTGGGGTAATGTTGAGGAGTGTAGACGCAGTGGTGGGGTAATGTTGAGGAGTGTAGACGCAGTGGTGGGGTAATGTTGAGGAGTGTAGACGCAGTGGTGGGGTAATGTTGGAGGAGTGTAGACGCAGTGGTGGGGTAATGTTGGAGGAGTGTAGACGCAGTGGTGGGGTAATGTTGGAGGAGTGTAGACGCAGTGGTGGGGTAATGAGGAGTGTAGACGCAGTGGTGGGGTAATGAGGAGTGTAGACGCAGTGGTGGGGTAATGAGGAGTGTAGACGCAGTGGTGGGGTAATGAGGAGTGTAGACGCAGTGGTGGGGTAATGAGGAGTGTAGACGCAGTGGTGGGGTAATGAGGAGTGTAGACACAGTGGTGGGGTAATGAGGAGTGTAGACGCAGTGGTGGGGTAATGAGGAGTGTAGACGCAGTGGTGGGGTAATGTTGAGGAGTGTAGACGCAGTGGTGGGGTAATGTTGAGGAGTGTAGACGCAGTGGTGGGGTAATGAGGAGTGTAGACGCAGTGGTGGGGTAATGTTGAGGAGTGTAGACGCAGTGGTGGGGTAATGTTGAGGAGTGTAGACGCAGTGGTGGGGTAATGTTGAGGAGTGTAGACGCAGTGGTGGGGTAATGTTGGAGGAGTGTAGACGCAGTGGTGGGGTAATGAGGAGTGTAGACGCAGTGGTGGGGTAATGAGGAGTGTAGACGCAGTGGTGGGGTAATGTTGGAGGAGTGTAGACGCAGTGGTGGGGTAATGAGGAGTGTAGACGCAGTGGTGGGGTAATGAGGAGTGTAGACGCAGTGGTGGGGTAATGAGGAGTGTAGACGCAGTGGTGGGGTAATGAGGAGTGTAGACGCAGTGGTGGGGTAATGAGGAGTGTAGACGCAGTGGTGGGGTAATGAGGAGTGTAGACGCAGTGGTGGGGTAATGAGGAGTGTAGACGCAGTGGTGGGGTAATGAGGAGTGTAGACGCAGTGGTGGGGTAATGTTGAGGAGTGTAGACGCAGTGGTGGGGTAATGTTGAGGAGTGTAGACGCAGTGGTGGGGTAATGTTGAGGAGTGTAGACGCAGTGGTGGGGTAATGTTGGAGGAGTGTAGACGCAGTGGTGGGGTAACGTTGAGGAGTGTAGACGCAGTGGTAGGGTAACGTTGAGGAGTGTAGACGCAGTGGTGGGTTAATGTTGAGGAGTGTAGACGCAGTGGTGGGGTAATGAGGAGTGTAGACGCAGTGGTGGGGTAATGTTGAGGAGTGTAGACGCAGTGGTGGGGTAATGTTGGAGGAGTGTAGACGCAGTGGTGGGGTAATGTTGGAGGAGTGTAGACGCAGTGGTGGGGTAACGTTGAGGAGTGTAGACGCAGTGGTGGGGGAACGGTGAGGAGTGTAGACGCAGTGGTGGGGTAACATTGAGGAGTGTAGACGCAGTGGTGGGGTAATGTTGGAGGAGTGTAGACGCAGTGGTGGGGTAATGTTGAGGAGTGTAGACGCAGTGGTGGGGTAATGTTGAGGAGTGTAGACGCAGTGGTGGGGTAATGTTGAGGAGTGTAGACGCAGTGGTGGGGTAATGTTGAGGAGTGTAGACGCAGTGGTGGGGTAATGTTGAGGAGTGTAGACGCAGTGGTGGGGTAATGAGGAGTGTAGACGCAGTGGTGGGGTAATGTTGAGGAGTGTAGACGCAGTGGTGGGGTAACGTTGAGGAGTGTAGACGCAGTGGTGGGGTAACGTTGAGGAGTGTAGACGCAGTGGTGGGGTAATGTTGAGGAGTGTAGACGCAGTGGTGGGGTAATGAGGAGTGTAGACGCAGTGGTGGGGTAATGAGGAGTGTAGACGCAGTGGTGGGGTAATGAGGAGTGTAGACGCAGTGGTGGGGTAACGTTGAGGAGTGTAGACGCAGTGGTAGGGTAACGTTGAGGAGTGTAGACGCAGTGGTGGGGTAATGTTGAGGAGTGTAGACGCAGTGGTGGGGTAATGTTGAGGAGTGTAGACGCAGTGGTGGGGTAATGAGGAGTGTAGACGCAGTGGTGGGGTAATGTTGAGGAGTGTAGACGCAGTGGTGGGGTAATGTTGAGGAGTGTAGACGCAGTGGTGGGGTAATGTTGAGGAGTGTAGACGCAGTGGTGGGGTAATGAGGAGTGTAGACGCAGTGGTGGGGTAATGTTGAGGAGTGTAGACGCAGTGGTGGGGTAATGTTGAGGAGTGTAGACGCAGTGGTGGGGTAATGTTGAGGAGTGTAGACGCAGTGGTGGGGTAATGTTGAGGAGTGTAGACGCAGTGGTGGGGTAATGTTGAGGAGTGTAGACGCAGTGGTGGGGTAATGTTGAGGAGTGTAGATGCAGTGGGGGGGTAATGAGGAGTGTAGACGCAGTGGTGGGGTAATGTTGAGGAGTGTAGATGCAGTGGGGGGGTAATGAGGAGTGTAGACGCAGTGGTGGGGTAATGTTGAGGAGTGTAGACGCAGTGGTGGGGTAACGTTGAGGAGTGTAGATGCAGTGGTGGGGGAATGTTGGAGGAGTGTAGACGCAGTGGTGGGGTAATGAGGAGTGTAGACGCAGTGGTGGGGTAATGAGGAGTGTAGACGCAGTGGTGGGGTAATGAGGAGTGTAGACGCAGTGGTGGGGTAATGTTGGAGGAGTGTAGACGCAGTGGTGGGGTAATGTTGAGGAGTGTAGACGCAGTGGTGGGGTAATGGTGAGGAGTGTAGACGCAGTGGGGGGGTAATGAGGAGTGTAGACGCAGTGGTGGGGGAATGTTGGAGGAGTGTAGACGCAGTGGTGGGGTAATGTTGGAGGAGTGTAGACGCAGTGGTGGGGTAATGTTGGAGGAGTGTAGACGCAGTGGTGGGGTAATGTTGGAGGAGTGTAGACGCAGTGGTGGGGTAATGTTGGAGGAGTGTAGACGCAGTGGTGGGGTAATGAGGAGTGTAGACGCAGTGGTGGGGTAATGAGGAGTGTAGACGCAGTGGTGGGGGAATGTTGAGGAGTGTAGACGCAGTGGTGGGGTAACATTGAGGAGTGTAGACGCAGTGGTGGGGTAATGTTGGAGGAGTGTAGACGCAGTGGTGGGGTAATGTTGAGGAGTGTAGACGCAGTGGTGGGGTAATGTTGAGGAGTGTAGACGCAGTGGTGGGGTAATGTTGAGGAGTGTAGACGCAGTGGTGGGGTAATGTTGAGGAGTGTAGACGCAGTGGTGGGGTAATGTTGGAGGAGTGTAGACGCAGTGGTGGGGTAATGTTGGAGGAGTGTAGACGCAGTGGTGGGGTAATGAGGAGTGTAGACGCAGTGGTGGGGTAATGAGGAGTGTAGACGCAGTGGTGGGGTAATGTTGGAGGAGTGTAGACGCAGTGGTGGGGTAATGAGGAGTGTAGACGCAGTGGTGGGGTAATGAGGAGTGTAGACGCAGTGGTGGGGTAATGAGGAGTGTAGACGCAGTGGTGGGGTAATGAGGAGTGTAGACGCAGTGGTGGGGTAATGAGGAGTGTAGACGCAGTGGTGGGGTAATGAGGAGTGTAGACGCAGTGGTGGGGTAATGAGGAGTGTAGACGCAGTGGTGGGGTAATGTTGAGGAGTGTAGACGCAGTGGTGGGGTAATGTTGAGGAGTGTAGACGCAGTGGTGGGGTAATGTTGAGGAGTGTAGACGCAGTGGTGGGGTAATGTTGAGGAGTGTAGACGCAGTGGTGGGGTAATGTTGAGGAGTGTAGACGCAGTGGTGGGGTAATGTTGAGGAGTGTAGACGCAGTGGTGGGGTAATGTTGGAGGAGTGTAGACGCAGTGGTGGGGTAACGTTGAGGAGTGTAGACGCAGTGGTAGGGTAACGTTGAGGAGTGTAGACGCAGTGGTGGGTTAATGTTGAGGAGTGTAGACGCAGTGGTGGGGTAATGAGGAGTGTAGACGCAGTGGTGGGGTAATGTTGAGGAGTGTAGACGCAGTGGTGGGGTAATGTTGAGGAGTGTAGACGCAGTGGTGGGGTAATGTTGGAGGAGTGTAGACGCAGTGGTGGGGTAATGTTGAGGAGTGTAGACGCAGTGGTGGGGTAATGAGGAGTGTAGACGCAGTGGTGGGGTAATGAGGAGTGTAGACGCAGTGGTGGGGTAATGTTGAGGAGTGTAGACGCAGTGGTGGGGTAACGTTGAGGAGTGTAGACGCAGTGGTGGGGGAACGGTGAGGAGTGTAGACGCAGTGGTGGGGTAACATTGAGGAGTGTAGACGCAGTGGTGGGGTAATGTTGGAGGAGTGTAGACGCAGTGGTGGGGTAATGTTGAGGAGTGTAGACGCAGTGGTGGGGTAATGTTGAGGAGTGTAGACGCAGTGGTGGGGTAATGAGGAGTGTAGACGCAGTGGTGGGGTAATGTTGAGGAGTGTAGACGCAGTGGTGGGGTAATGTTGAGGAGTGTAGACGCAGTGGTGGGGTAATGAGGAGTGTAGACGCAGTGGTGGGGTAATGAGGAGTGTAGACGCAGTGGTGGGGTAATGTTGAGGAGTGTAGACGCAGTGGTGGGGTAATGAGGAGTGTAGACGCAGTGGTGGGGTAATGAGGAGTGTAGACGCAGTGGTGGGGTAATGAGGAGTGTAGACGCAGTGGTGGGGTAATGTTGAGGAGTGTAGACGCAGTGGTGGGGTAATGTTGAGGAGTGTAGACGCAGTGGTGGGGTAATGTTGGAGGAGTGTAGACGCAGTGGTGGGGTAATGTTGGAGGAGTGTAGACGCAGTGGTGGGGTAATGTTGGAGGAGTGTAGACGCAGTGGTGGGGTAATGTTGAGGAGTGTAGACGCAGTGGTGGGGTAATGTTGAGGAGTGTAGACGCAGTGGTGGGGTAACGTTGAGGAGTGTAGACGCAGTGGTGGGGTAATGTTGAGGAGTGTAGACGCAGTGGTGGGGTAATGAGGAGTGTAGACGCAGTGGTGGGGTAATGAGGAGTGTAGACGCAGTGGTGGGGTAATGTTGAGGAGTGTAGACGCAGTGGTGGGGTAATGTTGAGGAGTGTAGACGCAGTGGTGGGGTAATGAGGAGTGTAGACGCAGTGGTGGGGTAATGAGGAGTGTAGACGCAGTGGTGGGGTAATGTTGAGGAGTGTAGACGCAGTGGTGGGGTAATGAGGAGTGTAGACGCAGTGGTGGGGTAATGAGGAGTGTAGACGCAGTGGTGGGGTAATGAGGAGTGTAGACGCAGTGGTGGGGTAATGTTGAGGAGTGTAGACGCAGTGGTGGGGTAATGAGGAGTGTAGACGCAGTGGTGGGGTAATGAGGAGTGTAGACGCAGTGGTGGGGTAATGAGGAGTGTAGACGCAGTGGTGGGGTAATGTTGAGGAGTGTAGACGCAGTGGTGGGGTAATGTTGGAGGAGTGTAGACGCAGTGGTGGGGTAATGTTGAGGAGTGTAGACGCAGTGGTGGGGTAATGTTGGAGGAGTGTAGACGCAGTGGTGGGGTAATGTTGGAGGAGTGTAGACGCAGTGGTGGGGTAATGTTGAGGAGTGTAGACGCAGTGGTGGGGTAATGTTGGAGGAGTGTAGACGCAGTGGTGGGGTAATGTTGAGGAGTGTAGACGCAGTGGTGGGGTAATGTTGGAGGAGTGTAGACGCAGTGGTGGGGTAACGTTGAGGAGTGTAGACGCAGTGGTGGGGTAATGTTGAGGAGTGTAGACGCAGTGGTGGGGTAATGAGGAGTGTAGACGCAGTGGTGGGGTAATGAGGAGTGTAGACGCAGTGGTGGGGTAATGTTGAGGAGTGTAGACGCAGTGGTGGGGTAATGTTGAGGAGTGTAGACGCAGTGGTGGGGTAATGAGGAGTGTAGACGCAGTGGTGGGGTAATGAGGAGTGTAGACGCAGTGGTGGGGTAATGTTGAGGAGTGTAGACGCAGTGGTGGGGTAATGAGGAGTGTAGACGCAGTGGTGGGGTAATGAGGAGTGTAGACGCAGTGGTGGGGTAATGAGGAGTGTAGACGCAGTGGTGGGGTAATGTTGAGGAGTGTAGACGCAGTGGTGGGGTAATGAGGAGTGTAGACGCAGTGGTGGGGTAATGAGGAGTGTAGACGCAGTGGTGGGGTAATGAGGAGTGTAGACGCAGTGGTGGGGTAATGAGGAGTGTAGACGCAGTGGTGGGGTAATGAGGAGTGTAGACGCAGTGGTGGGGTAATGAGGAGTGTAGACGCAGTGGTGGGGTAATGAGGAGTGTAGACGCAGTGGTGGGGTAATGAGGAGTGTAGACGCAGTGGTGGGGTAATGTTGAGGAGTGTAGACGCAGTGGTGGGGTAACGTTGAGGAGTGTAGACGCAGTGGTGGGGTAATGTTGAGGAGTGTAGACGCAGTGGTGGGGTAATGTTGAGGAGTGTAGACGCAGTGGTGGGGTAATGAGGAGTGTAGACGCAGTGGTGGGGTAATGTTGAGGAGTGTAGACGCAGTGGTGGGGTAATGTTGAGGAGTGTAGACGCAGTGGTGGGGTAATGAGGAGTGTAGACGCAGTGGTGGGGTAATGAGGAGTGTAGACGCAGTGGTGGGGTAATGTTGAGGAGTGTAGACGCAGTGGTGGGGTAATGAGGAGTGTAGACGCAGTGGTGGGGTAATGAGGAGTGTAGACGCAGTGGTGGGGTAATGAGGAGTGTAGACGCAGTGGTGGGGTAATGTTGAGGAGTGTAGACGCAGTGGTGGGGTAATGTTGAGGAGTGTAGACGCAGTGGTGGGGTAATGTTGGAGGAGTGTAGACGCAGTGGTGGGGTAATGTTGGAGGAGTGTAGACGCAGTGGTGGGGTAATGTTGGAGGAGTGTAGACGCAGTGGTGGGGTAATGTTGAGGAGTGTAGACGCAGTGGTGGGGTAATGTTGGAGGAGTGTAGACGCAGTGGTGGGGTAACGTTGAGGAGTGTAGACGCAGTGGTGGGGTAATGTTGAGGAGTGTAGACGCAGTGGTGGGGTAATGAGGAGTGTAGACGCAGTGGTGGGGTAATGAGGAGTGTAGACGCAGTGGTGGGGTAATGTTGAGGAGTGTAGACGCAGTGGTGGGGTAATGTTGAGGAGTGTAGACGCAGTGGTGGGGTAATGAGGAGTGTAGACGCAGTGGTGGGGTAATGAGGAGTGTAGACGCAGTGGTGGGGTAATGTTGAGGAGTGTAGACGCAGTGGTGGGGTAATGAGGAGTGTAGACGCAGTGGTGGGGTAATGAGGAGTGTAGACGCAGTGGTGGGGTAATGAGGAGTGTAGACGCAGTGGTGGGGTAATGTTGAGGAGTGTAGACGCAGTGGTGGGGTAATGAGGAGTGTAGACGCAGTGGTGGGGTAATGAGGAGTGTAGACGCAGTGGTGGGGTAATGAGGAGTGTAGACGCAGTGGTGGGGTAATGTTGAGGAGTGTAGACGCAGTGGTGGGGTAATGTTGGAGGAGTGTAGACGCAGTGGTGGGGTAATGTTGAGGAGTGTAGACGCAGTGGTGGGGTAATGTTGGAGGAGTGTAGACGCAGTGGTGGGGTAATGTTGGAGGAGTGTAGACGCAGTGGTGGGGTAATGTTGAGGAGTGTAGACGCAGTGGTGGGGTAATGTTGGAGGAGTGTAGACGCAGTGGTGGGGTAATGTTGAGGAGTGTAGACGCAGTGGTGGGGTAATGTTGGAGGAGTGTAGACGCAGTGGTGGGGTAACGTTGAGGAGTGTAGACGCAGTGGTGGGGTAATGTTGAGGAGTGTAGACGCAGTGGTGGGGTAATGAGGAGTGTAGACGCAGTGGTGGGGTAATGAGGAGTGTAGACGCAGTGGTGGGGTAATGTTGAGGAGTGTAGACGCAGTGGTGGGGTAATGTTGGAGGAGTGTAGACGCAGTGGTGGGGTAATGTTGGAGGAGTGTAGACGCAGTGGTGGGGTAATGAGGAGTGTAGACGCAGTGGTGGGGTAATGAGGAGTGTAGACGCAGTGGTGGGGTAATGAGGAGTGTAGACGCAGTGGTGGGGTAATGAGGAGTGTAGACGCAGTGGTGGGGTAATGAGGAGTGTAGACGCAGTGGTGGGGTAATGAGGAGTGTAGACACAGTGGTGGGGTAATGAGGAGTGTAGACGCAGTGGTGGGGTAATGAGGAGTGTAGACGCAGTGGTGGGGTAATGTTGAGGAGTGTAGACGCAGTGGTGGGGTAATGTTGAGGAGTGTAGACGCAGTGGTGGGGTAATGAGGAGTGTAGACGCAGTGGTGGGGTAATGTTGAGGAGTGTAGACGCAGTGGTGGGGTAATGTTGAGGAGTGTAGACGCAGTGGTGGGGTAATGTTGAGGAGTGTAGACGCAGTGGTGGGGTAATGTTGGAGGAGTGTAGACGCAGTGGTGGGGTAATGAGGAGTGTAGACGCAGTGGTGGGGTAATGAGGAGTGTAGACGCAGTGGTGGGGTAATGTTGGAGGAGTGTAGACGCAGTGGTGGGGTAATGAGGAGTGTAGACGCAGTGGTGGGGTAATGAGGAGTGTAGACGCAGTGGTGGGGTAATGAGGAGTGTAGACGCAGTGGTGGGGTAATGAGGAGTGTAGACGCAGTGGTGGGGTAATGAGGAGTGTAGACGCAGTGGTGGGGTAATGAGGAGTGTAGACGCAGTGGTGGGGTAATGAGGAGTGTAGACGCAGTGGTGGGGTAATGAGGAGTGTAGACGCAGTGGTGGGGTAATGTTGAGGAGTGTAGACGCAGTGGTGGGGTAATGTTGAGGAGTGTAGACGCAGTGGTGGGGTAATGTTGAGGAGTGTAGACGCAGTGGTGGGGTAATGTTGGAGGAGTGTAGACGCAGTGGTGGGGTAACGTTGAGGAGTGTAGACGCAGTGGTAGGGTAACGTTGAGGAGTGTAGACGCAGTGGTGGGTTAATGTTGAGGAGTGTAGACGCAGTGGTGGGGTAATGAGGAGTGTAGACGCAGTGGTGGGGTAATGTTGAGGAGTGTAGACGCAGTGGTGGGGTAATGTTGGAGGAGTGTAGACGCAGTGGTGGGGTAATGTTGGAGGAGTGTAGACGCAGTGGTGGGGTAACGTTGAGGAGTGTAGACGCAGTGGTGGGGGAACGGTGAGGAGTGTAGACGCAGTGGTGGGGTAACATTGAGGAGTGTAGACGCAGTGGTGGGGTAATGTTGGAGGAGTGTAGACGCAGTGGTGGGGTAATGTTGAGGAGTGTAGACGCAGTGGTGGGGTAATGTTGAGGAGTGTAGACGCAGTGGTGGGGTAATGTTGAGGAGTGTAGACGCAGTGGTGGGGTAATGTTGAGGAGTGTAGACGCAGTGGTGGGGTAATGTTGAGGAGTGTAGACGCAGTGGTGGGGTAATGAGGAGTGTAGACGCAGTGGTGGGGTAATGTTGAGGAGTGTAGACGCAGTGGTGGGGTAACGTTGAGGAGTGTAGACGCAGTGGTGGGGTAACGTTGAGGAGTGTAGACGCAGTGGTGGGGTAATGTTGAGGAGTGTAGACGCAGTGGTGGGGTAATGAGGAGTGTAGACGCAGTGGTGGGGTAATGAGGAGTGTAGACGCAGTGGTGGGGTAATGAGGAGTGTAGACGCAGTGGTGGGGTAACGTTGAGGAGTGTAGACGCAGTGGTAGGGTAACGTTGAGGAGTGTAGACGCAGTGGTGGGGTAATGTTGAGGAGTGTAGACGCAGTGGTGGGGTAATGTTGAGGAGTGTAGACGCAGTGGGGGGGTAATGAGGAGTGTAGACGCAGTGGTGGGGTAATGTTGAGGAGTGTAGACGCAGTGGTGGGGTAACGTTGAGGAGTGTAGATGCAGTGGTGGGGGAATGTTGGAGGAGTGTAGACGCAGTGGTGGGGTAATGAGGAGTGTAGACGCAGTGGTGGGGTAATGAGGAGTGTAGACGCAGTGGTGGGGTAATGAGGAGTGTAGACGCAGTGGTGGGGTAATGTTGGAGGAGTGTAGACGCAGTGGTGGGGTAATGTTGAGGAGTGTAGACGCAGTGGTGGGGTAATGGTGAGGAGTGTAGACGCAGTGGGGGGGTAATGAGGAGTGTAGACGCAGTGGTGGGGGAATGTTGGAGGAGTGTAGACGCAGTGGTGGGGTAATGTTGGAGGAGTGTAGACGCAGTGGTGGGGTAATGTTGGAGGAGTGTAGACGCAGTGGTGGGGTAATGTTGGAGGAGTGTAGACGCAGTGGTGGGGTAATGTTGGAGGAGTGTAGACGCAGTGGTGGGGTAATGAGGAGTGTAGACGCAGTGGTGGGGTAATGAGGAGTGTAGACGCAGTGGTGGGGGAATGTTGAGGAGTGTAGACGCAGTGGTGGGGTAACATTGAGGAGTGTAGACGCAGTGGTGGGGTAATGTTGGAGGAGTGTAGACGCAGTGGTGGGGTAATGTTGAGGAGTGTAGACGCAGTGGTGGGGTAATGTTGAGGAGTGTAGACGCAGTGGTGGGGTAATGTTGAGGAGTGTAGACGCAGTGGTGGGGTAATGTTGAGGAGTGTAGACGCAGTGGTGGGGTAATGTTGGAGGAGTGTAGACGCAGTGGTGGGGTAATGTTGGAGGAGTGTAGACGCAGTGGTGGGGTAATGAGGAGTGTAGACGCAGTGGTGGGGTAATGAGGAGTGTAGACGCAGTGGTGGGGTAATGTTGGAGGAGTGTAGACGCAGTGGTGGGGTAATGAGGAGTGTAGACGCAGTGGTGGGGTAATGAGGAGTGTAGACGCAGTGGTGGGGTAATGAGGAGTGTAGACGCAGTGGTGGGGTAATGAGGAGTGTAGACGCAGTGGTGGGGTAATGAGGAGTGTAGACGCAGTGGTGGGGTAATGAGGAGTGTAGACGCAGTGGTGGGGTAATGAGGAGTGTAGACGCAGTGGTGGGGTAATGTTGAGGAGTGTAGACGCAGTGGTGGGGTAATGTTGAGGAGTGTAGACGCAGTGGTGGGGTAATGTTGAGGAGTGTAGACGCAGTGGTGGGGTAATGTTGAGGAGTGTAGACGCAGTGGTGGGGTAATGTTGAGGAGTGTAGACGCAGTGGTGGGGTAATGTTGAGGAGTGTAGACGCAGTGGTGGGGTAATGTTGGAGGAGTGTAGACGCAGTGGTGGGGGAATGTTGAGGAGTGTAGACGCAGTGGTGGGGTAATGAGGAGTGTAGACGCAGTGGTGGGGTAATGTTGAGGAGTGTAGACGCAGTGGTGGGGTAATGTTGAGGAGTGTAGACGCAGTGGTGGGGTAATGAGGAGTGTAGACGCAGTGGTGGGGTAATGAGGAGTGTAGACGCAGTGGTGGGGTAATGTTGAGGAGTGTAGACGCAGTGGTGGGGTAATGAGGAGTGTAGACGCAGTGGTGGGGTAATGAGGAGTGTAGACGCAGTGGTGGGGTAATGAGGAGTGTAGACGCAGTGGTGGGGTAATGTTGAGGAGTGTAGACGCAGTGGTGGGGTAATGAGGAGTGTAGACGCAGTGGTGGGGTAATGAGGAGTGTAGACGCAGTGGTGGGGTAATGAGGAGTGTAGACGCAGTGGTGGGGTAACAGTGAGGATTAGGGGCGGACTGACCATTTGGAAACTCAGGCAGTGCCCGAGGGCCCGGGGTCAGTAGGGGGCCCCATGAGATGTCCCTGGTACCTTTATCATAGGCTTTTTTGAGTGTGGGCAAGGACACAGGGGCCCCATGATCCCCTATTGCCCGGGGGCCCCATGATCCCCTATTGCCCGGGGGCCCCATGATCCCCTATTGCCCGGGGGCCCCATGATCCCCTATTGCCCGGGGGCCCCGTGAGTTGTCAGTCCAGCCGTTGAGGAATGTAGACACAGTGGTCGGGTATGCAGTCTCCAGAACCGAACTCCTTCCTCTGTGTCCCGGATCACCCCACATACGGATCAGGGTACAGTCGGGCTCCTCATTGCCACCCCCTCCCCCCGAGATATCCTTTAGGGGTGAGGAGGTAGGTAAACCGGAAGTCATCAGTACGTGACCCGTCACTCACCCCCCGGTCTCGCCGGTCCTTCTATCGATGTTCCGCTCAGCTTCCGGTCCTTCTTCTCCACCCACTTCCGGATTTCCAAGCTCCGCCCATTCATAACCATTTTATTTACATAATACCGCCTATGCCCCGCCCTCTTTTCCCTTACAGCCCCGCCCTTGAATCCCTCCCACTCCCTTCTTGATCGCTAAAAGGCGGAACGAACCTCTTCATTGCATCCATAGACCCCTCCTCTTTATTTACATGGCTCCGCCTCTCCACAGCGTCCTTCATCTCCATGGAAACCCGAACTAAAAGGCGAACTCCCAGCCTTAAGAGCTCGGTAACCGAAAGCTTCACCTCAGCGGGGTCACCATCCCCCCCGGGGGTCACCATCCCCCATCATCCACCCGGCATCACCATCCACCTCACCGGGGTCACCATCCCCCCCGGGGGTCACCATCCCCCATCATCCTCCCGGCATCACCATCCACCTCTCCGGGGTCACCATCCCCCTCCGGGGGTCACCATTCCCAATCATCCCCCCGGCATCACCATCCACCTCCCCCAGGGACAACATTCCCCTGCACCCCCCTCCCCGGAGTTACCATCCCCCCGGCATCACTATCCCCCTCCCCAGGGTCACCATCCCCCTCCCCCGGGGTCACCATCCCCCATCATCCCCCCGGCCTTAACATCCACCTCCCGGGGTCACAATCCCCCCTCACCTGGGGTCACATCCACCATCACCCTCCCCCAGGGACACCATCCTCCCTCCACCCCCCCTCCCTGGAGTCACCATTCCCCATTCACCCACCTGGGGTCACCATCCCCCATCCACCTCCCCAGGGTCACCATCCCCCTCCCCCAGGGTCACCATCCCCCTCCCCCAGGGTCACCATCCCCCATCCACCCCCCGGCATAACCATATACCCCCCATGGTCACCATCCCCCTCCCCCAGGGTGACCATCCCCCTCGACCAGGGTCACAATCCCCCATCCACCCCCCTGTGGTCACCATCCCCCCTCCCCTGGGGTCACATCCCCCATCGTCCTCCCTCGGGGTCACCATCCCCCCTCCACCCCCCTGGGTCACAATCCCCCCTCCCCTGGGGTCACATCCACCATCGCCCTCCCCCGGGGTCACCATCCCCCATCTACCCCCCTGGAATCACCATCCCCCCTCCCCCGGGGTCACCATCCCCCCTCCCCTGGAGTCACATCCACCATCGCCCTACCCCGGGGTCACCATCCCCATCCACCCCCCGGGGTCACCATCCCTCATCCACCCCCCGGCATCACCATATACCCCCCATGGTCACCATCCCCCTCCCCCGGGGTCACCATCCCCCCTCCCCTGGAGTCACATCCACCATCGCCCTACCCCGGGGTCACCATCCCCATCCACCCCCCGGCATCACCATATACCCCCCATGGTCACCATCCCTCTCCCCCAGGGTCACCATCACCCTTCCACCCCCCTGGGGTTACCATCCACCCCTCGGGATCACCATCCAGCCCCTGTGGTCACCATCCCCCTCCCACGGGGTCCCCATCCCCCCTCCCCTGGGGTCACATCCACCATCGCCCTCCCTCGGGGTCACCATCCCCCATCCACCCCCCCAGGTCACAATCACCCCTGCCTTGGGGTCACATCCACCATCGCCCTCCCTCGGGGTCACAATCATCCCTCCCCTGGGGTCACATCCACCATCGCCCTCCCCCAGGGTTACCATCCTCCATCCACCCCCCTGGAGTCACCATCCCCCTCCCCCGGGGTCACCATCCCCCCTCCCTTGGAGTCACATCCACCATCGCCCTCCCCCCGGGGTCACCATCCACCCCTCCCCCGGGGTCACCATTCCCCTCCCCCTGTGTCACAATCCTCCCCCCCTCCACTGGGGTCACCATTCCCCTCCCCTGGGGTCACTAACCCCCATCTCCTCCCCTGGGGTCACCATCCCTAATCCCCCTCCCCTAGGGTCACCATTTCCGCCCAGGGTCACCATCCCCCCCAGAGTCACCATCCCCCTTGGGGTCACTGTCCCCCCATCCCCCCTCCTCAAAGTCACTATCCCCCTCCCCCAGGGTCCCCATCCCCCCCCCAAGTCATTGTCCACCTCACCTGGGGTCACCATCCCCCATCTCCTCCCCTGGGGTCACCATCCCCCCCTGGGGTCACCATCCCTTATCCTCCTCACCTGGGGTCACCATCCCCCCCAGAGTCACCATCCCCCCCTGGGGTCACCATCCCTTATCCTCCTCACCTGAGGTCACCATTTCTGCCCAGGGTCACCATCCCCCCCAGAGTCACCATCCCCCCCTGGGGTCACCATCCCCCTTGGGGTCACTGTCCCCCCATCCCCCCTCCTCAAAGTCACCATCCCCCTCCCCCAGGGTCCCCATCCCCCCCCAAGTCATTGTCCACCTCACCCTGGGTCACCATTCCTCATATCCTCCCCCGAGGTCACAATCCCCCCCCTCCCCTGGGGTCACCATCCCCCATCTCCTCCCCTGGGGTCACCATCCCCCATCTCCTCCCCTGGGGTCATCATCCCTCCCTCCCCCCCCCAGGGTCACCATCCCTCTCCCCCGGGGTCACCATCCCTTATCCCCCTTCCCTGAGGTCACCCTCCCGGGGTCACCATTTCCCCCCCAGAGTCACTGTACCCCATCCCCCTGGGTCACCATCCCCCTCCCCTGGGGTCTCCGTTGCCCCCCACCCCCGGAGTCACCATCCCCCTCCTTCTGGGGTCAACAACCCCCATGCTACCCCCCTGGACCCCTACTCCACCAGGTTACTAAACCCTTCATCCTCCCTCCCAGGTCACCAGACCCCTTCTTGTGGGTCAAAGGACCCCTACTCCACCAGGTTACTAAACCCTTCATCCTCCCTCCCGGGTCACCAGACCCCCTTCTCTTGGGTCACAGGACCCCTACTCCACCAAGTTACTAAACCCTTCATCCTCCCTCCCGGGTCACCAGACCCCCTTCTCGTGGGTCACAGGACCCCTACTCCACCAGGTTACTAAACCCTTCATCCTCCCTCCCAGGTCACCAGACCCCTTCTTGTGGGTCACAGGACCCCTACTCCACCAGGTTACTAAACCCTTCATCCTCCCTCCCGGGTCACCAGACCCCCTTCTTTTGGGTCACAGGACCCCTACTCCACCAGGTTACTAAACCCTTCATCTTCCCTCCCGGGTCACCAGACCCCCTTCTCTTGGGTCACAGGACCCCTACTCCACCAAGTTACTAAACCCTTCATCCTCCCTCCCGGGTCACCAGACCCCCTTCTCGTGGGTCACAGGACCCCTACTCCACCAGGTTACTAAACCCTTCATCCTCCCTCCCAGGTCACCAGACCCCTTCTTGTGGGTCACAGGACCCCTACTCCACCAGGTTACTAAACCCTTCATCCTCCCTCCCGGGTCACCAGACCCCCTTCTCTTGGGTCACAGGACCCCTACTCCACCAAGTTACTAAACCCTTCATCCTCCCTCTCGGGTCACCAGACCCCCTTCTCGTGGGTCACAGGACCCCTACTCCACCAGGTTACTAAACCCTTCATCCTCCCTCCCAGGTCACCAGACCCCCTTCTCTTGGGTCACAGGACCCCTACTCCACCAGGTTACTAAACCCTTCATCCTCCCTCCCGGGTCACCAGACCCCCTTCTCTTGGGTCACAGGACCCCTACTCCACCAAGTTACTAAACCCTTCATCCTCCCTCCCGGGTCACCAGACCCCCTTCTCTTGGGTCACAGGACCCCTACTCCACCAGGTTACTAAACCCTTCATCCTCCCTCCCGGGTCACCAGACCCCCTTCTTGTGGGTCACAGGACCCCTACTCCACCAGGTTACTAAACCCTTTATCCTCCCTCCCAGGTCACCAGACCCCCTTCTCTTGGGTCACAGGACCCCTACTCCACCAGGTTACTAAACCCTTCATCTTCCCTCCCGGGTCACCAGACCCCCTTCTCTTTGGTCACAGGACCCCTACTCCACCAGGTTACTAAACCCTTCATCCTCCCTCCTGGGTCACCAGACCCCTTCTCGTGGGTCACAGGACCCCTACTCCACCAGGTTACTAATCCCTTCATCCTCCCTCCTGGGTCACCAGACCCCTTCTCGTGGGTCACAGGACCCCTACTCCACCAGGTTACTAAACCCTTCATCCTCCCTCCCGGGTCACCAGACCCCCTTCTCTTGGGTCACAGGACCCCTACTCCACCAAGTTACTAAACCCTTCATCCTCCCTTCCGGGTCACCAGACCCCCTTCTCTTGGGTCACAGGACCCCTACTCCACCAAGTTACTAAACCCTTCATCCTCCCTTCCGGGTCACCAGACCCCCTTCTCTTGGGTCACAGGACCCCTACTCCACCAAGTTACTAAACCCTTCATCCTCCCTTCCGGGTCACCAGACCCCCTTCTCTTGGGTCACAGGACCCCTACTCCACCAGGTTACTAAACCCTTCATCTTCCCTCCCGGGTCACCAGACCCCCTTTTCTTTGGTCACAGGACCCCTACTCCACCAGGTTACTAAACCCTTCATCCTCCCTCCCGGGTCACCAGACCCCCTTCTCTTGGGTCACAGGACCCCTACTCCACCAGGTTACTAAACCCTTCATCCTCCCTCCTGGGTCACCAGACCCCCTTCTCTTTGGTCACAGGACCCCTACTCCACCAGGTTACTAAACCCTTCATCCTCCCTCCCGGGTCACAGGACCCCCTTCTCTTGGGTCACAGGACCCCTACTCCACCAGGTTACTAAACCCTTCATCTTCCCTCCCGGGTCACCAGACCCCCTTCTCTTTGGTCACAGGACCCCTACTCCACCAGGTTACTAAACCCTTCATCCTCCCTCCCGGGTCACAGGACCCCTACTCCACCAGGATACTAAACCCTTCATCCTCCCTCCTGGGTCACCAGACCCCCTTCTCTTTGGTCACAGGACCCCTACTCCACCAGGTTACTAAACCCTTCATCCTCCCTCCAGGGTCACAGGACCCCCTTCTCTTGGGTCACAGGACCCCTACTCCACCAGGTTACTAAACCCTTCATCTTCCCTCCCGGGTCACCAGACCCCCTTCTCTTTGGTCACAGGACCCCTACTCCACCAGGTTACTAAACCCTTCATCCTCCCTCCCGGGTCACCAGACCCCCTTCTCTTGGGTCACAGGACCCCTACTCCACCAGGTTACTAAACCCTTCATCCTCCCTCCTGGGTCACCAGACCCCCTTCTCTTTGGTCACAGGACCCCTACTCCACCAGGTTACTAAACCCTTCATCCTCCCTCCTGGGTCACAGGACCCCCTTCTCTTGGGTCACAGGACCCCTACTCCACCAGGTTACTAAACCCTTCATCTTCCCTCCCGGGTCACCAGACCCCCTTCTCTTTGGTCACAGGACCCCTACTCCACCAGGTTACTAAACCCTTCATCTTCCCTCCCGGGTCACCAGACCCCCTTCTCTTGGGTCACAGGACCCCTACTCCACCAGGTTACTAAACCCTTCATCCTCCCTCCTGGGTCACCAGACCCCCTTCTCTTTGGTCACAGGACCCCTACTCCACCAGGTTACTAAACCCTTCATCCTCTCTCCCGGGTCACAGGACCCCTACTCCACCAGGATACTAAACCCTTCATCCTCCCTCCCGGGTCACCAGACCCCCTTCTCATTGGTAACAGGACCCCTACTTCCCATAATCCCAATAGGCCTATCATGGAGAGATTACAGGAAGGTATATAATATGATGTGTGATTCCTCTTCTCTCTTGTAGTGATCACAGGATGGATCCCGACCTAGGAACTAGGAATCCTCATCATCCCCAACTGAGAGCAGATCCTGATCCCCAACTGAGAACAGGTCATCCTCATCCCAAACTGAGAAAAGATGATCCTCATCCCCACCTGAGAACAGGTAATCCTCATCCCCAACTGAAAACAGATCCTCATCCTCATCCCCACCTGAGAACAGGTAATCCTCATCCCCAACTGAGAACAGGTCATCCTCATCCCTACCTGAGAACAGGTAATGCTCATCCCCAACTGAGAACAGTTACTCATCCCCACCTGAGAACAGGTCATCCTCATCCTCATCCCCACCTGAGAACAGGTCATCCTCACCCCTATCAGACAAAGCTGATATAGAGAGTCCATGTGTATTGCAGTCACCAGCGCTCACCCCCGGGGATTGGGAATGTTTGGTATGAAATGCCCAAATGGCGGCCATAGAAGGATATGGGAATTGGGAAATGATGGATAATTGTGGGAAACCCAAAACTTTCTCGGCTTTTCATGAGCCGCACAGAATGGGCTTCCCACCGTCTATATACTGTGTATTGGGCTTCCCGCCATCTATATACTGTATATTGGGCTTCCCACCATCTATATACCGTATATTGGGCTTCCCCCCATCTATATACCGTATATTGGGCTTCCCACCGTCTATATACTGTGTATTGGGCTTCCCGCCATCTATATACTGTATATTGGGCTTCCCACCGTCTATATACTGTGTATTGGGCTTCCCGCCATCTATATACTGTATATTGGGCTTCCCACCATCTATATACCGTATATTGGGCTTCCCCCCATCTATATACCGTATATTGGGCTTCCCACCGTCTATATACTGTGTATTGGGCTTCCCGCCATCTATATACTGTATATTGGGCTTCCCACCATCTATATACTGTATATTGGGCTTCCCACCATCTATATACTGTATATTGGGCTTCCCACCATCTATATACTGTATATTGGGCTTCCCACCATCTATATACTGTATATTGGGCTTCCCACCGTCTATATACTGTATATTGGGCTTCCCACCATCTATATACTGTATATTGGGCTTCCCACCATCTATATACTGTATATTGGGCTTCCCACCATCTATATACCGTATATTGGGCTTCCCACCATCTATATACTGTATATTGGGCTTCCCACCATCTATATACTGTGTATTGGGCTTCCCACCATCTATATACTGTATATTGGGCTTCCCACCGTCTATATACTGTATATTGGGCTTCCCACCATCTATATACTGTATATTGGGCTTCCCGCCATCTATATACTGTATATTGGGCTTCCCACCATCTATATACTGTGTATTGGGCTTCCCACCATCTATATACTGTATATTGGGCTTCCCACCGTCTATATACTGTATATTGGGCTTCCCACCATCTATATACTGTATATTGGGCTTCCCGCCATCTATATACTGTATATTGGGCTTCCCGCCATCTATATACTGTGTATTGGGCTTCCCACCATCTATATACCGTATATTGGGCTTCCCACCATCTATATACCGTATATTGGGCTTCCCACCATCTATATACTGTGTATTGGGCTTCCCACCGTCTATATACTGTATATTGGGCTTCCCACCATCTATATACTGTATATTGGGCTTCCCACCATCTATATACTGTATATTGGGCTTCCCGCCGTCTATATACTGTATATTGGGCTTCCCACCATCTATATACTGTGTATTGGGCTTCCCACCATCTATATACTGTATATTGGGCTTCCCACCATCTATATACTGTGTATTGGGCTTCCCACCATCTATATACTGTATATTGGGCTTCCCACCATCTATATACTGTATATTGGGCTTCCCACCATCTATATACTGTATATTGGGCTTCCCACCATCTATATACTGTATATTGGGCTTCCCACCATCTATATACTGTATATTGGGCTTCCCCCCGTCTATATACTGTATATTGGGCTTCCCACCATCTATATACTGTATATTGGGCTTCCCACCGTCTATATACCGTATATTGGGCTTCCCACCGTCTATATACTGTATATTGGGCTTCCCACCGTCTATATACCGTATATTGGGCTTCCCGCCATCTATATACTGTATATTGGGCTTCCCACCATCTATATACCGTATATTGCCATATATTGGGAACATGGAAGTGGTGGGGGGGAGGAAATGGCTGACAAAGGAAATGACATGAATGAGAAGCTTATCTGCACTCCAGACAAACAAGCAACCCTTACTGGGGTATAACCCCCTAACCCTAACATATTGGGGTACAACCCCCTAACCCTAACATATTGGAGTATAACCCCCACCCCTAACATATTGGAGTATAACCCCTAACCCTAACATATTGGGGTACAACCCCCTAACCCTAACATATTGGAGTATAACCCCCTAACCCTAACATATTGGAGTATAACCCCCTAACCCTAACATATTGGAGTATAACCCCCTAACCCTAACATATTGGGGTATAACCCCCTAACCCTAACATATTGGAGTATAACCCCCTAACCCTAACATATTGGAGTATAACCCCCAACCCTAACATATTGGGGTATAACCCCCTAACCCTAACATATTGGAGTATAACCCCCCAACCCTAACATATTGGAGTATAACCCCCTAACCCTAACATATTGGAGTATAACCCCCTAACCCTAACATATTGGAGTATAACCCCCTAACCCTAACATATTGGGGTATAACCCCCTAACCCTAACATATTGGAGTATAACCCCCTAACCCTAACATATTGGAGTATAACCCCCTAACCCTAACATATTGGAGTATAACCCCCAACCCTAACATATTGGAGTATAACCCCCTAACCCTAACATATTGGAGTATAACCCCCTAACCCTAACATATTGGAGTATAACCCCTAACCCTAACATATTGGAGTATAACCCCCCAACCCTAACATATTGGAGTATAACCCCCACCCCTAACATATTGGAGTATAACCCCCTAACCCTAACATATTGGGGTATAACCCCTAACCCTAACATATTGGGGTATAACCCCCTAACCCTAACATATTGGAGTATAACCCCCTAACCCTAACATATTGGGGTATAACCCCTAACCCTAACATATTGGAGTATAACCCCTAACCCTAACATATTGGAGTATAACCCCCTAACATATTGGAGTATAACCCCCTAACATATTGGAGTATAACCCCCTAACATATTGGGGTATAACCCCTAACCCTAACATATTGGAGTATAACCCCTAACCCTAACATATTGGGGTATAACCCCCTAACCCTAACATATTGGGGTATAACCCCCTAACCCTAACATATTGGAGTATAACCCCTAACCCTAACATATTGGGGTATAACCCCCTAACCCTAACATATTGGGGTATAACCCCCTAACCCTAACATATTGGAGTATAACCCCCACCCCTAACATATTGGAGTATAACCTCCTAACCCTAACATATTGGAGTATAACCCCCTAACATATTGGAGTATAACCCCCTAACATATTGGAGTATAACCCCCTAACATATTGGAGTATAACCCCCTAACATATTGGGGTATAACCCCTAACCCTAACATATTGGAGTATAACCCCCTAACCCTAACATATTGGAGTATAACCCCCTAACCCTAACATATTGGAGTATAACCCCCTAACATATTGGAGTATAACCCCCCAACCCTAACATATTGGAGTATAACCCCTAACCCTAACATATTGGGGTATAACCCCCTAACCCTAACATATTGGAGTATAACCCCCTAACATATTGGAGTATAACCCCCCAACCCTAACATATTGGAGTATAACCCCTAACCCTAACATATTGGGGTATAACCCCCTAACCCTAACATATTGGAGTATAACCCCCCAACCCTAACATATTGGAGTATAACCCCCTAACCCTAACATATTGGAGTATAACCCCTAACCCTAACATATTGGAGTATAACCCCCCAACCCTAACATATTGGAGTATAACCCCCTAACCCTAACATATTGGAGTATAACCCCCTAACATATTGGAGTATAACCCCTAACCCTAACATATTGGAGTATAACCCCTAACCCTAACATATTGGGGTATAACCCCTAACCCTAACATATTGGAGTATAACCCCTAACCCTAACATATTGGGGTATAACCCCCTAACCCTAACATATTGGAGTATAACCCCCTAACCCTAACATATTGGAGTATAACCCCCAACCCTAACATATTGGAGTATAACCCCCCAACCCTAACATATTGGAGTATAACCCCCTAACCCTAACATATTGGAGTATAACCCCCTAACCCTAACATATTGGGGTATAACCACTAACCCTAACATATTGGGGTATAACCCCCTAACCCTAACATATTGGAGTATAACCCCCTAACCCTAACATATTGGGGTATAACCCCCTAACCCTAACATATTGGAGTATAACCCCTAACCCTAACATATTGGGGTATAACCCCCTAACCCTAACATATTGGGGTATAACCCCCTAACCCTAACATATTGGAGTATAACCCCCTAACCCTAACATATTTGAGTATAACCCCTAACCCTAACATATTGGAGTATAACCCCCTAACATATTGGAGTATAACCCCCTAACATATTGGAGTATAACCCCCTAACATATTGGGGTATAACCCCTAACCCTAACATATTGGAGTATAACCCCTAACCCTAACATATTGGAGTATAACCCCTAACCCTAACATATTGGGGTATAACCCCCTAACCCTAACATATTGGAGTATAACCCCCTAACATATTGGAGTATAACCCCCACCCCTAACATATTGGAGTATAACCTCCTAACCCTAACATATTGGAGTATAACCCCCTAACATATTGGAGTATAACCCCCTAACCCTAACATATTGGAGTATAACCCCCTAACATATTGGAGTATAACCCCCTAACCCTAACATATTGGAGTATAACCCCCTAACCCTAACATATTGGAGTATAACCCCCTAACATATTGGAGTATAACCCCCTAACCCTAACATATTGGAGTATAACCCCCTAACATATTGGAGTATAACCCCCTAACCCTAACATATTGGAGTATAACCCCCTAACCCTAACATATTGGAGTATAACCCCCTAACATATTGGAGTATAACCTCCTAACCCTAACATATTGGAGTATAACCCCCTAACCCTAACATATTGGAGTATAACCCCCTAACCCTAACATATTGGAGTATAACCCCTAACCCTAACATATTGGAGTATAACCCCCTAACCCTAACATATTGGAGTATAACCCCCTAACCCTAACATATTGGAGTATAACCCCCTAACCCTAACATATTGGAGTATAACCCCCTAACCCTAACATATTGGAGTATAACCCCTAACCCTAACATATTGGAGTATAACCCCCTAACCCTAACATATTGGAGTATAACCCCCACCCCTAACATATTGGAGTATAACCCCCACCCCTAACATATTGGAGTATAACCCCCTAACCCTAACATATTGGAGTATAACCCCCACCCCTAACATATTGGAGTATAACCCCCACCCCTAACATATTGGAGTATAACCCCCTAACATATTGGAGTATAACCCCCAACCCTAACATATTGGAGTATAACCCCCTAACATATTGGAGTATAACCCCCAACCCTAACAGATTGGAGTATAACCCCCTAACCCTAACATATTGGAGTATAACCCCTAACCCTAACATATTGGAGTATAACCCCCTAACCCTAACATATTGGAGTATAACCCCCTAACCCTAACATATTGGAGTATAACCCCCTAACCCTAACATATTGGAGTATAACCCCCTAACCCTAACATATTGGAGTATAACCCCCAACCCTAACATATTGGAGTATAACCCCCTAACATATTGGAGTATAACCCCCTAACATATTGGAGTATAACCCCCTAACATATTGGAGTATAACCCCCTAACATATTGGAGTATAACCCCTAACCCTAACATATTGGAGTATAACCCCCTAACCCTAACATATTGGAGTATAACCCCCTAACCCTAACATATTGGAGTATAACCCCCTAACCCTAACATATTGGAGTATAACCCCCTAACCCTAACATATTGGAGTATAACCCCCTAACCCTAACATATTGGGGTATAACCCCCTAACCCTAACATATTGGAGTATAACCCCCTAACCCTAACATATTGGAGTATAACCCCCAACCCTAACATATTGGAGTATAACCCCCTAACCCTAACATATTGGAGTATAACCCCCAACCCTAACATATTGGAGTATAACCCCCTAACCCTAACATATTGGAGTATAACCCCCTAACCCTAACATATTGGAGTATAACCCCCTAACCCTAACATATTGGAGTATAACCCCTAACCCTAACATATTGGAGTATAACCCCCCAACCCTAACATATTGGAGTATAACCCCCTAACCCTAACATATTGGGGTATAACCCCTAACCCTAACATATTGGGGTATAACCCCCTAACCCTAACATATTGGAGTATAACCCCCTAACCCTAACATATTGGGGTATAACCCCTAACCCTAACATATTGGAGTATAACCCCTAACCCTAACATATTGGAGTATAACCCCCTAACATATTGGAGTATAACCCCCTAACATATTGGGGTATAACCCCTAACCCTAACATATTGGAGTATAACCCCTAACCCTAACATATTGGGGTATAACCCCCTAACCCTAACATATTGGGGTATAACCCCCTAACCCTAACATATTGGAGTATAACCCCTAACCCTAACATATTGGGGTATAACCCCCTAACCCTAACATATTGGGGTATAACCCCCTAACCCTAACATATTGGAGTATAACCCCCACCCCTAACATATTGGAGTATAACCTCCTAACCCTAACATATTGGAGTATAACCCCCTAACATATTGGAGTATAACCCCCTAACATATTGGAGTATAACCCCCTAACATATTGGAGTATAACCCCCTAACATATTGGGGTATAACCCCTAACCCTAACATATTGGAGTATAACCCCCTAACCCTAACATATTGGAGTATAACCCCCTAACCCTAACATATTGGAGTATAACCCCCTAACATATTGGAGTATAACCCCCCAACCCTAACATATTGGAGTATAACCCCTAACCCTAACATATTGGGGTATAACCCCCTAACCCTAACATATTGGAGTATAACCCCCTAACATATTGGAGTATAACCCCCCAACCCTAACATATTGGAGTATAACCCCTAACCCTAACATATTGGGGTATAACCCCCTAACCCTAACATATTGGAGTATAACCCCCCAACCCTAACATATTGGAGTATAACCCCCTAACCCTAACATATTGGAGTATAACCCCTAACCCTAACATATTGGAGTATAACCCCCCAACCCTAACATATTGGAGTATAACCCCCTAACCCTAACATATTGGAGTATAACCCCCTAACATATTGGAGTATAACCCCTAACCCTAACATATTGGAGTATAACCCCTAACCCTAACATATTGGGGTATAACCCCTAACCCTAACATATTGGAGTATAACCCCTAACCCTAACATATTGGGGTATAACCCCCTAACCCTAACATATTGGAGTATAACCCCCTAACCCTAACATATTGGAGTATAACCCCCAACCCTAACATATTGGAGTATAACCCCCCAACCCTAACATATTGGAGTATAACCCCCTAACCCTAACATATTGGAGTATAACCCCCTAACCCTAACATATTGGGGTATAACCACTAACCCTAACATATTGGGGTATAACCCCCTAACCCTAACATATTGGAGTATAACCCCCTAACCCTAACATATTGGGGTATAACCCCCTAACCCTAACATATTGGAGTATAACCCCTAACCCTAACATATTGGGGTATAACCCCCTAACCCTAACATATTGGAGTATAACCCCCTAACCCTAACATATTTGAGTATAACCCCTAACCCTAACATATTGGTGTATAACCCCTAACCCTAACATATTGGAGTATAACCCCCTAACATATTGGAGTATAACCCCCTAACATATTGGAGTATAACCCCCTAACATATTGGGGTATAACCCCTAACCCTAACATATTGGAGTATAACCCCTAACCCTAACATATTGGAGTATAACCCCTAACCCTAACATATTGGGGTATAACCCCCTAACCCTAACATATTGGAGTATAACCCCCTAACATATTGGAGTATAACCCCCACCCCTAACATATTGGAGTATAACCTCCTAACCCTAACATATTGGAGTATAACCCCCTAACATATTGGAGTATAACCCCCTAACCCTAACATATTGGAGTATAACCCCCTAACATATTGGAGTATAACCCCCTAACCCTAACATATTGGAGTATAACCCCCTAACCCTAACATATTGGAGTATAACCCCCTAACATATTGGAGTATAACCCCCTAACCCTAACATATTGGAGTATAACCCCCTAACATATTGGAGTATAACCCCCTAACCCTAACATATTGGAGTATAACCCCCTAACCCTAACATATTGGAGTATAACCCCCTAACATATTGGAGTATAACCTCCTAACCCTAACATATTGGAGTATAACCCCCTAACCCTAACATATTGGAGTATAACCCCCTAACCCTAACATATTGGAGTATAACCCCTAACCCTAACATATTGGAGTATAACCCCCTAACCCTAACATATTGGAGTATAACCCCCTAACCCTAACATATTGGAGTATAACCCCCTAACCCTAACATATTGGAGTATAACCCCCTAACCCTAACATATTGGAGTATAACCCCTAACCCTAACATATTGGAGTATAACCCCCTAACCCTAACATATTGGAGTATAACCCCCACCCCTAACATATTGGAGTATAACCCCCACCCCTAACATATTGGAGTATAACCCCCTAACCCTAACATATTGGAGTATAACCCCCACCCCTAACATATTGGAGTATAACCCCCACCCCTAACATATTGGAGTATAACCCCCTAACATATTGGAGTATAACCCCCAACCCTAACATATTGGAGTATAACCCCCTAACATATTGGAGTATAACCCCCAACCCTAACAGATTGGAGTATAACCCCCTAACCCTAACATATTGGAGTATAACCCCTAACCCTAACATATTGGAGTATAACCCCCTAACCCTAACATATTGGAGTATAACCCCCTAACCCTAACATATTGGAGTATAACCCCCTAACCCTAACATATTGGAGTATAACCCCCTAACCCTAACATATTGGAGTATAACCCCCAACCCTAACATATTGGAGTATAACCCCCTAACATATTGGAGTATAACCCCCTAACATATTGGAGTATAACCCCCTAACATATTGGAGTATAACCCCTAACCCTAACATATTGGGGTATAACCCTAACCCTAACATATTGGAGTATAACCCCCTAACATATTGGAGTATAACCCCCTAACATATTGGAGTATAACCCCCTAACATATTGGGGTATAACCCCTAACCCTAACATATTGGAGTATAACCCCTAACCCTAACATATTGGAGTATAACCCCCTAACCCTAACATATTGGAGTATAACCCCCTAACCCTAACATATTGGAGTATAACCCCCTAACATATTGGAGTATAACCCCCTAACCCTAACATATTGGAGTATAACCCCCTAACATATTGGAGTATAACCCCCTAACCCTAACATATTGGAGTATAACCCCCAACCCTAACATATTGGAGTATAACCCCCTAACATATTGGAGTATAACCCCCTAACATATTGGAGTATAACCCCCTAACATATTGGAGTATAACCCCCTAACATATTGGAGTATAACCCCTAACCCTAACATATTGGGGTATAACCCTAACCCTAACATATTGGAGTATAACCCCCTAACATATTGGAGTATAACCCCCTAACATATTGGAGTATAACCCCCTAACATATTGGGGTATAACCCCTAACCCTAACATATTGGAGTATAACCCCTAACCCTAACATATTGGAGTATAACCCCCTAACCCTAACATATTGGAGTATAACCCCCTAACCCTAACATATTGGAGTATAACCCCCTAACATATTGGAGTATAACCCCCTAACCCTAACATATTGGAGTATAACCCCCTAACATATTGGAGTATAACCCCCTAACCCTAACATATTGGAGTATAACCCCCTAACCCTAACATATTGGGGTATAACCCCCTAACCCTAACATATTGGAGTATAACCCCCTAACCCTAACATATTGGAGTATAACCCCCTAACCCTAACATATTGGAGTATAACCCCCAACCCTAACATATTGGAGTATAACCCCCTAACATATTGGAGTATAACCCCCTAACCCTAACATATTGGAGTATAACCCCCTAACCCTAACATATTGGAGTATAACCCCCAACCCTAACATATTGGGGTATAACCCCCTAACATATTGGAGTATAACCCCCTAACCCTAACATATTGGAGTATAACCCCCTAACCCTAACATATTGGGGTATAACCCCTAACCCTAACATATTGGAGTATAACCCCTAACCCTAACATATTGGAGTATAACCCCCTAACCCTAACATATTGGAGTATAACCCCTAACCCTAACATATTGGGGTATAACCCCTAACCCTAACATATTGGAGTATAACCCCCTAACCCTAACATATTGGAGTATAACCCCTAACCCTAACATATTGGAGTATAACCCCTAACCCTAACATATTGGAGTATAACCCCCTAACCCTAACATATTGGAGTATAACCCCCTAACCCTAACATATTGGGGTATAACCCCTAACCCTAACATATTGGAGTATAACCCCTAACCCTAACATATTGGAGTATAACCCCCTAACCCTAACATATTGGAGTATAACCCCCTAACCCTAACATATTGGAGTATAACCCCTAACCCTAACATATTGGAGTATAACCCCCTAACATATTGGAGTATAACCCCTAACCCTAACATATTGGAGTATAACCCCCTAACATATTGGAGTATAACCCCCTAACCCTAACATATTGGAGTATAACCCCCTAACATATTGGAGTATAACCCCCTAACATATTGGAGTATAACCCCCTAACATATTGGAGTATAACCCCCTAACATATTGGAGTATAACCCCCAACCCTAACATTGTTCAGGGAGAGATAATTACAAACCTTTTGGCCGGCATTAGCAGACACACCAACAAGTTTAATAACTCGGGAACCCCAAATTCTATGCATCTCCATATCTCTGCCCATCAAGAAACAAAACGTTTTTTATGCTCTTAATAATTTCAGCTGCTCTTCCATTGTCTTAGTCTGTAGAACAAACTGAGTTTATGTCCCACTAATTATTACACTTCTCTGTAACTTCTTTGCAAATGGAAATATTCAGAGAGGTCCAATTAGGGTGAACAGATTGTATGCCATCAATCTGATTGAACGATTTCAGAAAAAAACAGCAGAGACCTCCGGGACCCCACTGGAATCGTGAAAAATTGTGTTCAAACACTTCCTTACTGACTCATCTAGTGAATCATTCCGTATAAAGGACTGAATGGTGATGAGACTCATTCCATATAAAGGACTGAATGGTGATGAGACTCATTCCGTATAAAGGACTGAATGGTGATGAGACTCATTCCATATAAAGGACTGAATGGTGATGAGACTCATTCCATATAAAGGACTGAATGGTGATGAGACTCATTCCATATAAAGGACTGAATGGTGATGAGAATCATTCCATATAAAGGACTGAATGGTGATGAGACTCATTCCATATAAAGGACTGAATGGTGATGGGACTCATTCCATATAAAGGACTGAATGGTGATGAGACTCATTCCATATAAAGGACTGTAATTGTGATGAGACTCATTCCATATAAAGGACTGAATGGTGATGAGACTCATTCCATATAAAGGACTGTAATTGTGATGAGACTCATTCCATATAAATATGTATTCCTGTAACACCAGAACTGGGAAGCTATTATGACTTCATGAAATGACCGATTCAGGGATGAGAGGGAAAATGATGATATAATACGTATCCAGATGTCCTTTGAGGGTCAGTAATTATTACCTCAAAATTGATATGTTGATCAGTTACGAATCATTTGTAAATATTCCATGATTAATATGAGAGAACATTAGAGATATAAGACCACAAGTAATAATATTTACACCAGGGACCTCATCCATACTATAATGAGGGGATTATATCCGGAATTAACTCCTGGAGAAGAATATTCTGTTCCAGAGAAGGTTCAATGACCCTCAGGAGTAAATCCAAATGTATTTCCAGAGACCCAAAATAAGAATTTCTGGTCCTGGAGTGCCATCTGGTGGCCAGGCATGATCACCACCTAAATAAATATTAGGGTAAGCAATAGAAATGTCTTCTAATCAGATGTGGGTAAATATTCCAAATGACTCCTTGGGGACATAAGAGGGGGAAGTGTAGAGAGAAGAGGGGGTCAGACTCTTGACATGGACTATCACACAGACACTTATGTGATCATCATCTTTGTTCTCCGTCACAGACCCAGGTTCTCTATACCAGATCACATTCTGTTGTTGGAGCGGCCATTGTGAATCCTTGGGGGGGGGGGGGGGGTCCTATAATCCACCACAGCTATCTGTGTGCTAAATCATAAATGAATCTCTTCACTGTGAAATTTCATCTCACTTATGGATAAATAGTACTCTATGCTATACAAATGTACTTTGATATATCAAATTTCTCTTTTGCAGATGAGAGATTCCGGAGTAAAGCCCATCGTTTGTGGAGAGTTCTGCGGGAGGATTACAGAAGAGTTGTTATCAGGGTAACCCCCAATAACTGATCCTGTAAAGCATATGAATCCTCTGTAATTCTGGCATGATGATAACAAGTTAGAGTTTAATATTTCCACTGTTCAGCATTTCATACTTTGGTAACAATTTTACCTGTAGTACTTCATGAGGTGTTCAGTCACCTGTCCTCTAGGAGTAAGGTATGAGGTGTTCGGTCACCTGTCCTCTAGGAGTAAGGTATGAGGTGTTCGGTCTCCTGTCCTCTAGGAGTAAGGTATGGGGTGTTCAGTGTCCTGTCCTCTAGGAGTAAGGTATGAGGTGTACGGTCACCTGTCCTCTAGGAGTAAGGTATGAGGTGTACAGTCTCCTGTCCTCTAGGAGTAAGGTATGGGGTGTTCAGTCTCCTGTCCTCTAGGAGTAAGGTATGAGGTGTACAGTCTCCTGTCCTCTAGGAGTAAGGTATGAGGTGTACAGTCACCTGTCCTCTAGGAGTAAGGTATGAGGTGTACAGTCTCCTGTCCTCTAGGAGTAAGGTATGAGGTGTACAGTCTCCTGTCCTCTAGGAGTAAGGTATGAGGTGTACAGTCTCCTGTCCTCTAGGAGTAAGGTATGAGGTGTACGGTCACCTTTCCTCTAGGAGTAAGGTATGAGGTGTACGGTCACCTGTCCTCTAGGAGTAAGGTATGGGGTGTTCGGTCTCCTGTCCTCTAGGAGTAAGGTATGAGGTGTACAGTCACCTGTCCTCTAGGAGTAAGGTATGAGGTGTACAGTCACCTGTCCTCTAGGAGTAAGGTATGAGGTGTACAGTCACCTGTCCTCTAGGAGTAAGGTATGGGGTGTTTGGTCACCTGTCCTCTAGGAGTAAGGTATGAGGTGTTCGGTCACCTGTCCTCTAGGAGTAAGGTATGAGGTGTACAGTCACCTGTCCTCTAGGAGTAAGGTATGAGGTGTTCGGTCTCCTGTCCTCTAGGAGTAAGGTATGAGGTGTACAGTCACCTGTCCTCTAGGAGTAAGGTATGAGGTGTTCGGTCACCTGTCCTCTAGGAGTAAGGTATGAGGTGTACAGTCACCTGTCCTCTAGGAGTAAGGTATGAGGTGTACAGTCACCTGTCCTCTAGGAGTAAGGTATGAGGTGTACAGTCACCTGTCCTCTAGGAGTAAGGTATGAGGTGTACAGTCACCTGTCCTCTAGGAGTAAGGTATGAGGTGTTCGGTCACCTGTCCTCTAGGAGTAAGGTATGAGGTGTTCGGTCACCTGTCCTCTAGGAGTAAGGTATGAGGTGTTCGGTCACCTGTCCTCTAGGAGTAAGGTATGAGGTGTACAGTCACCTGTCCTCTAGGAGTAAGGTATGAGGTGTTCGGTCTCCTGTCCTCTAGGAGTAAGGTATGAGGTGTACAGTCACCTGTCCTCTAGGAGTAAGGTATGAGGTGTTCGGTCACCTGTCCTCTAGGAGTAAGGTATGAGGTGTACAGTCACCTGTCCTCTAGGAGTAAGGTATGAGGTGTACAGTCACCTGTCCTCTAGGAGTAAGGTATGAGGTGTACAGTCACCTGTCCTCTAGGAGTAAGGTATGAGGTGTACAGTCACCTGTCCTCTAGGAGTAAGGTATGAGGTGTTCGGTCACCTGTCCTCTAGGAGTAAGGTATGAGGTGTACAGTCACCTGTCCTCTAGGAGTAAGGTATGAGGTGTACAGTCACCTGTCCTCTAGGAGTAAGGTATGAGGTGTACAGTCACCTGTCCTCTAGGAATAAGGTATGAGGTGTACGGTCACCTGTCCTCTAGGAGTAAGGTATGAGGTGTTCGGTCACCTGTCCTCTAGGAGTAAGGTATGAGGTGTACAGTCACCTGTCCTCTAGGAGTAAGGTATGAGGTGTACAGTCTCCTGTCCTCTAGGAGTAAGGTATGGGGTGTTCAGTCTCCTGTCCTCTAGGAGTAAGGTATGAGGTGTACAGTCTCCTGTCCTCTAGGAGTAAGGTATGAGGTGTACAGTCACCTGTCCTCTAGGAGTAAGGTATGAGGTGTACAGTCTCCTGTCCTCTAGGAGTAAGGTATGAGGTGTACAGTCTCCTGTCCTCTAGGAGTAAGGTATGAGGTGTACAGTCTCCTGTCCTCTAGGAGTAAGGTATGAGGTGTACGGTCACCTTTCCTCTAGGAGTAAGGTATGAGGTGTACGGTCACCTGTCCTCTAGGAGTAAGGTATGGGGTGTTCGGTCTCCTGTCCTCTAGGAGTAAGGTATGAGGTGTACAGTCACCTGTCCTCTAGGAGTAAGGTATGAGGTGTACAGTCACCTGTCCTCTAGGAGTAAGGTATGAGGTGTTCGGTCTCCTGTCCTCTAGGAGTAAGGTATGAGGTGTACAGTCACCTGTCCTCTAGGAGTAAGGTATGAGGTGTTCGGTCACCTGTCCTCTAGGAGTAAGGTATGAGGTGTACAGTCACCTGTCCTCTAGGAGTAAGGTATGAGGTGTACAGTCACCTGTCCTCTAGGAGTAAGGTATGAGGTGTACAGTCACCTGTCCTCTAGGAGTAAGGTATGAGGTGTACAGTCACCTGTCCTCTAGGAGTAAGGTATGAGGTGTTCGGTCACCTGTCCTCTAGGAGTAAGGTATGAGGTGTACAGTCACCTGTCCTCTAGGAGTAAGGTATGAGGTGTACAGTCACCTGTCCTCTAGGAGTAAGGTATGAGGTGTACAGTCACCTGTCCTCTAGGAATAAGGTATGAGGTGTACAGTCACCTGTCCTCTAGGAGTAAGGTATGAGGTGTTCGGTCACCTGTCCTCTAGGAGTAAGGTATGAGGTGTACAGTCACCTGTCCTCTAGGAGTAAGGTATGAGGTGTACAGTCACCTGTCCTCTAGGAGTAAGGTATGAGGTGTACAGTCTCCTGTCCTCTAGGAGTAAGGTATGGGGTGTACAGTCACCTGTCCTCTAGGAGTAAGGTATGAGGTGTTCGGTCTCCTGTCCTCTAGGAGTAAGGTATGAGGTGTTCGGTCTCCTGTCCTCTAGGAGTAAGGTATGGGGTGTTCAGTCACCTGTCCTCTAGGAGTAAGGTATGGGGTGTTCAGTGTCCTGTCCTCTAGGAGTAAGGTATGGGGTGTACAGTCACCTGTCCTCTAGGAGTAAGGTATGAGGTGTACAGTCACCTGTCCTCTAGGAGTAAGGTGTGAGGTGTTCAGTCACCTGTCCTCTAGGAGTAAGGTATGAGGTGTTCAGTCACCTGTCCTCTAGGAGTAAGGTATGAGGTGTTCAGTCACCTGTCCTCTAGGAGTAAGGTATGGGGTGTTCAGTGTCCTGTCCTCTAGGAGTAAGGTATGAGGTGTACAGTCACCTGTCCTCTAGGAGTAAGGTATGGGGTGTACGGTCACCTGTCCTCTAGGAGTAAGGTATGAGGTGTTCGGTCACCTGTCCTCTAGGAGTAAGGTATGAGGTGTTCAGTCACCTGTCCTCTAGGAGTAAGGTATGGGGTGTACAGTCACCTGTCCTCTAGGAGTAAGGTATGAGGTGTTCGGTCTCCTGTCCTCTAGGAGTAAGGTATGAGGTGTTCGGTCTCCTGTCCTCTAGGAGTAAGGTATGGGGTGTTCAGTCACCTGTCCTCTAGGAGTAAGGTATGGGGTGTTCAGTGTCCTGTCCTCTAGGAGTAAGGTATGGGGTGTACGGTCACCTGTCCTCTAGGAGTAAGGTATGAGGTGTACGGTCACCTGTCCTCTAGGAGTAAGGTATGAGGTGTACGGTCACCTGTCCTCTAGGAGTAAGGTATGAGGTGTACAGTCACCTGTCCTCTAGGAGTAAGGTATGAGGTGTTCGGTCTCCTGTCCTCTAGGAGTAAGGTATGGGGTGTTCGGTCACCTGTCCTCTAGGAGTAAGGTATGAGGTGTACGGTCACCTGTCCTCTAGGAGTAAGGTATGAGGTGTTCGGTCACCTGTCCTCTAGGAGTAAGGTATGAGGTGTTCGGTCACCTGTCCTCTAGGAGTAAGGTATGAGGTGTTCGGTCACCTGTCCTCTAGGAGTAAGGTATGAGGTGTTCGGTCTCCTGTCCTCTAGGAGTAAGGTATGAGGTGTACAGTCTCCTGTCCTCTAGGAGTAAGGTATGGGGTGTTCAGTCACCTGTCCTCTAGGAGTAAGGTATGAGGTGTTCAGTCACCTGTCCTCTAGGAGTAAGGTATGGGGTGTTCAGTGTCCTGTCCTCTAGGAGTAAGGTATGAGGTGTACAGTCACCTGTCCTCTAGGAGTAAGGTATGAGGTGTTCAGTGTCCTGTCCTCTAGGAGTAAGGTATGAGGTGTTCAGTCACCTGTCCTCTAGGAGTAAGGTATGAGGTGTTCAGTCACCTGTCCTCTAGGAGTAAGGTATGGGGTGTTCAGTGTCCTGTCCTCTAGGAGTAAGGTATGAGGTGTACAGTCACCTGTCCTCTAGGAGTAAGGTATGGGGTGTTCAGTGTCCTGTCCTCTAGGAGTAAGGTATGAGGTGTTCAGTCACCTGTCCTCTAGGAGTAAGGTATGGGGTGTTCAGTGTCCTGTCCTCTAGGAGTAAGGTATGAGGTGTACAGTCACCTGTCCTCTAGGAGTAAGGTATGGGGTGTTCAGTGTCCTGTCCTCTAGGAGTAAGGTATGAGGTGTACAGTCACCTGTCCTCTAGGAGTAAGGTATGAGGTGTACAGTCTCCTGTCCTCTAGGAGTAAGGTATGGGGTGTTCAGTCACCTGTCCTCTAGGAGTAAGGTATGAGGTGTACAGTCACCTGTCCTCTAGGAGTAAGGTATGGGGTGTTCAGTCACCTGTCCTCTAGGAGTAAGGTATGAGGTGTACGGTCTCCTGTCCTCTAGGAGTAAGGTATGAGGTGTTCGGTCACCTGTCCTCTAGGAGTAAGGTATGTGGTGTTCGGTCACCTGTCCTCTAGGAGTAAGGTATGGGGTGTTCGGTCACCTGTCCTCTAGGAGTAAGGTATGTGGTGTTCGGTCACCTGTCCTCTAGGAGTAAGGTATGAGGTGTTCGGTCACCTGTCCTCTAGGAGTAAGGTATGAGGTGTTCGGTCACCTGTCCTCTAGGAGTAAGGTATGAGGTGTACAGTCACCTGTCCTCTAGGAGTAAGGTATGAGGTGTTCAGTGTCCTGTCCTCTGGGAGTAAGGTATGAGGTGTTCAGTGTCCTGTCCTCTAGGAGTAAGGTATGAGGTGTTCAGTCACCTGTCCTCTAGGAGTAAGGTATGGGGTGTTCAGTGTCCTGTCCTCTAGGAGTAAGGTATGAGGTGTTCGGTCACCTGTCCTCTAGGAGTAAGGTATGAGGTGTTCAGTGTCCTGTCCTCTAGGAGTCAGGTATGAGGTGTTCAGTGTCCTGTCCTCTAGGAGTCAGGTATGAGGTGTACAGTCACCTGTCCTCTAGGAGTAAGGTATGAGGTGTACGGTCACCTGTCCTCTAGGAGTAAGGTATGAGGTGTACGGTCACCTGTCCTCTAGGAGTAAGGTATGAGGTGTTCAGTCACCTGTCCTCTAGGAGTCAGGTATGAGGTGTACAGTCACCTGTCCTCTAGGAGTCAGGTATGAGGTGTTCAGTGTCCTGTCCTCTAGGAGTAAGGTATGAGGTGTTCGGTCACCTGTCCTCTAGGAGTCAGGTATGAGGTGTTCAGTCACCTGTCCTCTAGGAGTAAGGTATGAGGTGTTCAGTCACCTGTCCTCTAGGAGTCAGGTATGAGGTGTACTGTCACCTGTCCTCTAGGAGTAAGGTATGAGGTGTTCAGTGTCCTGTCCTCTAGGAGTAAGGTATGAGGTGTTCGGTCACCTGTCCTCTAGGAGTAAGGTATGAGGTGTTCGGTCACCTGTCCTCTAGGAGTAAGGTATGAGGTGTACGGTCACCTGTCCTCTAGGAGTAAGGTATGAGGTGTTCGGTCACCTGTCCTCTAGGAGTAAGGTATGAGGTGTTCGGTCACCTGTCCTCTAGGAGTCAGGTATGAGGTGTTCAGTGTCCTGTCCTCTAGGAGTAAGGTATGAGGTGTACGGTCACCTGTCCTCTAGGAGTAAGGTATGAGGTGTTCGGTCACCTGTCCTCTAGGAGTAAGGTATGAGGTGTTCAGTCACCTGTCCTCTAGGAGTAAGGTATGAGGTGTTCGGTCACCTGTCCTCTAGGAGTAAGGTATGAGGTGTTCAGTCACCTGTCCTCTAGGAGTAAGGTATGAGGTGTACAGTCACCTGTCCCCTAGGAGTAAGGTATGAGGTGTACAGTCACCTGTCCCCTAGGAGTAAGGTATGAGGTGTACAGTCACCTGTCCTCTAGGAGTAAGGTATGAGGTGTACGGTCACCTGTCCTCTAGGAGTAAGGTATGAGGTGTTCAGTCACCTGTCCTCTAGGAGTAAGGTATGGGGTGTTCGGTCACCTGTCCTCTAGGAGTAAGGTATGGGGTGTTCGGTCACCTGTCCTCTAGGAGTAAGGTATGAGGTGTTCGGTCACCTTTCCTCTAGGAGTAAGGTATGAGGTGTTCGGTCACCTGTCCTCTAGGAGTCAGGTATGAGGTGTACAGTCACCTGTCCTCTAGGAGTAAGGTATGGGGTGTTCAGTGTCCTGTCCTCTAGGAGTAAGGTATGGGGTGTTCGGTCACCTGTCCTCTAGGAGTAAGGTATGAGGTGTTCAGTGTCCTGTCCTCTAGGAGTAAGGTATGGGGTGTTCGGTCACCTGTCCTCTAGGAGTAAGGTATGAGGTGTACGGTCACCTTTCCTCTAGGAGTAAGGTATGAGGTGTTCGGTCACCTGTCCTCTAGGAGTCAGGTATGAGGTGTACTGTCACCTGTCCTCTAGGAGTAAGGTATGAGGTGTTCAGTGTCCTGTCCTCTAGGAGTAAGGTATGGGGTGTTCGGTCACCTGTCCTCTAGGAGTCAGGTATGAGGTGTACAGTCACCTGTCCTCTAGGAGTCAGGTATGAGGTGTACGGTCACCTGTCCTCTAGGAGTAAGGTATGAGGTGTACGGTCACCTGTCCTCTAGGAGTAAGGTATGAGGTGTACGGTCACCTGTCCTCTAGGAGTAAGGTATGAGGTGTACGGTCACCTGTCCTATAGGAGTAAGGTATGAGGTGTACGGTCACCTGTCCTCTAGGAGTAAGGTATGGGGTGTTCGGTCACCTGTCCTCTATTAGTAAGGTATGAGATGTACAGTCACCTGTCCTCTAGGAGTAAGGTATGAGGTGTACAGTCACCTGTCCTCTAGGAGTAAGGTATGGGGTGTTCAGTGTCCTGTCCTCTAGGAGTAAGGTATGAGGTGTTCAGTCACCTGTCCTCTAGGAGTAAGGTATGGGGTGTTCAGTGTCCTGTCCTCTAGGAGTAAGGTATGAGGTGTTCAGTGTCCTGTCCTCTAGGAGTAAGGTATGAGGTGTTCAGTGTCCTGTCCTCTAGGAGTAAGGTATGAGGTGTTCAGTGTCCTGTCCTCTAGGAGTAAGGTATGAGGTGTTCAGTGTCCTGTCCTCTAGGAGTAAGGTATGAGGTGTTCAGTCACCTGTCCTCTAGGAGTAAGGTATGAGGTGTTCAGTGTCCTGTCCTCTAGGAAAGGGGAAGGGGTGTACAGTCACCTGTCCTCTAGGAGTAAGGTATGAGGTGTTCAGTCACCTTTCCTCTAGGAGTAAGGTATGAAGTGTACAGTCACCTGTCCTCTAGGAGTAAGGTATGAGGTGTACAGTCACCTGTCCTCTAGGAGTAAGGTATGAGGTGTTCAGTCACCTGTCCTCTAGGAGTAAGGTATGGGGTGTTCGGTCTCCTGTCCTCTAGGAGTAAGGTATGGGGTGTTCGGTCACCTGTCCTCTAGGAGTAAGGTATGGGGTGTTCGGTCACCTGTCCTCTAGGAGTAAGGTATGGGGTGTTCGGTCACCTGTCCTCTAGGAGTAAGGTATGAGGTGTACAGTCACCTGTCCTCTAGGAGTAAGGTATGAGGTGTTCGGTCACCTGTCCTCTAGGAGTAAGGTATGAGGTGTTCGGTCACCTGTCCTCTAGGAGTAAGGTATGAGGCGTTCGGTCTCCTGTCCTCTAGGAGTAAGGTATGAGGCGTTCGGTCACCTGTCCTCTAGGAGTAAGGTATGAGGTGTAGAGTCACCTGTCCTCTAGGAGTAAGGTATGAGGTGTACAGTCACCTGTCCTCTAGGAGTAAGGTATGAGGTGTTCGGTCACCTGTCCTCTAGGAGTAAGGTATGAGATGTACAGTCACCTGTCCTCTAGGAGTAAGGTATGAGGTGTTCGGTCTCCTGTCCTCTAGGAGTAAGGTATGAGGTGTTCAGTGTCCTGTCCTCTAGGAGTAAGGTATGAGGTGTTCAGTCACCTGTCCTCTAGGAGTAAGGTATGAGGTGTTCGGTCACCTGTCCTCTAGGAGTAAGGTATGAGGTGTTCGGTCACCTGTCCTCTAGGAGTCAGGTATGAGGTGTACGGTCACCTGTCCTCTAGGAGTCAGGTATGAGGTGTACGGTCACCTGTCCTCTAGGAGTAAGGTATGAGGTGTACGGTCACCTGTCCTCTAGGAGTAAGGTATGAGGTGTACGGTCACCTGTCCTCTAGGAGTAAGGTATGAGGTGTACGGTCACCTGTCCTATAGGAGTAAGGTATGAGGTGTACGGTCACCTGTCCTCTAGGAGTAAGGTATGGGGTGTTCGGTCACCTGTCCTCTATTAGTAAGGTATGAGATGTACAGTCACCTGTCCTCTAGGAGTAAGGTATGAGGTGTACAGTCACCTGTCCTCTAGGAGTAAGGTATGGGGTGTTCAGTGTCCTGTCCTCTAGGAGTAAGGTATGAGGTGTTCAGTCACCTGTCCTCTAGGAGTAAGGTATGGGGTGTTCAGTGTCCTGTCCTCTAGGAGTAAGGTATGAGGTGTTCAGTGTCCTGTCCTCTAGGAGTAAGGTATGAGGTGTTCAGTGTCCTGTCCTCTAGGAGTAAGGTATGAGGTGTTCAGTGTCCTGTCCTCTAGGAGTAAGGTATGAGGTGTTCAGTGTCCTGTCCTCTAGGAGTAAGGTATGAGGTGTTCAGTCACCTGTCCTCTAGGAGTAAGGTATGAGGTGTTCAGTGTCCTGTCCTCTAGGAAAGGGGAAGGGGTGTACAGTCACCTGTCCTCTAGGAGTAAGGTATGAGGTGTTCAGTCACCTTTCCTCTAGGAGTAAGGTATGAAGTGTACAGTCACCTGTCCTCTAGGAGTAAGGTATGAGGTGTACAGTCACCTGTCCTCTAGGAGTCAGGTATGAGGTGTTCAGTGTCCTGTCCTCTAGGAGTAAGGTATGAGGTGCACGGTCACCTGTCCTCTAGGAGTAAGGTATGAGGTGCACGGTCACCTGTCCTCTAGGAGTAAGGTATGAGGTGTACGGTCACCTGTCCTCTAGGAGTAAGGTATGAGGTGTACAGTCTCCTGTCCTCTAGGAGTAAGGTATGAGGTGTACAGTCACCTGTCCTCTAGGAGTCAGGTATGAGGTGTTCAGTGTCCTGTCCTCTAGGAGTAAGGTATGAGGTGTTCGGTCACCTGTCCTCTAGGAGTAAGGTATGAGGTGTACGGTCACCTGTCCTCTAGGAGTAAGGTATGAGGTGTTCGGTCACCTGTCCTCTAGGAGTAAGGTATGAGGTGTACAGTCACCTGTCCCCTAGGAGTAAGGTATGAGGGGTACAGTCACCTGTCCCCTAGGAGTAAGGTATGAGGTGTACAGTCACCTGTCCCCTAGGAGTAAGGTATGAGGTGTACAGTCACCTGTCCTCTAGGAGTAAGGTATGTGGTGTTCGGTCACCTGTCCTCTAGGAGTAAGGTATGAGGTGTTCGGTCTCCTGTCCTCTAGGAGTAAGGTATGAGGTGTAGAGTCACCTGTCCTCTAGGAGTAAGGTATGGGGTGTTCTGTCACCTGTCCTCTAGGAGTAAGGTATGAGGTGTTCGGTCTCCTGTCCTCTGGGAGTAAGGTATGGGGCGTTCGGTCACCTGTCCTCTGGGAGTAAGGTATGGGGCGTTCGGTCACCTGTCCTCTGGGAGTAAGGTATGAGGCGTACGGTCACCTGTCCTCTAGGAGTAAGGTATGAGGCGTTCGGTCTCCTGTCCTCTAGGAGTAAGGTATGAGGTGTACGGTCACCTGTCCTCTAGGAGTAAGGTATGAGGTGTACGGTCACCTGTCCTCTAGGAGTAAGGTATGAGGTGTACGGTCACCTGTCCTCTAGGAGTAAGGTATGAGGTGTTCAGTGTCCTGTCCTCTAGGAGTAAGGTATGGGGTGTTCGGTCTCCTGTCCTCTAGGAGTAAGGTATGAGGTGTACGGTCTCCTGTCCTCTAGGAGTAAGGTATGAGGTGTACGGTCACCTGTCCTCTAGGAGTAAGGTATGAGGTGTTCAGTGTCCTGTCCTCTAGGAGTAAGGTATGGGGTGTTCGGTCTCCTGTCCTCTAGGAGTAAGGTATGGGGTGTACGGTCACCTGTCCTCTAGGAGTAAGGTATGAGGTGTTCGGTCTCCTGTCCTCTAGGAGTAAGGTATGGGGTGTACGGTCACCTGTCCTCTGGGAGTAAGGTATGAGGTGTTCGGTCACCTGTCCTCTGGGAGTAAGGTATGAGGTGTACAGTCACCTGTCCTCTAGGAGTAAGGTATGGGGTGTTCGGTCTCCTGTCCTCTAGGAGTAAGGTATGGGGTGTACGGTCACCTGTCCTCTAGGAGTAAGGTATGGGGTTTACGGTCACCTGTCCTCTAGGAGTAAGGTATGGGGTGTTCGGTCACCTGTCCTCTAGGAGTAAGGTATGGGGTGTTCGGTCACCTGTCCTCTAGGAGTAAGGTATGGGGTGTTCGGTCACCTGTCCTCTAGGAGTAAGGTATGGGGTGTTCGGTCACCTGTCCTCTAGGAGTAAGGTATGGGGTGTTCGGTCACCTGTCCTCTAGGAGTAAGGTATGGGGTGTTCGGTCACCTGTCCTCTAGGAGTAAGGTATGGGGTGTTCGGTCACCTGTCCTCTAGGAGTAAGGTATGAGGTGTTCGGTCACCTGTCCTCTAGGAGTAAGGTATGAGGTGTTCGGTCACCTGTCCTCTAGGAGTAAGGTATGAGGTGTTCGGTCACCTGTCCTCTAGGAGTAAGGTATGAGGTGTTCGGTCACCTGTCCTCTAGGAGTAAGGTATGAAGTGTTCAGTCACCTGTCCTGTGGGAGTCAGGTATGGGGTGTTCAGTCACCTGTCCTCTAGGGGTCATGTATGGGGTAAGTAGCCTTTCCTCTTGCAGTAAGGGTTGAGGTATTCACACTTAGCCATCCTTCAGCAGTGTTGTATAAAGCAACCATTCTCAACTAGAGTTCCTCCACAGGTTTCTGGGGGTTTGTCTGAGCTGTGGCTGATTGACCTCCCATGTGATGGTATCTGCATAGGGATCAAAGCCATTTGAATGCACCAGTGGCAGCAACAATGATATTTTTAGCTCCAGAATCCTGATGGGTTCTTAAGAATGATTTTGTGTCTTGGAAGGACCAAGGAGCCTTGTTCAGAACTCCTCTCTAAGGCTGATTGCCCTCTCATTGGTCGGTGCCTTCATACAGTAGTTGAGATTTGGAAGGAATCTCTCCAGCAACTCTACATACCCTGGATATATTTATAGTGGATATATAAAATCCCGGGAGTCTCTCTGGTCATTCTGCATACACTGGTAGATTCATACTGGATATATAAAATCCCGGGAGTCTCTCCGGTCACTCTACATATACCGGTAGATTCATACTGGATATAAAATCCCGGGAGTCTCTCCGGTCACTCTACATACACTGGTAGATTCATACTGATATATAAAATCCCGGGAGTCTCTCCGGTCACTCTACATATACCGGTAGATTCATACAGGATATATAAAATCCCAGGAGTCTCTCCGGTCACTCTACATACACTGGTAGATTCATACTGGATATAAAATCCCGGGAGTATCTCCGGTCACTCTACATATACCGGTAGATTCATACTGGATATAAAATCCCGGGAGTCTCTCCGGTCACTCTGCATACACTGGTAGATTCATACTGGATATAAAATCCCGGGAGTCTCTCCGGTCACTCTACATACACTGGTAGATTCATACTGATATATAAAATCCCGGGAGTCTCTCCGGTCACTCTACATATACCGGTAGATTCATACAGGATATATAAAATCCCAGGAGTCTCTCCGGTCACTCTACATACACTGGTAGATTCATACTGGATATAAAATCCCGGGAGTATCTCCGGTCACTCTACATATACCGGTAGATTCATACAGGATATATAAAATCCCAGGAGTCTCTCCGGTCACTCTACATACACTGGTAGATTCATACTGATATATAAAATCCCAGGAGTCTCTCCGGTCACTCTGCATACACTGGTAGATTCATACTGGATATAAAATCCCGGGAGTCTCTCCGGTCACTCTACATACACTGGTAGATTCATACTGATACATAAAATCCCGGGAGTATCTCCGGTCACTCTACATATACCGGTAGATTCATACAGGATATATAAAATCCCGGGAGGCTCTCCGGTCACTCTACATATACCGGTAGATTCATACTGGATATATAAAATCCCGGGAGGCTCTCCGGTCACTCTACATATACCGGTAGATTCATACTGGATATATAAAATCCCGGGAGACTCTCCGGTCACTCTACATATACTGGTAGATTCATACTGGATATATAAAATCCCGGGAGTCTCTCCGGTCACTCTACATATACCGGTAGATTCATACAGGATATATAAAATCCCAGGAGTCTCTCCGGTCACTCTACATATACCGGTAGATTCCTACTGGATATATAAAATCCCGGTAGTCTCTCTGGTCATTCTACATATACCGGTAGATTCCTACTGGATATAAAAAATCCCGGGAGTCTCTCTGGTCACTCTACATATACCGGTAGATTCATACAGGATATATAAAATCCCGGGAGTCTCTCCGGTCACTCTACATATACCAGTAGATTCATACAGGATATATAAAATCCCAGGAGTCTCTCTGGTCACTCTACATATACCGGTAGATTCATACCGGATATATAAAATCCCGGGAGTCTCTCTGGTCATTCTGCATACACTGGTAGATTCATACTGGATATATAAAATCCCAGGAGTCTCTCTGGTCACTCTGCATACACTGGTAGATTCATACCGGATATATAAAATCCCGGGAGTCTCTCCGGTCACTCTACATATACCGGTAGATTCATACTGGATATAAAAAATCCCAGGAGTCTCTCTGGTCACTCTGCATACACTGGTAGATTCATACCGGATATATAAAATCCCAGGAGTCTCTCCGGTCACTCTACATATACTGGTAGATTCATACTGATATATAAAATCCCGGGAGTCTCTCCGGTCACTCTACATATACCAGTAGATTCATACAGGATATATAAAATCCCGGGAGTCTCTCCGGTCACTCTGCATACACTGGTAGATTTATACCGGATATATAAAATCCTGGGAGTCTCTCCGGTCACTCTACATATACCGGTAGATTCATACTGGATATATAAAATCCCGGGAGGCTCTCCGGTCACTCTACATATACCGGTAGATTCATACTGGATATAAATAATCCCAGGAGTCTCTCTGGTCACTCTACATATACCGGTAGATTCATACCGGATATATAAAATCCCGGGAGTCTCTCTGGTCATTCTGCATACACTGGTAGATTCATACCGGATATATAAAATCCCGGGAGTCTCTCTGGTCACTCTACATACACTGGTAGATTCATACTGGATATAAAAAATCCTGGGAGTCTCTCCGGTCACTCTACATATACTGGTAGATTCATACTGATATATAAAATCCCGGGAGTCTCTCCGGTCACTCTACATATACCGGTAGATTCATACCGGATATATAAAATCCCGGGAGTCTCTCCGGTCACTCTACATATACCGGTAGATTCATACAGGATATATAAAATCCCGGGAGGCTCTCCGGTCACTCTACATATACCAGTAGATTCATACTGGATATATAAAATCCCGGGAGTCTCTCCGGTCACTCTGCATACACTGGTAGATTTATACCGGATATATAAAATCCCGGGAGTCTCTCCGGTCACTCTACATATACCGGTAGATTCATACTGGATATATAAAATCCTGGGAGGCTCTCCGGTCACTCTACATATACCAGTAGATTCATACTGATATATAAAATCCCAGGAGTCTCTCCGGTCACTCTGCATACACTGGTAGATTCATACTGATATATAAAATCCCAGGAGTCTCTCCGGTCACTCTGCATACACTGGTAGATTCATACTGATATATAAAATCCCGGGAGTCTCTCTGGTCACTCTACATATACTGGTAGATTCATACAGGATATATAAAATCCCGGGAGTTTATCCGGTCACTCTACATACACTGATAGATTCATACTGGATATAAAATCCCGGGAGTCTCTCCGGTCACTCTACATATACCGGTAGATTCATACTGGATATAAAAAATCCCGGGAGTCTCTCCGGTCACTCTACATATACCGGTAGTTTCATACTGGATATAAAAAATCCTGGGAGTCTCTCCGGTCACTCTACATATACTGGTAGATTCATACTGATATATAAAATCCCGGGAGTCTCTCCGGTCACTCTGCATACACTGGTAGATTTATACCGGATATATAAAATCCCGGGAGTCTCTCCGGTCACTCTACATACACTGGTAGATTCATACTGGATATATAAAATCCCGGGAGTCTCTCCGGTCACTCTACATATACCGGTAGATTCATACTGGATATATAAAATCCCTGGAGGCTCTCCGGTCACTCTACATATACCGGTAGATTCATACTGGATATAAAAAATCCCAGGAGTCTCTCTGGTCATTCTGCATACACTGGTAGATTCATACTGGATATATAAAATCCCAGGAGTCTCTCTGGTCACTCTGCATACACTGGTAGATTCATACCGGATATATAAAATCCCGGGAGTCTCTCCGGTCACTCTACATATACTGGTAGATTCATACCGGATATATAAAATCCCGGGAGTCTCTCCGGTCACTCTACATATACTGGTAGATTCATACCGGATATATAAAATCCCGGGAGTCTCTCTGGTCATTCTGCATACACTGGTAGATTCATACTGGATATATAAAATCCCAGGAGTCTCTCTGGTCACTCTGCATACACTGGTAGATTCATACCGGATATATAAAATCCCGGGAGTCTCTCCGGTCACTCTACATATACCGGTAGATTCATACTGGATATAAAAAATCCTGGGAGTCTCTCCGGTCACTCTACATATACTGGTAGATTCATACTGATATATAAAATCCCGGGAGTCTCTCCGGTCACTCTACATATACCGGTAGATTCATACAGGATATATAAAATCCCGGGAGGCTCTCCGGTCACTCTACATATACCAGTAGATTCATACTGGATATATAAAATCCCGGGAGTCTCTCCGGTCACTCTACATATACCGGTAGATTCATACTGGATATATAAAATCCCGGGAGGCTCTCCGGTCACTCTACATATACCGGTAGATTCATACTGGATATAAAAAATCCCGGGAGTCTCTCCAGTCACTCTACATATACCGGTAGATTCATACAGGATATATAAAATCCCAGGAGTCTCTCTGGTCACTCTACATATACCGGTAGATTCATACCGGATATATAAAATCCCGGGTGTCTCTCTGGTCATTCTGCATACACTGGTAGATTCATACTGGATATATAAAATCCCAGGAGTCTCTCTGGTCACTCTGCATACACTGGTAGATTCATACCGGATATATAAAATCCCGGGAGTCTCTCCGGTCACTCTACATATACTGGTAGATTCATACTGATATATAAAATCCCGGGAGTCTCTCCGGTCACTCTACATATACCGGTAGATTCATACCGGATATATAAAATCCCGGGAGTCTCTCCGGTCACTCTACATATACCAGTAGATTCATACTGGATATATAAAATCCCGGGAGGCTCTCCGGTCACTCTACATATACTGGTAGATTCATACTGGATATATAAAATCCCGGGAGTCTCTCTGGTCATTCTGCATACACTGGTAGATTCATACTGGATATATAAAATCCCGGGAGGCTCTCCGGTCACTCTACATATACCGGTAGATTCATACAGGATATATAAAATCCCGGGAGTCTCTCCGGTCACTCTACATATACCGGTAGATTCATACCGGATATATAAAATCCCGGGAGTCTCTCTGGTCACTCTGCATACACTGGTAGATTCATACCGGATATATAAAATCCCGGGAGTCTCTCTGGTCACTCTACATATAGCGGTAGATTAATACCGGATATATAAAATCCTTGGAGTCTCTCCGGTCACTCTACATACACTGGAAGATTTATACCGTATATATAAAATCCCGGGAGTTTCCCAGGTCACTCTAAATATACCAGTAGATTCATACCGGATATATAAAATCCCGGGAGTCTCTCTGGTCATTCTGCATACACTGGTAGATTCATACTGGATATATAAAATCCCAGGAGTCTCTCTGGTCACTCTGCATACACTGGTAGATTCATACCAGATATATAAAATCCCGGGAGTCTCTCCGGTCACTCTAAATATACCAGTAGATTCATACCAGATATATAAAATCCCGGGAGTCTCTCCGGTCACTCTAAATATACCAGTAGATTCATACCAGATATATAAAATCCCGGGAGTCTCTCTGGTCACTCTACATACGCTGGAAGATTTATACCGGATATATAAAATCCCGGGAGTCTCTCTGGTCACTCTGCATACACTGGTAGATTCCTACTAGATATATAAAATCCCGGGAGTCTCTCTGGTCACTCTACATATACCGGTAGATTCATACCGGATATATAAAATCCTTGGAGTCTCTCCGGTCACTCTACATACACTGGAAGATTTATACCGGATATATAAAATCCTTGGAGTCTCTCCGGTCACTCTACATACACTGGAAGATTTATACCGGATATATAAAATCCCGGGAGTCTCTCTGGTCACTCTGCATACACTGGTAGATTCCTACTGGATATATAAAATCCCGGGAGTCTCTCTGGTCACTCTACATATACCGGTAGATTCATACCGGATATATAAAATCCCGGGAGTCTCTCCGGTCACTCTACATACACTGGAAGATTTATACCGTATATATAAAATCCCGGGAGTCTCTCCGGTCACTCTACATATATCGGTAGATTCATACCAGATATATAAAATCCCGGGAGTCTCTCTGGTCACTCTACATATACCGGTAGATTCATACCGGATATATAAAATCCTTGGAGTCTCTCCGGTCACTCTACATACACTGGAAGATTTATACCGTATATATAAAATCCCGGGAGTTTCCCCGGTCACTCTAAATATACCAGTAGATTCATACCAGATATATAAAATCCCGGGAGTCTCTCCGGTCACTCTACATATGCTGGAAGATTTATACCGGATATATAAAATCCCGGGAGTCTCTCTGGTCACTCTACATATGCTGGAAGATTTATACCGGATATATAAAATCCCGGGAGTCTCTCCGGTCACTCTGCATACACTGGTAGATTCCTACTGGATATATAAAATCCCGGGAGTCTCTCCGGTCACTCTACATATACCGGTAGATTCATACAGGATATATAAAATCCTTGGAGTCTCTCCGGTCACTCTACATATACCGGTAGATTCATACAGGATATATAAAATCCTTGGAGTCTCTCCGATCACTCTACATACACTGGAAGATTTATACCGGATATATAAAATCCTTGGAGTCTCTCCGGTCACTCTACATACACTGGAAGATTTATACCGGATATATAAAATCCCGGGAGTCTCTCTGGTCACTCTGCATACACTGGTAGATTCCTACTGGATATATAAAATCCCGGGAGTCTCTCTGGTCACTCTACATATACCGGTAGATTCATACCGGATATATAAAATCCCGGGAGTCTCTCCGGTCACTCTACATACACTGGAAGATTTATATCGTATATATAAAATCCCGGGAGTCTCTCCGGTCACTCTAAATATACCAGTAGATTCATACCAGATATATAAAATCCCGGGAGTCTCTCCGGTCACTCTACATACACTGGTAGATTCATACCGGATATATAAAATCCCAGGAGTCTCTCTGGTCACTCTGCATACACTGGTAGATTCCTACTGGATATATAAAATCCCGGGAGTCTCTTTGGTCACTCTACATACACTGGAAGATTTATACCGGATATATAAAATCCCGGGAGTCTCTCTGGTCACTCTGCATACACTGGTAGATTCCTACTGGATATATAAAATCCCGGGAGTCTCTCCGGTCACTCTACATACACTGGTAGATTCATACCGGATATATAAAATCCCGGGAGTCTCTCTGGTCACTCTGCATACACTGGTAGATTCCTACTGGATATATAAAATCCCGGGAGTCTCTTTGGTCACTACAAACGCTGGTAGATTCCTACTGAATATATATAATCCCGGGAGTCTCTCCGGTCACTCTACATACACTGGTAGATTCATACCGGATATATAAAATCCCGGGAGTCTATCTGGTCACTCTACATATACTGGAAGATTTATACTGGATATATAAAATCCTAGGAGTCTCTCTGGTCACTCAACGTACACAGCGTATGGTGAGATGGTGCAGGCGCAGCATGTGGTTGGATGGTGCAAGCACAGTGTATGGTTGGATGGCTCAGGAATGGCATATAGTTGCTGCTGCAGGCACAGTAGATGGTTGGATGGCGCAGTGTATGGTTGGATGGTGCAGTGTATGGTTGGATGGCGCAGGCACAGTGTATGTTTGGCTGATGCAGGCGCAGTGTATGGTTGGATGGCACAGGCGCAGTGTATGGTTGGCTGGTGCAGGTGCAGTGTATAGTTGGATGGCGCAGTGTATGGTTGGATGGCGCAGTGTATGGTTGGATGGCGCAGTGTATGGTTGGATGGCGCAGGCACAGTGTATGTTTTGCTGATGCAGGCGCAGTGTATGGTTGGATGGCGCAGGCACAGTGTATGTTTGGCTGATGCAGGCGCAGTGTATGGTTGGATGGCGCAGGCACAGTGTATGGTTGGCTAATGCAGGCACAGTGTATGTTTGGATGGCGCAGGCACAGTGTATGTTTGGCTGATGCAGGCGCAGTGTATGGTTGGATGGCGCAGGCACAGTGTATGGTTGGCTGGTGCAGGTGCAGTGCATAGTTGGATGGTGCAGTGTATGGTTGGCTGGTGCAGGTGCAGTGTATGGTTGGCTGGTGCAGGCGCAGTGTATGGTTGGATGGCTCAGGAACTGCATATAGTTGCTGCTGCAGGCACAGTAGATGGTTGGATGGCGCAGTGTATGGTTGGATGGCGCAGTGCATGGTTGGATGGTGCAGGCACAGTGTATGGTTGGCTGGTGCAGGTGCAGTGTATAGTTGGATGGCACAGTGTATGGTTGGCTGGTGCAGGCGCAGTGTATGGTTGGCTGGTGCAGTGTATGGTTGGATGATGCAGTGCATGGTTGGATGGCGCAGGCACAGTGTATGGTTGGCTGGTGCAGGTGCAGTGTATGGTTGGATGGCGCAGTGTATGGTTGGCTGGTGCAGGTGCAGTGTATGGTTGGCTGGTGCAGGCGCAGTGTATGGTTGGTTGGTGCAGGTGCAGTGTATGGTTGGATGATGCAGTGCATGGTTGGATGGCGCAGGCACAGTGTATGGTCGGCTGGTGCAGGTGCAGTGTATGGTTGGATGGCGCAGTGTATGGTTGGTTGGTGCAGGTGCAGCGTATGGTTGGATGGCGTAGGTGCAGTGTATGGTTGGATGGCGCAGTGTATGGTTGGCTGGTGCAGGCACAGTGCATGGTTTTCTGGTGCAGGCGCAGTGTATGGTTGGCTGGTGCAGGTGCAGCGTATGGTTGGATGGCGTAGGTGCAGTGTATGGTTGGATGGCGCAGTGTATGGTTGGCTGGTGCAGGTGCAGTGTATGGTTGGCTGGTGCAGGCGCAGTGTATGGTTGGCTGGTGCAGGTGCAGTGTATGGTTGGTTGGTGCAGGTGCAGCGTATGGTTGGATGGCGCAGTGTATGGTTGGCTGGTGCAGTGTATGGTTGGCTGGTGTGGGCGCAGTGTATGGTTGTCTGGTGCAGTGTATGGTTGGATGGTGCAGTGTATGGTTGGATGGTGCAGAACAGTGAAGATCCTCAATTGGCTGTTACACAAACACTGTCTGTGGGGAGGGTGGTGATAGAAATGCTCTATACAGGTGACAACTGTGCAATAAGAAGTGAGTATACAATCCAAACTCCTTTTCTTCTCTGTCTATAGATGAGGAAAGAGGATGCGAAACCCTTGGTGCTCACACATGGTCTGCAGTCTGTACATCATCTAACCTTTCCTGCCAAACTGAAATGTGTTACATATGTGGTGGAGCAGCACCGTCTAGTGTCCCTGGACGTTGATGGAAATGTCTGTCTGTACCATGAAGATGGCCGAGTCCAGAGCCAGAGACAGCTGTCATGGACAATCTCTGGGCTGTTGTATGCAGCTGGTGTCCAACTCTACGTGGCCTGGAACCTGCAGGGACTTTTACTGCTAGACAAGACTTTCACTCTGGTGTCAGAAATCCCTGTGAAGGAAGAGGTCCTCTGCTGTGTCTATGTTCTGGGGAAGAACCTGGTGCTGACCGGAGGAACTGGTGGAGTCTCCATTTGGAGGTTTGGTCACAGTGGACACAAATTGGTCTGGCAACAGTTGCTGAGTCAGTCAATGAAGAATCAGGACAAAGTTGAAGTTCTTGCTCTAGATCCAGAATCACAGAATCCACATATATGTTTTGCTGCATGTGGGACCAGCGTGTGGGAATTCAGTCTGATGGATGGAACTCTGGTGAGACGGAGGAAGAATCTACATTTCAGGTGCACAACATCGCCTGCAGTATATCATTGTATACTCTCCTGTGTCTGGGTCTGAGGTGCTTCTAGGAAATCAATGAGTAGCAGGCCCAGTGCTTTGTGTTACATCAGACAGATTTTATATCAGTTGTGACAGATCACTAGTTTTATTCCATTCCTACATTTATTCACATATCGTTTACATACACAGAAAACACAGAACTGATCTGATCGCCAGAGGAGCTTACATTCTAGTGATCAGCACAATAAAATGTAACTAATGGCCGACACTTATAAAGTCAGTCCTTGAGAAAAAACTTTATTCCAGGTCTGTGATCTGACGTTCCCCACCCCTTGCTCCATTCTTTTCACGCATTTGCCCTAATTGGGCTTAATCCTAGAGATGGGAGTGGCTAGAAAAGGGACATTTATACCACGGAATACAAATAAAAACCGCAATCAAGAACATCTGTTGGTTTTAGTCAATTGGCAGAAGCATAGTCTATATACAGATATACACTGGAAGACACACTTTTTGTAAGTCATGATAAAATGAAACCTTGAAAATACAACCAGCCCATCCAGATACAAAAGATGTCAGAATGTGTGAAAATGACAAGATGGTAAATATTTCTCTAAATATCCCGAGCCCTGTATATGTAACTATTAGGGTGCGCCCATTATTATCTGGGGGCGGTAAACATTCCTATATAATGTGGAAGATATGTTCTACCAATGAACTCAAGAATGTTCAAAAAACAATACCACCCCCAGATATCATTCTCTTCTTCCATCCATGATCACCTACGTCCTGCCTTCTCTCTTCCCAGTACATGATCCACCTGAGTTCTTTGTCCTCTCTTCTCCATCCACAATCATCTACTTCCTGCCTTCTGTAATCCCAGTACATGGTCTACTCATGTTCTTTGTCCTCTCTTCTCCATCCACAATCATCTATTTCCTGCCTTCTGTAATCCCAGTACATGGTCTACTCATGTTCTTTGTCCTCTCTTCTTCATCCACAATCATCTACTTCCTGCCTTCTGTAATCCCAGTACATGGTCTACTCATGTTCTTTGTCCTCTCTTCTCCATCCACAATCATCTACTTCCTGCCTTCTGTAATCCCAGTACATGGTCTACTCATGTTCTTTGTCCTCTCTTCTCCATCCACAATCATCTACTTCCTGCCTTCTGTAATCCCAGTACATGGTCTACTCATGTTCTTTGTCCTCTCTTCTCCATCCACAATCATCTACTTCCTGCCTTCTGTAATCCCAGTACATGGTCTACTCATGTTCTTTGTCCTCTCTTCTCCATCCACAATCATCTACTTCCTGCCTTCTGTAATCCCAGTACATGGTTTACTCGTGTTCTTTGTCCTCTCTTCTCCATCCACAGTCATCTACTTCCTGCTTTCTGTCTTCCCAACACATGGTCCACCTGAGTTCTTTGTCCTCTCTTCTCCATCCACAATCATCTACTTCCTGCCTTCTGTAATCCCAGTACATGGTCTACTCATGTTCTTTGTCCTCTCTTCTCCATCCACAATCATCTACTTCCTGCCTTCTGTAATCCCAGTACATGGTCTACTCATGTTCTTTGTCCTCTCTTCTCCATCCACAATCATCTACTTCCTGCCTTCTGTAATCCCAGTACATGGTCTACTCATGTTCTTTGTCCTCTCTTCTCCATCCACAATCATCTACTTCCTGCCTTCTGTAATCCCAGTACATGGTTTACTCGTGTTCTTTGTCCTCTCTTCTCCATCCACAGTCATCTACTTCCTGCTTTCTGTCTTCCCAACACATGGTCCACCTGAGTTCTTTGTCCTCTCTTCTCCATCCACAATCATCTACTTCCTGCCTTCTGTAATCCCAGTACATGGTCTACTCATGTTCTTTGTCCTCTCTTCTCCATCCACAATCATCTACTTCCTGCCTTCTGTAATCCCAGTACATGGTCTACTCATGTTCTTTGTCCTCTCTTCTCCATCCACAATCATCTACTTCCTGCCTTCTGTAATCCCAGTACATGGTTTACTCGTGTTCTTTGTCCTCTCTTCTCCATCCACAGTCATCTACTTCCTGCTTTCTGTCTTCCCAACACATGGTCCACCTGAGTTCTTTGTCCTCTCTTCTCCATCCACAATCATCTACTTCCTGCCTTCTTTCTTCCCAATACATGGTCCACCTAAGTTCTTTATCTTCTCTTCTCCATTGACAATCATCTACTTCCTGCCCTCTATGTTGCCAGCACATGGTCTACTCATGTTCTTTGTCCTCTCTTCTCCATCCACAATCATCTACTTCCTGCCTTCTTTCTTCCCAGTACATGATCTACTTGAGATCTTTGTCCTCTCTTCTCCATCCACAATCATCTCCTTCCTGCCCTCTGTCTTCCAGTACATAATCTACTCATGTTCTTTGTCCTCTCTTCTCTATCCACAATCATCTACTCCTTGCCTTCTGTCTTCCCAGTACATGGTCTACTCATGTTTTGTCCTCTCTTCTCCATCCACAATCATCTACTTCCTGCCTTCTTTCTTCCCAATACATGGTCCACCTAAGTTCTTTATCTTCTCTTCTCCATTGACAATCATCTACTTCCTGCCCTCTATGTTCCCAGCACATGGTCTACTCATGTTCTTTGTCCTCTCTTCTTCATCCACAATCATCTACTTCCTGCCTTCTTTCTTCCCAATACATGGTCCACCTAAGTTCTTTATCTTCTCTTCTCCATTGACAATCATCTACTTCATGCCTTCTTTCTTCCCAGTACATGATCTACTTGAGATCTTTGTCCTCTCTTCTCCATCCACAATCATCTACTTCATGCCTTCTTTCTTCCCAGTACATGATCTACTTGAGATCTTTGTCCTCTCTTCTCCATCCACAATCATCTACTTCCTGCCTTCTTTCTTCCCAGTACATGATCTACTTGAGATCTTTGTCCTCTCTTCTCCATCCACAATCATCTCCTTCCTGCCCTCTGTCTTCCAGTACATAATCTACTCATGTTCTTTGTCCTCTCTTCTCTATCCACAATCATCTACTCCTTGCCTTCTGTCTTCCCAGTACATGGTCTACTCATGTTTTGTCCTCTCTTCTCCATCCACAGTTATCTACTTCCTGCTTTCTGTCTTCCCAGTACATGGTCAACTCATGTCTTCTCCCATCCATGATCATCCATGTTCTGCCTTCCCTTTTCCTTAGTGCATGGTCTACTCATGTTCTTTTTCCTCTCTTATCCATCCACAGTCATCTACTTTCTGCCTTTTTGTCTTCCCAGCACTTGGTTTGCTCATGTCTTCCATCATTCCATGATCATCTACTTCCTGCCTTCTGCTTCTCTGAGCTGTGGCTTCTGTCGGAAAGCATAGCTGTACACACAGGCTGAGAGTCAGACGGTTTCTGTTGAACCGGCAGATATTCGGCCCATGTGTACCAGGCTTAACTTCAGCTTCTTCAATTAAGCTCTGCCAATAAAATCTGGAAGCTGATTGGTTTCTATGCAGAGTTGCTCCAGATTTTTCCTCTCCAGTTTTAGTAAATAACTCCCAATGCACCTTTGTGGGAATGGTGTGAAAGCTGCAGATGATGTTCAGTAGTCTCCATTTCTAGAACTCCCTGATTTCCTGTCCTGTATAGACACACACCGTAAATAGAGTGTTGGAAGAGAGTTCAGACAGGAACCAGACCCATCCTACATTATAGAGACTGAAGTAATGTCACTTCCCCCATTTATAGCCAATTTATACATTCTGGATCACATTCACATCACAAAATTAACATATAAAACTTTAAGAAAATTGGAGTAAAAAAAGAATTTCCTGGCCACACATTTTTGTAATCTGATTGTACAATCTTACTATGTCGCCTAAAGACCTACATAAACCATCCATGCAGATGGACTGATTGTTAAAAAATAGATCAGACCTTAACATGCTACACAAATTATTTGAAGGAAACTGCCATCTCTTTAGAAGGTGTAAGTGCTGACTTGATTTAGAGGACCCCACCTCAGGAAATGCAGAACTTTTTCATGTCACAGCCCTAAAGTCTGTTTTTTTATTTGAAGTTTGAAAGTCCAGCAACCGTTTTTTTTTTTTTTTTTTTTTTTTTTTTTAAGTTTCAGTTGGAATGGGTAAGGATTAGAACTAATTTCAGGTTTTTACTGCTATCTGTGACCCAGCTCAAGAGATTTCCCATCACTTCCTGTCACAATGAGTACGGTTTGACCAGACAGGAAGTGAGTGAACTCAGATTTGCATTTCTGTCTGTGTCCTTGTACGCAGTTCTAGTCTTCCTCTATGTAACGGAACCGGTACCCGACCGCACTTGGGTATATTCCGTTATACTGCAGCTTCCCCTGTCCGTACACCATCCACGGACCACACCCTGAAATCCCTCAGGAAGAAGACAGCACCCAGCTCTTAAAACAGAAAAGCCAACAACTCTTTATTTTACGCAAACAACATGTTTTATACAGAGGGCGGGGAAACACAACCAGGAACAGGAAATACATCATCAGCCCACCCTATCAGTGGGAAGGGCTACAGGGAACCACCCCAACCAACCCAAGACACAGAACAATGGGATGCAGCCATGTGGCAAAGGATATTGACCAACCCCCACACCAATACACAAACAGTACATCCCATAATAGTTGGCTGGACAGGAAGACACAGCACAATGGGGGGTAGCACATGGCAAACAGACAATGAACAGCCATGTGGCCTAGACAAAGGAAAACACACAAATGCACAAGACTGGGACATTCACATGTACACCCTGTACCTCTTAACAGGCACAGGGTGGTTTAAACATAATGAGGGGGACATGAGCTGACCAAGCGGTCCCCCCACCCCCAAAAGTCACTCCCGTCACACTCTACTCTACCAAATAAAAGCATTTTTCTTTCTGTCTGTGTCACGGCGAAGAGCTCCCCAAACTTCCTGTCTAGTGAAAGTGTTGATGGAGGCTGCCATCTTGGTAGAGGCAGAGCTGCCCCTCGATGACTGCAGGAGTAACGATACTGATTAAATACCAGCCTGGTATACTCTGAGAATCTCCATCTGTAGGAATGTTGGCCAACTAGTCTTTGGGTGCCGTGTGTAATATCTATTTTCCTGACACAGCTCAATTACCAGCCCTGTATGCTCTTAGAACCTCCATCTTTAGGGTTGTTGGGTTGGGTCGCTAGTCGTTAGATGCCGTGTGTAATATCTATTTTCCTGACACAGATTAATTACCAGCCTGGTATACTCTGAGAACCTCCATCTGTAGGGTTGTTGGGTTGGGTCGCTAGTCGTTAGATGCCGTGTATAATATCTATTTTCCTGACACAGATTAATTACTAGCCTGGTATATTCTGAGAACCTCCATCTGTAGGGTTGTTGGGTTGGGTCGCTAGTCGTTAGATGCCGTGTATAATATCTATTTTCATGACACAGATTAATTACCAGCCTGGTATGCTCTGAGAACCTCCATCTGTAGGGTTGTTGGGTTTCTGGTCTTTGGATGCCGTGTATTATATCTATTTTCCTGACACCGATTAATTACCAGCCTGGTATACTCTGAGAACCTCCATCTGTAGGGTTGTTGGGTTGGGTCGCTAGTCGTTAGATGCCGTGTATAATACCTATTTTCCTGACACAGCTCAATTACCAACCTGGTATGCTCTGAGAACCTCCATCTGTAGGGTTGTTGGGTTGAGTCGCTAGTCGTTAGATGCCGTGTATAATATCTATTTTCCTGACACCGATTAATTACCAGCCTGGTATACTCTGAGAACCTCCATCTGTAGGGTTGTTGGGCTGGGTCGTTAGACTTTAGATGCCGTGTATAATATCTATTTTCCTGACACAGCTCAATTACCAGCCTGGTATACTCTGAGAACCTCCATATGTAGGGTTGTTGAGTTGGGTCGCTAGTCGTTAGATGCCGTGTATAATATCTATTTTCCTGACACAGATTAATTACCAGCCTGGTATACTCTGAGAACCTCCATATGTAGGGTTGTTGGGTTGGGTCGCTAGTCTTTAGATGCCGTGTATAATATCTATTTTCCTGACACAGATTAATTACCAGCCTGGTATACTCTGAGAACCTCCATCTGTAGGGTTGTTGGGTTGGGTCGCTAGTCATTAGATGCCGTGTATAATATCTATTTTACTGACACAGATTAATTACCAACCTGTTATGCGCTTAGAACCTCCATCTGTAGGGTTTTTGGGTTTGGTCGCTAATCGTTCGATGCCGTGTATAATATCTATTTTCCTGACACAGCTCAATTACCAGCCTGGTATACTCTGAGAACCTCCATCTGTAGGGTTGTTGGGTTGGGTCGCTAATCTTTAGATGCCGTGTATAATATCTCTGTTTTCCTGACACAGATTAATTACCAGCCTGGTATACTCTGAGAACCTCCAGCTGCTGATTTCAGGATCCAGAGACTGCACTGTCAAAGTGTGGGATGGAGCAGGGCAGCTCATCGCTGTATTTCTTGGACATACAGGTAATGAGCAGATCTGACAGATCATTGTATGAAATGCTTGACCCGAGGAATAGAGAGTAGTGCACTGACCCTTTAGACCAGCTTTACTCCCCCATGAAATTTATGAAATTATTTGTCTAATGAAATTATTATTTGACTATTATGAAAATAATAGCCCCCCCAGATGATCATTGGAGAAGGACCCCCTTACATTACTGTGAAGGTGAGTAGAGGGTTGCAAGGTGGCAGCTGTATAGAAAGAAGGAAGATTGAGATCTTAATGGAACGTACAGTAGCAATGAGATATAATTATATCAGTATTTAGATGTCTTGTAGTGTGAAGGCGGCACTGGGAAGTGAAGTAGATTAGAAGTGGGGTGAGGACAGTATGGAGAGTGCAGTAAAGTGTAGTAAAGTGAGGGCAGTATGGCAAGTACAGTAGAAGTGGGGTGAGGGTAGTATAGAGTACAGTAGAAATAGTGTGAGGGCCGCACTGGGAAGTTATATACAGTAGAAGTGGAATGATGGCAGTATAGAGAGTACAGTAGAAGTAGTGTGAGGGCAGCACTGGCACGTTATGTACAGTAGAAGTAGTGTGAGGGCAGTATGGAGAGTGCAGTAGAAGTAGTGTGAGGGCAGTATGGAGAGTGCAGTAGAAGTAGTGTGAGGGCAGTATGGAGAGTACAGTAGAAGTAGAGAGAGGGCAGCACTGGGACGTTATTTACAGTAGAAGTAGAGTGAGGGCGGCACTGGGATGAGATGTAGAGGAGAAGTGTGATGAGGGCATTATGGAGAGTACAGTAGAAGTAGAGGGAGGGCAGCACGGGGATGAGATGTAGAGTAGAAGTGCGATGAGGGCATTATGGAGAGTACAGTAGAAGTAGAGTGAGGGCATTATGGAGAGTACAGTAGAAGTAGAGTAAAGGTGGCACTGAGATGAGATGTAGAAGTGTGATGAGGGCATTATGGAGAGTACAGTAGAAGCAGAGTGAGGGCAGCATGGGGATGAGATGTAGAGGAGAAGTGGGATGAGGGCATTATGGAGAGTACAGTAGAAGTAGAGTGAGGGCAGCACGGGGATGAGATGTAGAGGAGAAGTGTGATGAGGGCATTATGGAGAGTACAGTAGAAGTAGAGTGAGGGCAGCACTGGGATGAGATGTAGAGGAGAAGTGTGATGAGGGCATTATGGAGAGTACAGTAGAAGTAGAGTGAGGGCAGCACGGGGATGAGATGTGGAGGAGAAGTGTGATGAGGGCATTATGGAGAGTAGAGTAGAAGTAGAGTGAGGGCAGCACGGGGATGAGATGTAGAGGAGAAGTGTGATGAGGGCATTATGGAGAGTACAGTAGAAGTAGCGTGAGGGTAACACGGGGATGAGATGTAGAGGAGAAGTGTGATGAGGGCATTATGGAGAGTACAGTAGAAGTAGAGTGAAGGCAGCACTGGGATGAGATGTAGAGGAGAAGTGTGATGAGGGCATTATGGAGAGCACAGTAGAAGTAGAGTGAAGGCAGCACTGGGATGAGATGTAGAGGAGAAGTGGGATGAGGGCATTATGGAGAGTACAGTAGAAGCAGAGTGAGGGCAGCATGGGGATGAAATGTAGAGGAGAAGTGTGATGAGGGCATTATGGAGAGTACAGTAGAAGTAGAGTGAGGGCAGCACTGGGATGAGATGTAGAGGAGAAGTGTGATGAGGGCATTATGGAGAGTACAGTAGAAGTAGAGTGAGGGCAGCATGGGGATGAAATGTAGAGGAGAAGTGTGATGAGGGCATTATGGAGAGTACAGTAGAAGTAGAGTGAGGGCAGCACTGGGATGAGATGTAGAGGAGAAGTGTGATGAGGGCATTATGGAGAGTACAGTAGACGTAGAGTGAGGGCAGCACTGGGATGAGATGTAGAGTAGAAGTGTGATGAGGGCATTATGGAGAGTACAGTAGAAGTAGAGTGAGGGCAGCACGGGGATGAGATGTAGAGTAGAAGTGTGATGAGGGCATTATGGAGAGTACAGTAGAAGTAGAGTGAGGGCAGCACTGGGATGAGATGTAGAGGAGAAGTGTGATGAGGGCATTATGGAGAGTACAGTAGAAGTAGAGTGAGGGCAGCACGGGGATGAGATGTGGAGGAGAAGAGGGATGAGGGCATTATGGAGAGTACAGCAGAAGTGGGATGAGGGCATTATGGAGAGTACAGTAGACGTAGAGTGAGGGCAGCACTGGGATGAGATGTAGAGGAGAAGTGTGATGAGGGCATTATGGAGAGTACAGTAGAAGCAGAGTGAGGGCAGCACGGGGATGAGATGTAGAGGAGAAGTGGGATGAGGGCATTATGGAGAGTACAGTAGAAGTAGAGTGAGGGCAGCACGGGGATGAGATGTAGAGTAGAAGTGTGATGAGGGCATTATGGAGAGTACAGTAGAAGTAGAGTGAGGGCAGCACTGGGATGAGATGTAGAGGAGAAGTGTGATGAGGGCATTATGGAGAGTACAGTAGAAGTAGAGTGAGGGCAGCACGGGGATGAGATGTAGAGGAGAAGTGGGATGAGGGCATTATGGAGAGTACAGTAGAAGTAGAGTGAGGGCAGCACGGGGATGAAATGTGGAGGAGAAGTGGGATGAGGGCATTATGGAGAGTACAGTAGAAGTAGAGTGAGGGCAGCACTGGGATGAGATGAGATGTAGAAGTGTGATGAGGGCATTATGGAGAGTACAGTAGAAGTAGAGTGAGGGCAGCACTGGGATGAGATGTAGAGGAGAAGTGGGATGAGGGCATTATGGAGAGTAGAGTAGAAGTAGAGTGAGGGTGGCACTGGGATGAGATGTAGAGTAGAAGTGTGATGAGGGCATTGTGGAGAGTACAGTAGAAGTAGAGTGAGGGTGGCACTGGGATGAGATGTAGAGGAGAAGTGTGATGAGGGCATTGTGGAGAGTACAGTAGAAGTAGAGTGAGGGTGGCATTGGGATGAGATGTAGAGGAGAAGTGTGATGAGGGCATTATGAAGAGTACAGCAGAAGCAGAGTGAGGGCAGCACGGGGATGAGATGTAGAGGAGAAGTGTGATGAGGGCATTATGGAGAGTACAGTAGAAGTAGAGTGAGGGCGGCACTGGAATGAGATGTAGGGTAGAAGTGTGATGAGGGCATTATGGAGAGTACAGCAGAAGCAGAGTGAGGGCAGCACGGGGATGAGATGTAGAGGAGAAGTGGGATGAGGGCATTATGGAGAGTACAGTAGAAGTAGAGTGAGGGCGGCACTGGAATGAGATGTAGAGGAGAAGTGTGATGAGGGCATTATGGAGAGTACAGTAGAAGTAGAGTGAGGGAGGAATGAAGAGTACAGTAGAAGTAGAGTAAAGGTGGCACTGAGATGTAGAGGAGAAGTGTGATGAGGGCATTATGGAGAGTACAGTAGAAGTAGCGTGAGGGCAGCACAGGGATGAAATGTAGAGTAGAAGTGTGATGAGGGCATTATGGAGAGTACAGTAGAAGTAGAGGGAGGGCAGCACTGGGATGAGATGTAGAGGAGAAGTGTGATGAGGGCATTGTGGAGAGCACAGTAGAAGTAGAGTGAGGGCAGCACGGGGATGAAATGTAGAGTAGAAGTGTGATGAGGGCATTATGGAGAGTACAGTAGAAGTAGAGGGAGGGCAGCACTGGGATGAGATGTAGAGGAGAAGTGTGATGAGGGCATTGTGGAGAGTACAGTAGAAGTAGAGTGAGGGCAGAATGAAGAGTACAGTAGAAGTAGAGTAAAGGTGGCACTGAGATGAGATGTAGAAGTGTGATGAGGGCATTATGGAGAGTACAGTAGAAGTAGAGTGAGGGCAGAATGAAGAGTACAGTAGAAGTAGAGTAAAGGTGGCACTGAGATGAGATGTAGAAGTGTGATGAGGGCATTATGGAGAGTACAGTAGAAGTAGAGGGAGGGCAGCACGGGGAGGAGATGTAGAGGAGAAGTGTGATGAGGGCATTATGGAGAGTACAGTAGAAGTAGAGTGAGGGCAGCACGGGGATGAGATGTAGAGGAGAAGTGTGATGAGGGAATTATGGAGAGTACAGTAGAAGTAGCGTGAGGGTAACACGGGGATGAGATGTAGAGGAGAAGTGTGATGAGGGCATTATGGAGAGCACAGTAGAAGTAGAGTGAAGGCAGCACTGGGATGAGATGTAGAGGAGAAGTGGGATGAGGGCATTATGGAGAGTACAGTAGAAGCAGAGTGAGGGCAGCATGGGGATGAAATGTAGAGGAGAAGTGTGATGAGGGCATTATGGAGAGTAGAGTAGAAGTAGAGTGAGGGCAGCACTGGGATGAGATGTAGAGTAGAAGTGTGATGAGGGCATTATGGAGAGTACAGTAGACGTAGAGTGAGGGCAGCACTGGGATGAGATGTAGAGTAGAAGTGTGATGAGGGCATTATGGAGAGTAGAGTAGAAGTAGAGTGAGGGCAGCACTGGGATGGGATGTAGAGGAGAAGTGTGATGAGGGCATTATGGAGAGTACAGTAGACGTAGAGTGAGGGCAGCACTGGGATGAGATGTAGAGTAGAAGTGTGATGAGGGCATTATGGAGAGTACAGTAGAAGTAGAGTGAGGGCAGCACGGGGATGAGATGTAGAGGAGAAGTGTGATGAGGGCATTATGGAGAGTACAGTAGAAGTAGAGTGAGGGCAGCACTGGGATGAGATGTAGAGGAGAAGTGTGATGAGGGCATTATGGAGAGTACAGTAGAAGTAGAGTGAGGGCAGCACGGGGATGAGATGTGGAGGAGAAGAGGGATGAGGGCATTATGGAGAGTACAGTAGAAGTAGAGTGAGGGCAGCACTGGGATGAGATGTAGAGGAGAAGTGTGATGAGGGCATTATGTAGAGTACAGTAGAAGTAGAGTGAGGGCAGCACTGGGATGAGATGTAGAGGAGAAGTGTGATGAGGGCATTATGGAGAGTACAGTAGAAGTAGAGTGAGGGCAGCACTGGGATGAGATGTAGAGAAGTGTGATGAGGGCATTATGGAGAGTACAGTAGAAGTAGAGTGAGGGCAGCACGGGCATGAGATGTAGAGGAGAAGTGTGACGAGGGCATTATGGAGAGTACAGTAGAAGTAGAGGGAGGGCAGCACAGGGATGAGATGTAGAGGAGAAGTGTGATGAGGGCATTATGGAGAGTACAGTAGAAGTAGAGTGAGGGTGGCACTGGGATGAGATGTAGAGGAGAAGTGGGATGAGGGCATTATGGAGAGTACAGTAGAAGCAGAGTGAGGGCAGCACGGGGATGAGATGTAGAGGAGAAGTGGGATGAGCGCATTATGGAGAGTACAGTAGAAGTAGAGTGAGGGTGGCACTGGGATGAGATGTAGAGGAGAAGTGTGATGAGGGCATTATGGAGAGTACAGTAGAAGTAGAGTGAGGGCAGCACTGGGATGAGATGTAGAGAAGTGTGATGAGGGCATTATGGAGAGTACAGTAGAAGTAGAGTGAGGGCAGCACGGGCATGAGATGTAGAGGAGAAGTGTGACGAGGGCATTATGGAGAGTACAGTAGAAGTAGAGGGAGGGCAGCACAGGGATGAGATGTAGAGGAGAAGTGTGATGAGGGCATTATGGAGAGTACAGTAGAAGTAGAGTGAGGGTGGCACTGGGATGAGATGTAGAGGAGAAGTGGGATGAGGGCATTATGGAGAGTACAGTAGAAGCAGAGTGAGGGCAGCATGGGGATGAAATGTAGAGGAGAAGTGGGATGAGCGCATTATGGAGAGTACAGTAGAAGTAGAGTGAGGGTGGCACTGGGATGAGATGTAGAGGAGAAGTGTGATGAGGGCATTATGGAGAGTAGAGTAGAAGTAGAGTGAGGGTGGCACTGGGATGAGATGTAGAGTAGAAGTGTGATGAGGGCATTGTGGAGAGTACAGTAGAAGTAGAGTGAGGGCGGCACTGGAATGAGATGTAGGGTAGAAGTGTGATGAGGGCATTATGGAGAGTACAGTAGAAGTAGAGTGAGGGAGGAATGAAGAGTACAGTAGAAGTAGAGTAAAGGTGGCACTGAGATGTAGAGGAGAAGTGTGATGAGGGCATTATGGAGAGCACAGTAGAAGTAGAGTGAGGGCTGCACGAGGATGAGATGTGGAGGAGAAGTGGGATGAGGACATTATGGAGAACACAGTAGAAGTAGAGTGAGGGCAGCACGGGGATGAGATGTAGAGGAGAAGTGTGATGAGGGCATTATGGAGAGTACAGTAGAAGTAGAGTGAGGGCAGCACTGGGATGAGATGAGATGTAGAAGTGTGATGAGGGCATTATGGAGAGTACAGTAGAAGTAGAGTGAGGGCGGCACTGGAATGAGATGTAGGGTAGAAGTGTGATGAGGGCATTATGGAGAGTACAGCAGAAGCAAAGTGAGGGCAGCACGGGGATGAGATGTAGAGGAGAAGTGTGATGAGGGCATTATGGAGAGTAGAGTAGAAGTAGAGTGAGGGCAGCACTGGGATGAAATGTAGAGGAGAAGTGTGATGAGGGCATTATGGAGAGTACAGTAGACGTAGAGTGAGGGCAGCACTGGGATGAGATGTAGAGTAGAAGTGTGATGAGGGCATTATGGAGAGTACAGTAGAAGTAGAGTGAGGGCAGCACTGGGATGAGATGTAGAGGAGAAGTGTGATGAGGGCATTATGGAGAGTACAGTAGAAGTTGTCTTGGAAATTCGCTTTAACGAATTTCTCCTTACCGTGAGTACTCGCAGTTGGATGCGCAGAAATCCCCCATAAAGCTGTGCGAATCTCGCTTACCACGACTGCAGCCAAACTACACGATTCCTGCCCATCCAAATACTTTGGTTCTGTTGAATTTGTGGGTGATGGAGCTCCGTTACCCTGGAATGATCACACGACACTCTAAGGCTGGTTGCAACTCACATAAGGGCTGATTTTAGGCTCAGCTCTCTGTTTTATTAAGAATACACACATGCCCCCCACATGAATAAAGTCAATCCCTCCCACCGAACAATACAATGGGGATTGCTTATACAGAGGATGTACATTCCAATTGGAGCATAGCCTTTGCTATTATCTATCACTGGTCCTCCCCCATGAACCTTCTGAGGTCAGCAGACTTCCTCCCCTTCCCCCCTATGAGCCATCTGAGGTCATATTTCCTGTCCTACTATCTTCTATTGGTATGTACATTCTCTGTACAAGCACTCTCTAAAAATATCAGTCTGTACCTGGATGGGCCCGATACGATCTTTATTAAAACACATCCATCCCAGATACAGTTTCAAGTTGGTAATGGGTTGTAAGATATGCATAAGCCTACACGTGGAGTTCACACCGCTTGCGCATTGCGTTATGAAGCCCACGTGGTACCATGCTGCTGATATGTGGATACAGGCCCACGGTCTACTGACAGCGGCATTCGCATGGAATGCCGTGGTGGTATACACGCCGGTCTATAAGCGCAGATCTGCCATCTCATCCATTACCAAGCCGAGTACTGTAATACATACATTGTACATGCGCATGGCCCAATTGCAGCCTTCAGAGCTTTAATTAAGCCACACGAGAGACATATGAATAACACGAATACATGACACATTTAAAGTTCGACCAACAATACAAAATTTCCATGACATTCCCTCCTGTTTTATCATATTCTCCTCGTGTCCCTTCTTGATCTTCTTCAGCTTGATGGGTGTAGTCTCAAACTTCAAAGAGTTCCTGTAGTTGTCCCTGAGAATAAAGCTCCACGGGGTACCTGAAACAACAAGACCCGACGCAGACTCGACGCAAACAGGCTTGATTGAAGCGATGATCCTCAAGAGCGTTGGAACCTTCACTACAGGAAGGCTCTTGCAAAAACCACAAACAGACTTGTGGTATGAATAAAGCTTGTGATCCCACGGTGGTCTGGGGAGATCCAGCAATAGATTCTCAAATTGCCCCTGCAGACGGGGCCACACAAGGCTGGTCTCGACCCAGACAGTTTTCCAAATCGCAGACACAAACAATGATGAGGCTTGAAGCTTGCTTGAAGGTCTTGGAGAATGTGGTCTTCAGAGAGATAAATTAGAGGGAAGCCAGGACGTAATCTGTAGAGAAGGTGGATGGTTGGTGAGGTCTTCCTCCGATCAGTGGTTGGAGTGGGATCCCAGGAGCGGGCATGGAGATGTGGTCGTCTGCCCGAGCTTGGTTTACACGGTCGATGAGGCAACAGGAACATCTCACCGCGGCATATAAAAGGCAGATGAAAAAGAGAAGCATCAGGATATACACTCCCACTTCCTTCAACCAAGATCCGATGGAGAACAGGAAATCTCCCAATCCTCCCAAACCCTTGAACGGATTCCAACCCTCACTAGCTATAGCTCTAGCTTTTCCCTGTAGTTCACTAACTTTGTCCATATGGGCCTGGACCTTGTCATCGGTGTCTTCTATCCAAGTACAACAATCCTCTCCGATGAACTCACAGAACCCCCCTTTGGCGGCTAAAGATAATCAAGGGCCATCTTCTCCTGAAGCACTAAAATTCCCATCTGCCGTTGTTCTTGGGCAATTTCTCTGACAGCCTCTACGGTCTCGTTAAACATACTATCCACGATGACAGAAAAATTGTTCAGGCGCTTCATAAGTTCTATTCCCCATCCTGTCCATGAGGGGAACCAAGCCCATGCCTGGTCGCCCTCAGAGAACAGCTCCCTGCGAACTCTCCCTGCCATCCTTACCTTCTTGTGGACCATCAACTCTTCATGGTCCATCACTACATAGGATGCGGGGACTAGCTTTATGAGGGCACACGAACCTTTCGCGTTCTGGGGAAATGTTCTATAGGCTGCCGAACCACACAGAAAATAGTATGGACCTGTCAGAGCAGAACAGGAGGAGTTCCTCGTTCGGCCTCTGGTACTGAGCAACAGTTGCACAGACTGGGGGATTGCTCCCTCAGTCTGCACATCACATCCGTCCTTCCAACACACGTGGTCTGGTCGGTCAGTGTGGTTACTCAGAAAGGAAGTCTGGTTAGTCAGATTGACAGTTATACCTCCCTCGCAGGTGGTAGTCCCAACAAACTTGTTACCTGTGCCAAAGCTGATGTTAAAGCACACCTGAGGGCTGCCTAGCTGCCCAGTTACCCATAATGGACTGGTGAGGGCCCTACAGGAGCTAGAGCTAATATTGGTGCTGAAACTGATGTTACCTGCTAAAAATGTGTCATTAAGTTCTACCGACAAATGTCTACGTGGGGGCTGACCAGGGGTCCCTTGCTTTTTCATGCCGACGCGGATGTCATATAGGGCATGAACAGCGGCCATTGCGGACATGTGATGACTGGGTGGGGGCTTAGAGCATACCCAACAGTTGGTTTTGTTGGCGGTTCTGGCTAAACGCAGGTGCATTTTAAATAAAAGGTTGGGGTATCTGCCGTCTTTTCCTCCGTTCACACACATGTATGACATACAAACAAAAAGAAAAAGGAAAATGACACCCCTCATTCTCTGGTGTAGCTGAAAAGCTTCTTGCAGTGGCTTGCGTGCACCCAGTTGTCTCGTCCCTCGAGTTTGAGTGAGGTAGGTGTCGTCAGCTGGACTTGGTATGGTCCGGTGAACCGTGGCTCGAGTCCGGTTCTTTGATGTTTCTTTAGGACGACCCAATCACCTGGCTCAATAGAAAGAACACCTGTTATTGTATTTGGATCGGGGAGCGATTCGCGAACCCGATGGTGTATCTTCTGCAGCTCCCGTTGCAGAGATTGCACATAACCTGTAAGCTGTGAATGCAAAGACGACAACTGTTGAGGAAAGTACAACCCTGTTTTGGGAGGTCCCCCAAACAACACCTCGTAGGGTGACAGCCCATGTGGTTGCCGAGGGGCATTCCGGATGGAATAGAGGGCAATGGGGAGACACTCAGGCCAAGGTTTTTTGGTATCGGCCATGATTTTGGAGATCCTGTTTTTAAGGATTCCGTTGAGACGTTCAACCTTACCGCTACTCTCGGGGTGATACGGGGTGTGTAGCCCTTGGTTGATGTGAAGGGCTTTACATACCTCTGCAAAGATCTGTCCAGTGAAGTGTGACCCCCTATCGGACTCGATGGTTTCAGGTAGACCCCAGCGGCACACAACCTCAGACAGGATTTTCTTCGCCGTGGTACTAGCGTTGGCACATGTGACGGGCCACGCTTCAGGCCAGCCTGAAAACATATCTACACAGACCAAGGCGTATTCGTACGGCCCACTCTTTGGTAACGAGATGTAATCGATCTGGATGCGTTGGAAGGGGCGTTCAGGTTTTGGTGAGTGCCTTTGGGGTATTACTACCGTTCTGCCAGGGTTGTGTAGGGCACAGACTAGGCAAGAAGCTGCAAAGGTAGCTGCAGCAGTACTGAACCCAGGTGCAATCCAATGCTCGTCTACCAACGCACACATAGCCGTCTTAGATTGGTGCCCAGGGTAGTGAGCCAAGTGGGCCATCATGGGGAAAAGGGACTTTGGCAAACACCATCTTTTGTTCAGGCACCAAATGTCATTCGACCCTTGGGAGGCTCCTGCTGCTGTCCATCTAGCCTTCTCCTGCAAACCCGCCTGTGATTGCAGTTTTTTAAACTCGTCTAATGAAACCTCTGAAGGGATGGCCAGCATCAGAACCCCCGTTTCCTGAACCAGTGCACCGGCCTTTGCGGACCGATCTGCCAAAGCGTTTCCACATGCCTCCACACTAGTCTCAGTGGTATGAGCTTTCACCTTAAGAACAGCAATCTCCCGTGGCAGGCCGAAGGCAATGAACAACCTGTCAATCAGTTCTGCATGCTTCACCGGTTTACCTGAACTTGTGAGAAATCCCCTCGCTTTCCAGATGGGACCAAAGTCATGTGCAATACCAAACGCGTACCTCGAATCCGTATAAACATTAATCCTCTGACCTTCATGTAACTCACATGCCCTGGCCAGTGCCCACAGCTCAGCTTCCTGAGCTGACATATGTGCGTTCAGAGAGCCCTTTTCCACAACGTCACTTTCCGTCGTGACCGCGTAACCAGTGTGTGGCTTACCGTCTTGGGTGTAGTACCTGGACCCATCGACAAAAAGATTTTTCGCTTCCGATATTGGCGTTTCCTTCACTGGGCTGATCGCCGCTGACTCTAGTTCCATCAAAGAAATGCAGTTGTGTCCTTTGGAAGAGAGGTTAGTAGTGGACAAAGAAGACATGTTAGTAGAAGAGGTGTTAGTATTGTTAGTCGGGTTGCAAAATTCAGCACCGTCGTTGTTGTCCTCCCCCCCTTTCTCGTCTTCCAACACAGGAAGAAGAGAAGCTGGGTTAAGAATAGTGCATCGTTTGATAGAGAGGTTAGTAGGAGTTAGGAGGGCTACCTCGTATTTGGTCAATCTTGCTGCAGAGAGATGTTTAGTTTGGACCTGGTTTAGGATCTCTTGCACCGAGTGCGGAGTGTAGAGTGTGAGGGGTGAATCCAAAACGATGTCACCCACTTTTTGGACAAGGACAGCACAAGCAGCCACTGCCCTCACACAACCCGGGGACCCTTTGATGACTGGGTCCAGAGCGGTGGATAGGTACATGATGGGGCGGTATTTGGTTCCGTGAAGTTGGGTTAGTACTCCGGTTGCATGGCCCTGACTTTCATGACAGAAAAGGTAGAAAGGTAGGTCATAGTTGGGTAGACCTAGGGCTGGTGCTATTGAGAGTTCCTGAGTCAAATCTTGAAGAGTTGACCAGTCGTCATCTGACATTTGAAATGGTGTTTTGGATGTCAGCTCATACAGGGGACCAAGTTTGTCCGAGATGTTGGGGACCCAATCTCTGCAGTAGTTGATAAGGCCGAGGACGGCTCTCAGCTGACGGTGGTTTTTGGGTCTCTTTAGGTCTTGCAATGTCTGCACTCTTTGGGTTGTTAGGTGCCTGGTGCCCTGAGAAATACAATGCCCCAAGAAGATGACTTTTTCCTGGCAGAGTTGTAATTTCTCCTTGCTGGCCTTGTTGCCCGTTGACGCCAGATGGTTGAGTAATGAAACAGTATGTTGATAACAATCCTTTTTAGTGGGACAGCAGAGGAGCAAGTCATCAACATACTGTAACAACACCACCTCTGGATTCATTGGGGTCCACTGATCTAACACGATTTTCAGCTTGCAGCTGTATTCCGAGGGACTGGTTACTGCTCCCTGGGGGAGACGGGTCCAGGTAAGTTGTCGGCCCTGGAAGGAGAAGGCAAAAAGGTACTGACACTGGGGATCCAGGGGTACCGAGAAAAACGCGTTTGACAGATCAATGACGGTAAAAAATTTTGCATTGGGTGGTACGGTTGCCAGCAGGGTGTGTGGATTGGGCACCAAAGGGGCATCACTGATGATGATTTTGTTTACCGCTCTCAGGTCATGTACCAGCCGGTAGGTGGTCGGTTGACCAGGTGCTGTCTTTTTTGCTACTGGGAATAATGGTGTGTTACATGGCGACTGGGTTGGGGTGAGGACCTTTATCTGTAGATAATGGTCGATCTGGGTTTTTAGGCTGTCCATTTGAGCTACACTTAAAGGATATTGTGGTAGTTGTGGTAACACGCTTCCTGGTCTGATGTTGACTGTAGTTGGAGGTACCGGCAAGAGACCCACATCATATTTATCTGCTGCCCAAACTTTGGGGTCAACTTCAGCCAATACGTCCAACTCCAGACAATATGTAGCCTCGGTGAGATAAGGTAGGGCCAACAATGTGCACAGTCTTTCTTCCGACAGGGCACTACTCACCACAACACCCGATGGGGTGAACTCAATGACAGCTTGAATGTCTGACAAGATGTCCGCTCCCAAAAGATTGATGGGGACGTCATCTGAGACCAGCACTGACCTGACAGCCTCAGTGTGCAGACCTAACCTGAAATGGAGTGGTTTGGTGGACTGTAGAGACACTGTTTGACCTGTGAGACCTACCGTCGGTGTGTTTGCCCCTGAGAGGGGTACCTTGCCTTGGATGTCCTGTTTTCGCAAGACTGTTCTGGCTGCACCGGTGTCGATGAGGCAAGGGAGGGGATATTTTAATTCCTCGAGAAAAAGATGGATCTGGGCCGACACCGATTTGCCAACTTCCTATGAGGATTCATAGGAGTTACTTACCATGGTGGTCATAGGGGCGGGGGACTCATCAGGAATGAACTGCCACCGACCTTTAGGTAATTGGGGACAGCTCCTCCTCATGTGCCCCGTTTGGTGGCACTGGAAGCACCTGGGTGGGGGCCTATCCTTCCTGTGACCCAGATCCCTTGGTTTTTCGTGTGGGGTCTGGGACATAAGAACTTTGGCCTTGTCTTGTTTTCTTCTATCCATTTCCCTCTCTATTGCCGCAAGAGTGGAAAGGATAGCAGGGATAGACATCTCATTATATTCGGGTCGGGCCAGAACCAGCCTTTCCCGAATTTTAATATTGATGCCTTCCAAAAATTTGGCCCGCAACAGAATGTGCGTCGCGGTCACCTTTACCCCTTCAGTTGGAGCATCAGGTCCAACTTCCAGATCCGCATCCAGTGCCGCCTGCTTGAGACGGCGCCAGAAGCAGGCGCTTTCCTCATTAGGACCCTGGGTGAGCTTCATCATGTCCGTAGTAGAGGTAGCACCATACATTTCTGGAAGCTTTGCCTTTAGCTGTGTACAGAACTCTTTGCCCCCTGAAGTCATCTCCTCATGCGTGGTTATAGAGCACCCTGCAATCACTGTACTGGCCACTTCCATGCCCACCTTTGCCCGTAGGATCTGTGCACAATCTGACCCGCTCATACCATAGCTGAACTGGTTTTGTCCAAACATTCGAGCAAATCCTCTCGGATTGACTCGATAGTCCGGGAGCTCAGCCAGAATAGTGCGGATCTCTGCCGGGGTGAAGGGGACATGCCAAACTACCCGTTCCCCTAAAGTCCGTTCCCCCCGTGCATTGGGAGGACCTTCAAATTGCTGCACCCTGACTGGATAGGCCTCGGTCCGGGAAGAGTGCAAGGGCTGACCCAGCATCATCGGTGGGCTTAGATTAACCACCTCGCTTACTGCACCTTCAGGTTTGAGGTCCCTCAGATCAGGGTATAGCTGGGGGGCAGGGGTCTGATCAGTGGTTCGTAGCGCTTTGATGCAATCCGCCCTGTTTTTTAACCGGGTGTCTATTCCCCTTGATTCACAGATAGTCTGCAAATCGGTTGTTGAGTAGGCTTCATAGTTGGAAACAGAAGGAGCTGGGGTGAAGCAGGGAGAAGGGAGAAGTAGAGGCAGAGGCTGAGGCATAGAGACAGAAGACACAGAAGGTATGTCAAGAGTGACGTCACTAACAGAAGAGACAGGTGCAGTTATACTTATCTCAGCCACTGTTGGTTGTTGGGGAACCCCAGTAGACCCTGATCCTGCCTGCCTTAGTAGAGTCAGCCCTGAAAGAGCTTCCTCCACCTCTGACACTGGATCCTCCTGTTTTATTCCCTCTGGAGGCCAGGTATACATCACCTGGTTCTTCCGGACAGACACCAGTTTATGTATGCCCTGCTTCCCTAATCGGATTGACCTGTGAAGCCATAGCTGTGCGATCTCTAGTTCTGACGCCTGCATCCGTGGTTCAAATTCAGAGATGAATTTTTCCCACCTCCATGCGTCAAATGTACCTTCCCGGGGAATTTCCCATCTGGTACCCTTCGACCATTTATTCCACCTTTTGAGGGGTTCTGTAGACTTCCCCCCCAAACTCACCTTCATCAGTTGTGCAGCTGTCCTTACCCTGAAGAGGGCTGCTTCCCCCTCTCTCTTCATGGACTGACTACTGCCCATCGTGACTAGTCACTGGTATATATCCCGCGTCCGGGTACCTGTTTACCCCCTGGAGCACTCGGTGGGATCCTACCGAGAGGCCTGATTCCACCACTTTCCCAGCACAGCGTAATTTATGTGATACTTATCGATCACCCGAAGCGCATCAAGTGGCGGTCAGACTGAGAGCACACCTCCCACTCCCACAGCGCAATTTGTGTGATCCTGACCACCCGAAGTGTTTGTGGTGACCAGGACTTCCCTGGACCGCCCACTCCCACAGCGTAATTTATGTGGTTCTCATCACCCACTGTGTTTGGCAGGCCACACCGCACAATGATGAAAGTGGCTTTTCTCTCCCTGCACACAGTAGCTAACACAAGTCAAAACAAAAAGAGGGGTTCTTGGATGTTACTTAGGGGTCACTGGTTGGGCAGAAACCTGCTAACTGACCTTTAGGAAATTTGTGTAAAAAGAAAAAAAACTTTCCTAATACACACAGAAAAACCCTTTTTCAACCTGAAAAACTGTTAAAAAGGACAAAGTGGATCCTTATGAAAAACACGGGACGTTTCACAGTAAAACAATTACACCGAGGTAAACCGAAAAACTGCGCCAAAAGTAACCTTGTTGCTGACTCAAAAATCACTCCTATCAGCACCGCTAAACGATCCACGTTATACACGCAATCTTTACTGCAACCACCTAGAACCGTTTACACAAAAAGTCTGCTGGACGTGAAACACGCGACACAGCAGCTTAAAACAAACCCGCTTTACAATAAGGAACTACTTTTAACAGGAAAAACACAAGAAAAACATAATCACTATACAAGAAATCTATGTGCAAAAACCCAGACTTCACCGCGCTCATTAAATGTGGAACACGTGAAGGGAAAACTCGCTTAATACACTTTAAATTGGCTGGCAATACGCAAATTTAAAGCTAAAAGCAAACAAATGAAACTGTAAAAAATTTGGATTAAAAACACAATATGGGTCAAATGCATATAGGAAACTTCATGCACATTGCATAGAGATTACTGCACATTTGGTAGCCAACAAAATGGCCACCAAACAAAAGGAGTCCATGTGGTTTAGTCAAGAAAATGACCCCCCACAGGGAAGCACATGGTAACACTAGAATGACCCCCCACAGGGAAGCACATGGTAACACTAGAATGACCCCCCACAGGGAAACACACGGCAGACTCTAGCCTCAAAATTGCCTCTTACATAAAACAGACTTTTAGACAGAACATACACTGGACAATTACACAACAATATGAAGCACACATACAACACAATTTGGGCACAATCACAGAACGGACATAAAACACCAACATATCACACTAACATGCACATGTAACAGAAAGGACCCCCTGCTGCATGCTTGCTGGGAGCAGTAGTACACATTGTACAGATCACATACACACAGAGATCTTACAACAGTTAACAATTAACCTAAGCCTTTCAGCACTGTAATAATTACCTCACGTGGAGGGGGGTAGAGCAATCACCACAGTACCTACAGCCCACAAATACTTACCTAACACTATGCAACAACTTTTACCCACTAAAACATATACCCGTTTAATTTTTGGTTGGAAGATTTTTTAAACTTGACCAAATCCAGCCAACCAAAACCCCCCCCTCTGCTGCGTTCCGCAGAGACAAACCCTCGTCTTTCACCCACAAATCAAGAGTTTAGGACAAAAAACGAGGTCCTTGTTAAGCGGTATTTCTTGTTAGCTAACAGAGAGCGAAATCAGCCACACGAACACGCAAAAAGCGATCCTCTTAATGGCAGAGAGACCTGAAATGTGCCGGCATACTTTTTGCTAGTTCATGATGGCCATTCCCCCCTCGTTCTAGGTTAGCTACGCAAGAATACGCGTTAGTATCCACCAGGCTCGCCAAACTGTCTTGGAAATTCGCTTTAACGAATTTCTCCTTACCGTGAGTACTCGCAGTTGGATGCGCAGAAATCCCCCATAAAGCTGTGCGAATCTCGCTTACCACGACTGCAGCCAAACTACACGATTCCTGCCCATCCAAATACTTTGGTTCTGTTGAATTTGTGGGTGATGGAGCTCCGTTACCCTGGAATGATCACACGACACTCTAAGGCTGGTTGCAACTCACATAAGGGCTGATTTTAGGCTCAGCTCTCTGTTTTATTAAGAATACACACATGCCCCCCACATGAATAAAGTCAATCCCTCCCACCGAACAATACAATGGGGATTGCTTATACAGAGGATGTACATTCCAATTGGAGCATAGCCTTTGCTATTATCTATCACTGGTCCTCCCCCATGAACCTTCTGAGGTCAGCAGACTTCCTCCCCTTCCCCCCTATGAGCCATCTGAGGTCATATTTCCTGTCCTACTATCTTCTATTGGTATGTACATTCTCTGTACAAGCACTCTCTAAAAATATCAGTCTGTACCTGGATGGGCCCGATACGATCTTTATTAAAACACATCCATCCCAGATACAGTTTCAAGTTGGTAATGGGTTGTAAGATATGCATAAGCCTACACGTGGAGTTCACACCGCTTGCGCATTGCGTTATGAAGCCCACGTGGTACCATGCTGCTGATATGTGGATACAGGCCCACGGTCTACTGACAGCGGCATTCGCATGGAATGCCGTGGTGGTATACACGCCGGTCTATAAGCGCAGATCTGCCATCTCATCCATTACCAAGCCGAGTACTGTAATACATACATTGTACATGCGCATGGCCCAATTGCAGCCTTCAGAGCTTTAATTAAGCCACACGAGAGACATATGAATAACACGAATACATGACACATTTAAAGTTCGACCAACAATACAAAATTTCCATGACAAAGTAGAGTGAGGGCAGCACGGGGATGAGATGTAGAGGAGAAGTGTGATGACGGCATTATGGAGAGTACAGTAGAAGTAGAGTGAGGGCAGCACGGGGATGAGATGAGATGTAGAAGTGTGATGAGGGCATTATGGAGAGTACAGTAGAAGTAGAGGGAGGGCAGCACAGGGATGAGATGTAGAGGAGAAGTGTGATGACGGCATTATGGAGAGTACAGTAGAAGTAGAGTGAGGGCAGCACGGGGATGAGATGAGATGTAGAAGTGTGATGAAGGCATTATGGAGAGTAGAGTAGAAGTAGAGTGAGGGCAGCACTGGGATGAGATGTAGAGGAGAAGTGGGATGAGGGCATTATGGAGAGTACAGTAGAAGCAGAGTGAGGGCAGCATGGGGATGAAATGTAGAGGAGAAGTGGGATGAGCGCATTATGGAGAGTACACTAGAAGTAGAGTGAGGGCAGCACTGGGATGAGATGTAGAGGAGAGGTGTGATGAGGGCATTATGGAGAGTAGAGTAGAAGTAGAGTGAGGGTGGCACTGGGATGAGATGTAGAGTAGAAGTGTGATGAGGGCATTATGGAGAGTACAGCAGAAGCAGAGTGAGGGCAGCACGGGGATGAGATGTAGAGGAGAAGTGTGATGAGGGCATTATGGAGAGTACAGTAGAAGTAGAGTGAGGGCAGCACGGGGATGAGATGTAGAGGAGAAGTGGGATGAGGGCATTATGGAGAGTAGAGTAGAAGTAGAGTGAGGGCAGCACGGGGATGAGATGTAGAGTAGAAGTGTGATGAGGGCATTATGGAGAGTACAGTAGAAGTAGCGTGAGGGTAACACGGGGATGAGATGTAGAGGAGAAGTGTGATGAGGGCATTATGGAGAGTACAGTAGAAGTAGAGTGAAGGCAGCACTGGGATGAGATGTAGAGGAGAAGTGTGATGATGGCATTATGGAGAGCATAGTAGAAGTAGAGTGAAGGCAGCACTGGGATGAGATGTAGAGGAGAAGTGGGATGAGGGCATTATGGAGAGTACAGTAGAAGCAGAGTGAGGGCAGCATGGGGATGAAATGTAGAGGAGAAGTGTGATGAGGGCATTATGGAGAGTACAGTAGAAGTAGAGTGAGGGCAGCACGGGGATGAGATGTAGAGTAGAAGTGTGATGAGGGCATTATGGAGAGTACAGTAGAAGTAGAGTGAGGGCAGCACTGGGATGAGATGTAGAGGAGAAGTGTGATGAGGGCATTATGGAGAGTACAGTAGAAGTAGAGTGAGGGCAGCACGGGGATGAGATGTAGAGGAGAAGTGGGATGAGGGCATTATGGAGAGTACAGTAGAAGTAGAGTGAGGGCAGCACGGGGATGAAATGTGGAGGAGAAGTGGGATGAGGGCATTATGGAGAGTACAGTAGAAGTAGAGTGAGGGCAGCACTGGGATGAGATGTAGAGGAGAAGTGTGATGAGGGCATTATGGAGAGTACAGTAGAAGTAGAGTGAGGGCAGCACGGGGATGAGATGTAGAGGAGAAGTGGGATGAGGGCATTATGGAGAGTACAGTAGAAGTAGAGTGAGGGCAGCACGGGGATGAAATGTGGAGGAGAAGTGGGATGAGGGCATTATGGAGAGTACAGTAGAAGTAGAGTGAGGGCAGCACTGGGATGAGATGAGATGTAGAAGTGTGATGAGGGCATTATGGAGAGTACAGTAGAAGTAGAGTGAGGGCAGCACTGGGATGAGATGTAGAGGAGAAGTGGGATGAGGGCATTATGGAGAGTAGAGTAGAAGTAGAGTGAGGGTGGCACTGGGATGAGATGTAGAGGAGAGGTGTGATGAGGGCATTATGGAGAGTAGAGTAGAAGTAGAGTGAGGGTGGCACTGGGATGAGATGTAGAGTAGAAGTGTGATGAGGGCATTATGGAGAGTACAGCAGAAGCAGAGTGAGGGCAGCACGGGGATGAGATGTAGAGGAGAAGTGTGATGAGGGCATTATGGAGAGTACAGTAGAAGTAGAGTGAGGGCAGCACGGGGATGAGATGTAGAGGAGAAGTGGGATGAGGGCATTATGGAGAGTAGAGTAGAAGTAGAGTGAGGGCAGCACGGGGATGAGATGTAGAGTAGAAGTGTGATGAGGGCATTATGGAGAGTACAGTAGAAGTAGCGTGAGGGTAACACGGGGATGAGATGTAGAGGAGAAGTGTGATGAGGGCATTATGGAGAGTACAGTAGAAGTAGAGTGAAGGCAGCACTGGGATGAGATGTAGAGGAGAAGTGTGATGATGGCATTATGGAGAGCATAGTAGAAGTAGAGTGAAGGCAGCACTGGGATGAGATGTAGAGGAGAAGTGGGATGAGGGCATTATGGAGAGTACAGTAGAAGCAGAGTGAGGGCAGCATGGGGATGAAATGTAGAGGAGAAGTGTGATGAGGGCATTATGGAGAGTACAGTAGAAGTAGAGTGAGGGCAGCACGGGGATGAGATGTAGAGTAGAAGTGTGATGAGGGCATTATGGAGAGTACAGTAGAAGTAGAGTGAGGGCAGCACTGGGATGAGATGTAGAGGAGAAGTGTGATGAGGGCATTATGGAGAGTACAGTAGAAGTAGAGTGAGGGCAGCACGGGGATGAGATGTAGAGGAGAAGTGGGATGAGGGCATTATGGAGAGTACAGTAGAAGTAGAGTGAGGGCAGCACGGGGATGAAATGTGGAGGAGAAGTGGGATGAGGGCATTATGGAGAGTACAGTAGAAGTAGAGTGAGGGCAGCACTGGGATGAGATGTAGAGGAGAAGTGTGATGAGGGCATTATGGAGAGTACAGTAGAAGTAGAGTGAGGGCAGCACGGGGATGAGATGTAGAGGAGAAGTGGGATGAGGGCATTATGGAGAGTACAGTAGAAGTAGAGTGAGGGCAGCACGGGGATGAAATGTGGAGGAGAAGTGGGATGAGGGCATTATGGAGAGTACAGTAGAAGTAGAGTGAGGGCAGCACTGGGATGAGATGAGATGTAGAAGTGTGATGAGGGCATTATGGAGAGTACAGTAGAAGTAGAGTGAGGGCAGCACTGGGATGAGATGTAGAGGAGAAGTGGGATGAGGGCATTATGGAGAGTAGAGTAGAAGTAGAGTGAGGGTGGCACTGGGATGAGATGTAGAGTAGAAGTGTGATGAGGGCATTGTGGAGAGTACAGTAGAAGTAGAGTGAGGGTGGCACTGGGATGAGATGTAGAGGAGAAGTGTGATGAGGGCATTGTGGAGAGTACAGTAGAAGTAGAGTGAGGGTGGCACTGGGATGAGATGTAGAGGAGAAGTGTGATGAGGGCATTATGAAGAGTACAGCAGAAGCAGAGTGAGGGCAGCACGGGGATGAGATGTAGAGGAGAAGTGTGATGAGGGCATTATGGAGAGTACAGTAGAAGTAGAGTGAGGGCGGCACTGGAATGAGATGTAGAATAGAAGTGTGATGAGGGCATTATGGAGAGTACAGCAGAAGCAGAGTGAGGGCAGCACGGGGATGAGATGTAGAGGAGAAGTGGGATGAGGGCATTATGGAGAGTACAGTAGAAGTAGAGTGAGGGCGGCACTGGAATGAGATGTAGAGGAGAAGTGTGATGAGGGCATTATGGAGAGTACAGTAGAAGTAGAGTGAGGGAGGAATGAAGAGTACAGTAGAAGTAGAGTAAAGGTGGCACTGAGATGTAGAGGAGAAGTGTGATGAGAGCATTATGGAGAGTACAGTAGAAGTAGCGTGAGGGCAGCACAGGGATGAAATGTAGAGTAGAAGTGTGATGAGGGCATTATGGAGAGTACAGTAGAAGTAGAGGGAGGGCAGCACTGGGATGAGATGTAGAGGAGAAGTGTGATGAGGGCATTGTGGAGAGCACAGTAGAAGTAGAGTGAGGGCAGCACGGGGATGAAATGTAGAGTAGAAGTGTGATGAGGGCATTATGGAGAGTACAGTAGAAGTAGAGGGAGGGCAGCACTGGGATGAGATGTAGAGGAGAAGTGTTATGAGGGCATTGTGGAGAGTACAGTAGAAGTAGAGTGAGGGCAGAATGAAGAGTACAGTAGAAATAGAGTAAAGGTGGCACTGAGATGAGATGTAGAAGTGTGATGAGGGCATTATGGAGAGTACAGTAGAAGTAGAGTGAGGGCAGAATGAAGAGTACAGTAGAAGTAGAGTAAAGGTGGCACTGAGATGAGATGTAGAAGTGTGATGAGGGCATTATGGAGAGTACAGTAGAAGTAGAGGGAGGGCAGCACGGGGAGGAGATGTAGAGGAGAAGTGTGATGAGGGCATTATGGAGAGTACAGTAGAAGTAGAGTGAGGGCAGCACGGGGATGAGATGTAGAGGAGAAGTGTGATGAGGGCATTATGGAGAGTACAGTAGAAGTTGCGTGAGGGTAACACGGGGATGAGATGTAGAGTAGAAGTGGGATGAGGGCATTATGGAGAGTACAGTAGAAGTAGAGTGAAGGCAGCACTGGGATGAGATGTAGAGGAGAAGTGGGATGAGGGCATTATGGAGAGTACAGTAGAAGCAGAGTGAGGGCAGCATGGGGATGAAATGTAGAGGAGAAGTGTGATGAGGGCATTATGGAGAGTAGAGTAGAAGTAGAGTGAGGGCAGCACTGGGATGAAATGTAGAGTAGAAGTGTGATGAGGGCATTATGGAGAGTACAGTAGACGTAGAGTGAGGGCAGCACTGGGATGAGATGTAGAGTAGAAGTGTGATGAGGGCATTATGGAGAGTACAGTAGAAGTAGAGTAAAGGTGGCACTGGGATGAGATGTAGAGTAGAAGTGTGATGAGGGCATTATGGAGAGTAGAGTAGAAGTAGAGTGAGGGCAGCACTGGGATGGGATGTAGAGGAGAAGTGTGATGAGGGCATTATGGAGAGTACAGTAGACGTAGAGTGAGGGCAGCACTGGGATGAGATGTAGAGTAGAAGTGTGATGAGGGCATTATGGAGAGTACAGTAGAAGTAGAGTGAGGGCAGCACGGGGATGAGATGTAGAGGAGAAGTGTGATGAGGGCATTATGGAGAGTACAGTAGAAGTAGAGTGAGGGCAGCACTGGGATGAGATGTAGAGGAGAAGTGTGATGAGGGCATTATGGAGAGTACAGTAGAAGTAGAGTGAGGGCAGCACGGGGATGAGATGTGGAGGAGAAGAGGGATGAGGGCATTATGGAGAGTACAGCAGAAGTGTGATGAGGGCATTATGGAGAGTACAGTAGAAGGAGAGTGAGGGCAGCACTGGGATGAGATGTAGAGGAGAAGTGTGATGAGGGCATTATGGAGAGTACAGTAGAAGTAGAGTGAGGGCAGCACTGGGATGAGATGTAGAGGAGAAGTGTGATGAGGGCATTATGGAGAGTACAGTAGAAGTAGAGTGAGGGCAGCACTGGGATGAGATGTAGAGAAGTGTGATGAGGGCATTATGGAGAGTACAGTAGAAGTAGAGTGAGGGCAGCACTGGGATGAGATGTAGAGGAGAAGTGTGATGAGGGCATTATGGAGAGTACAGTAGAAGTAGAGTGAGGGCAGCACTGGGATGAGATGTAGAAGTGTGATGAGGGCATTATGGAGAGTAGAGTAGAAGTAGAGTGAGGGTGGCACTGGGATGAGATGTAGAGGAGAAGTGGGATGAGGGCATTATGGAGAGTACAGTAGAAGCAGAGTGAGGGCAGCATGGGGATGAAATGTAGAGGAGAAGTGGGATGAGCGCATTATGGAGAGTAGAGTAGAAGTAGAGTGAGGGTGGCACTGGGATGAGATGTAGAGGAGAAGTGTGATGAGGGCATTATGGAGAGTAGAGTAGAAGTAGAGTGAGGGTGGCACTGGGATGAGATGTAGAGTAGAAGTGTGATGAGGGCATTGTGGAGAGTACAGTAGAAGTAGAGTGAGGGCGGCACTGGAATGAGATGTAGGGTAGAAGTGTGATGAGGGCATTATGGAGAGTACAGTAGAAGTAGAGTGAGGGAGGAATGAAGAGTACAGTAGAAGTAGAGTAAAGGTGGCACTGAGATGTAGAGGAGAAGTGTGATGAGGGCATTATGGAGAGCACAGTAGAAGTAGAGTGAGGGCTGCACGAGGATGAGATGTGGAGGAGAAGTGGGATGAGGACATTATGGAGAACACAGTAGAAGTAGAGTGAGGGCAGCACGGGGATGAGATGTAGAGGAGAAGTGTGATGAGGGCATTATGGAGAGTACAGTAGAAGTAGAGTGAGGGCAGCACGGGGATGAGATGTAGAGGAGAAGTGTGATGAGGGCATTATGGAGAGTACAGTAGAAGTAGAGTGAGGGCAGCACGGGGATGAGATGTAGAGGAGAAGTGTGATGAGGGCATTATGGAGAGTACAGTAGAAGTAGAGTGAGGGCAGCACGGGGATGAGATGTGGAGGAGAAGAGGGATGAGGGCATTATGGAGAGTACAGCAGAAGTGGGATGAGGGCATTATGGAGAGTACAGTAGAAGTAGAGGGAGGGCAGCACAGGGATGAGATGTAGAGGAGAAGTGTGATGAGGGCATTATGGAGAGTACAGTAGAAGTAGAGTGAAGGCAGCACAGGGATGAGATGTAGAGTAGAAGTGTGATGAGGGCATTATGGAGAGTACAGTAGAAGTAGAGTGAGGGCAGCACTGGGATGAGATGTAGAGGAGAAGTGTGATGAGGGCATTATGGAGAGTACAGTAGAAGTAGAGTGAGGGCAGCACGGGGATGAGATGTGGAGGAGAAGAGGGATGAGGGCATTATGGAGAGTACAGCAGAAGTGGGATGAGGGCATTATGGAGAGTACAGTAGAAGTAGAGTGAGGGCAGCACGGGGATGAGATGTAGAGGAGAAGTGTGATGAGGGCATTATGGAGAGTACAGTAGAAGTAGAGTGAGGGCAGCACGGGGATGAGATGTAGAGGAGAAGTGTGATGAGGGCATTATGGAGAGTACAGTAGAAGTAGAGTGAGGGCAGCACGGGGATGAGATGTGGAGGAGAAGAGGGATGAGGGCATTATGGAGAGTACAGCAGAAGTGGGATGAGGGCATTATGGAGAGTACAGTAGAAGTAGAGGGAGGGCAGCACAGGGATGAGATGTAGAGGAGAAGTGTGATGAGGGCATTATGGAGAGTACAGTAGAAGTAGAGTGAAGGCAGCACAGGGATGAGATGTAGAGTAGAAGTGTGATGAGGGCATTATGGAGAGTACAGTAGAAGTAGAGTGAGGGCAGCACTGGGATGAGATGTAGAGGAGAAGTGTGATGAGGGCATTATGGAGAGTACAGTAGAAGTAGAGTGAGGGCAGCACGGGGATGAGATGTGGAGGAGAAGAGGGATGAGGGCATTATGGAGAGTACAGCAGAAGTGGGATGAGGGCATTATGGAGAGTACAGTAGAAGTAGAGGGAGGGCAGCACAGGGATGAGATGTAGAGGAGAAGTGTGATGACGGCATTATGGAGAGTACAGTAGAAGTAGAGTGAGGGCAGCACGGGGATGAGATGAGATGTAGAAGTGTGATGAAGGCATTATGGAGAGTAGAGTAGAAGTAGAGTGAGGGCAGCACTGGGATGAGATGTAGAGTAGAAGTGTGATGAGGGCATTATGGAGAGTACAGTAGAAGCAGAGTGAGGGCAGCATGGGGATGAAATGTAGAGGAGAAGTGGGATGAGCGCATTATGGAGAGTACACTAGAAGTAGAGTGAGGGCAGCACTGGGATGAGATGTAGAGGAGAAGTGTGATGAGGGCATTATGGAGAGTAGAGTAGAAGTAGAGTGAGGGTGGCACTGGGATGAGATGTAGAGTAGAAGTGTGATGAGGGCATTGTGGAGAGTACAGTAGAAGTAGAGTGAGGGTGGCACTGGGATGAGATGTAGAGGAGAAGTGTGATGAGGGCATTGTGGAGAGTACAGTAGAAGTAGAGTGAGGGTGGCACTGGGATGAGATGTAGAGGAGAAGTGTGATGAGGGCATTATGGAGAGTACAGCAGAAGCAGAGTGAGGGCAGCACGGGGATGAGATGTAGAGGAGAAGTGTGATGAGGGCATTATGGAGAGTACAGTAGAAGTAGAGTGAGGGCAGCACGGGGATGAGATGTAGAGGAGAAGTGGGATGAGGGCATTATGGAGAGTAGAGTAGAAGTAGAGTGAGGGCAGCACGGGGATGAGATGTAGAGTAGAAGTGTGATGAGGGCATTATGGAGAGTACAGTAGAAGTAGCGTGAGGGTAACACGGGGATGAGATGTAGAGGAGAAGTGTGATGAGGGCATTATGGAGAGTACAGTAGAAGTAGAGTGAAGGCAGCACTGGGATGAGATGTAGAGGAGAAGTGTGATGATGGCATTATGGAGAGCACAGTAGAAGTAGAGTGAAGGCAGCACTGGGATGAGATGTAGAGGAGAAGTGGGATGAGGGCATTATGGAGAGTACAGTAGACGTAGAGTGAGGGCAGCACTGGGATGAGATGTAGAGTAGAAGTGTGATGAGGGCATTATGGAGAGTACAGTAGAAGTAGAGTGAGGGCAGCACGGGGATGAGATGTAGAGTAGAAGTGTGATGAGGGCATTATGGAGAGTACAGTAGAAGTAGAGTGAGGGCAGCACTGGGATGAGATGTAGAGGAGAAGTGTGATGAGGGCATTATGGAGAGTACAGTAGAAGTAGAGTGAGGGCAGCACGGGGATGAGATGTGGAGGAGAAGAGGGATGAGGGCATTATGGAGAGTACAGCAGAAGTGGGATGAGGGCATTATGGAGAGTACAGTAGAAGTAGAGGGAGGGCAGCACAGGGATGAGATGTAGAGGAGAAGTGTGATGACGGCATTATGGAGAGTACAGTAGAAGTAGAGTGAGGGCAGCACGGGGATGAGATGAGATGTAGAAGTGTGATGAGGGCATTATGGAGAGTAGAGTAGAAGTAGAGTGAGGGCAGCACTGGGATGAGATGTAGAGGAGAAGTGGGATGAGGGCATTATGGAGAGTACAGTAGAAGTAGATTGAGGGTGGCACTGGGATGAGATGTAGAGGAGAAGTGGGATGAGGGCATTATGGAGAGTACAGTAGAAGCAGAGTGAGGGCAGCATGGGGATGAAATGTAGAGGAGAAGTGGGATGAGCGCATTATGGAGAGTACACTAGAAGTAGAGTGAGGGCAGCACTGGGATGAGATGTAGAGGAGAAGTGTGATGAGGGCATTATGGAGAGTAGAGTAGAAGTAGAGTGAGGGTGGCACTGGGATGAGATGTAGAGTAGAAGTGTGATGAGGGCATTGTGGAGAGTACAGTAGAAGTAGAGTGAGGGCAGCACTGGGATGAGATGTAGAGGAGAAGTGTGATGAGGGCATTATGGAGAGTACAGCAGAAGCAGAGTGAGGGCAGCACGGGGATGAGATGTAGAGGAGAAGTGTGATGAGGGCATTATGGAGAGTACAGTAGAAGTAGAGTGAGGGCAGCACTGGGATGAGATGTAGAGGAGAAGTGTGATGAGGGCATTATGGAGAGTACAGTAGAAGTAGAGTGAGGGTGGCACTGGGATGAGATGTAGAGTAGAAGTGTGATGAGGGCATTATGGAGAGTACAGTAGAAGCAGAGTGAGGGCAGCACAGGGATGAGATGTAGAGGAGAAGTGTGATGAGGGCATTATGGAGAACACAGTAGAAGTAGAGTGAGGGCAGCACGGGGATGAGATGTAGAGGAGAAGTGTGATGAGGGCATTATGGAGAGTACAGTAGAAGTAGCGTGAGGGCAGCACGGGGATGAAATGTAGAGTAGAAGTGTGATGAGGGCATTATGGAGAGTACAGTAGAAGTAGAGTGAGGGCAGCACGGGGATGAGATGTAGAGGAGAAGTGTGATGAGGGCATTATGGAGAGTACAGTAGAAGTAGAGGGAGGGCAGCACTGGGATGAGATGTAGAGGAGAAGTGTGATGAGGGCATTGTGGAGAGCACAGTAGAAGTAGAGTGAGGGCAGCACGGGGATGAGATGTAGAGTAGAAGTGTGATGAGGGCATTATGGAGAGTACAGTAGAAGTAGAGGGAGGGCAGCACTGGGATGAGATGTAGAGGAGAAGTGTGATGAGGGCATTGTGGAGAGTACAGTAGAAGTAGAGTGAGGGCATTATGAAGAGTACAGTAGAAGTAGAGTAAAGGTGGCACTGAGATGAGATGTAGAAGTGTGATGAGGGCATTATGGAGAGTACAGTAGAAGTAGAGTGAGGGCAGCACGGGGATGAGATGTAGAGGAGAAGTGTGATGAGGGCATTATGGAGAGTACAGTAGAAGTGTGATGAGGGCATTATGGAGAGTACAGTAGAAGTAGAGTGAGGGTGGCACTGGGATGAGATGTAGAGTAGAAGTGTGATGAGGGCATTATGGAGAGTACAGTAGAATCAGAGTGAGGGCAGCACGGGGATGAGATGTAGAGGAGAAGTGTGATGAGGGCATTATGGAGAGTACAGTAGAAGTAGAGTGAGGGCAGCACGGGGATGAGATGTAGAGTAGAAGTGTGATGAGGGCATTATGGAGAGTACAGTAGAAGTAGAGTGAGGGCAGCACTGGGATGAGATGTGGAGTAGAAGTGTGATGAGGGCATTATGGAGAGTACAGTAGAAGTAGAGTGAGGGCAGCACTGGGATGAGATGTAGAGTAGAAGTGTGATGAGGGCATTATGGAGAGTACAGTAGAAGTAGAGTGAGGGCAGCACTGGGATGAGATGTAGAGGAGAAGTGGGATGAGGGCATTATGGAGAGCACAGTAGAAGTAGAGTGAGGGCAGCACTGGGATGAGATGTAGAGGAGAAGTGTGATGACGGCATTATGGAGAGTACAGTAGAAGTAGAGGGAGGGCAGCACGGGGATGAGATGTAGAGTAGAAGTGTGATGAGGACATTATGGAGAGTAGAGTAGAAGTAGAGTGAGGGTGGCACTGGGATGAGATGTAGAGTAGAAGTGTGATGAGGGCATTGTGGAGAGTACAGTAGAAGTAGAGTGAGGGTGGCACTGGGATGAGATGTAGAGGAGAAGTGTGATGAGGGCATTGTGGAGAGTACAGTAGAAGTAGAGTGAGGGTGACACTGGGATGAGATGTGGAGGAGAAGTGTGATGAGGGCATTATGGAGAGTACAGCAGAAGCAGAGTGAGGGCAGCACGGGGATGAGATGTAGAGGAGAAGTGGGATGAGGGCATTATGGAGAGTACAGTAGAAGCAGAGTGAGGGCAGCACTGGGATGAGATGTAGAGTGGAAGTGTGATGAGGGTATTATGGAGAGTACAGCAGAAGCAGAGTGAGGGCAGCACGGGGATGAGATGTAGAGGAGAAGTGGGATGAGGGCAGTATGGAGAGTACAGTAGAAGTAGAGTGAGGGCGGCACTGGAATGAGATGTAGAGGAGTAGTGTGATGAGGGCATTATGGAGAGTACAGTAGAAGTAGAGTGAGGGCAGCACGGGGATGAGATGTGGAGGAGAAGAGGGATGGGGGCATTATGGAGAGTACAGCAGAAGTGGGATAAGGGCATTATGGAGAGCACAGTAAAAGTAGAGGGAGGGCAGCACTGGGATGAGATGTGGAGGAGAAGTGTGATGAGGGCATTATGGAGAGTACAGTAGAAGTGTGATGAGGGCATTATGGAGAGTACAGTAGAAGTAGAGTGAGGGTGGCACTGGGATGAGATGTAGAGTAGAAGTGTGATGAGGGCATTATGGAGAGTACAGTAGAATCAGAGTGAGGGCAGCACGGGGATGAGATGTAGAGGAGAAGTGTGATGAGGGCATTATGGAGAGTACAGTAGAAGTAGAGTGAGGGCAACACGGGGATGAGATGTAGAGTAGAAGTGTGATGAGGGCATTATGGAGAGTACAGTAGAAGTAGAGTGAGGGCAGCACTGGGATGAGATGTGGAGTAGAAGTGTGATGAGGGCATTATGGAGAGTACAGTAGAAGTAGAGTGAGGGCAGCACGGGGATGAAATGTAGAGTAGAAGTGGGATGAGGGCATTATGGAGAGTACAGTAGAAGTAGAGTGAGGGCAGCACGGGGATGAGATGTAGAGTAGAAGTGGGATGAGGGCATTATGGAGAGTACAGTAGAAGTAGAGTGAGGGCAGCACGGGGATGAGATGTAGAGTAGAAGTGGGATGAGGGCATTGTTCAGAGTACAAGAGTAGTATAGGACAGCGAAGGAAGTACGGATTTGACTTGAGAGCAGAGTAAAGGTTAAGTAGAGTCAAACCATTTTGAAGCATGGGTGAGGGAAGTGATGATTCAGTTTAGAATAAGGGAAGGAAGGAACATGCACCACTTTAGTCACTCTGTGAATGTTGGTTTATTGTTCTCCAGTCTTCTTTTTGCCAAGCATGAAAAGTTTTGTCAGATACTGTAAATACCGTCTGTCTGTGGTGCCTCTTCTCTGTGCATGTACTTTGTAAGAACGTGTAATGGTTGTGTCCACCACCCATAGGTGCCTCACTCTGTGGTGCCTCTTCTCTGTGCATGTACTTTGTAAGAACATGTAATGGTTGTGTCCACCACCCACAGGTGCCTCACTCTGTGGTGCCTCTCCTCTGTGCATGTACTTTGTAAGAACATGTAATGGTTGTGTCCACCACCCACAGGTTCCATCACTGCTCTGTCCCTGAGCCCCTCCAGAATGACCCTAATCTCAGGCTCTGAAGATAAAACTATTCGTATGTGGGACCTGAACACTCAGGAGCAATCTGAAGAACTGGAGATCTCTGGGTCTCCGATTGGAATAGAAACGTTTGGTGATAATGCAGAACAAGTTCTCTGTTACAGCAGCTTTGACATCCACATCTGGCAGATACAACAATTATACACACTTCACTGTCTTCTGGGAACAAATGTGAAGGACATTAAAGTGGTTGGAGGACACTTACCTGCCCGGGGCCTGTGTGTGTGTACAGATGGCACGGTGAGGTTAATATCGGCAGTTACTGGAGATCTTATATCAACACTCTCCCTACAGAGATACGAAAGCCTGCTGGTGGCAGATTACTGCATACACAGAGAGACTGTTTGTCTTCTGCTGGAGGATGGGCAGCTCCTTAAAGCCAATGCCTTGGTCAATCCTATGAGTGTCCTGAGTAAGGTGAAAGTTAGCAGTGACCAATCCCTTCCTCGGTGCTTCACTCTCTACTCAAACATTATGGATGAGGAGGTGGCAATTGCAGAGTGGAAGCAAGTGGTGAAGCAGCAGGGAGACAAAGGACACCCTGGCCTAGACAGAGAAATGAAAAACAGGTAATGTCTTCATCTTCTAGATCTGGCTGAGGGTGGGCAATATGTGGGATCTTCCAATGGGGGAACATTGGGGAATAATGGTGGGATCTCCTACTGGGGGAATATTGGGTAATAATGGTGGGATCTCCTACTGGGGAAATATTGGGGAATAATGGCGGGCTATTCCACTGGGAGGATATTTGGGAAAAATGGTGGGCTCTTACACTGGGAGGATTTTGGAGAATCATGGTGGGATCTCCCACTGGGAGGATATTGGGAATTGAGGGTGGGATCCTCCACTGGGGGGATATTGGGGAATGATGATGCGCTCTTCCGCTGGGAGGATATTGGATAATGATGGTGGGATCTCCAATGGGAGGATATTGGGAAAGAGAGGGTGGGCTCTTCCGCTGGGGAGAGATGAGGAAATGAGGCTGGGACCCTCCTCTGGAGGGGATATTGGGGAACAATGGTGGACTCTTCCACTGGGAGGATAGTGGAGAATCATGGTGGGATCTCCCACTGGGAGGGTATTGGGAAATGAGGGTGGGATCCTCCACTGGAGGGAATATTGGGGAATGATGGTGGGAACTCCCACTGGGGGGATATTGAGAAATGATGGTGGGATCCTTTACTGGGAGGATATTGGGAAATAATAGTGGACTCTTCCACTGGGAGGATAGTGGAGAATCATGGTGGGATCCCCCACTGGGAGGATATTGGCAAATGAGGGTAGGATCCTTCACTGGGGGGATATTTGGAGATAAGGGTGGAATCCTCCACTGGGGGGGGGGGTATTGGAGAATGATGGTGGGATCTTCCATCCACAACAATGACACCCTGACACTTCGGGGTCCCAGAACAATGACACACTGACACTTGGAGGTCCCAAAGCAAATAACAAAATGAGACAATTGGAGGTTCAAAAGTAATGACATCCCAGAAGTAGTAGTCCCAGAACAATGACACACTGACACTTGGGGTCCAGAACAATGACACCCTGACACTTGGGGTCCAGAACAATGACATCCTGACACTTGGTCCCAGAACAATGACACATGGACACTTGGGGGTCCCAGAACAATGACACACTGACACTTGGGGGTCCTAGAACAATGACACACTGACACTTGGGGGTCCCAAAACAATGACACCCAGACACTTGGAGGTTCTAAAGCGGTGACACACTGACACTTTGGGGGTCCCATGAACAATGACACCCTGACACTTGGGGGTCCCAGAACAATGACACCCTGACACGTGGGGGTCCCAGGACAATTACACCCTGACACTTGGGGGTCCCAGAACAATGACACCCTGACACTTGGGGGTCCCAGAACAATGACACACTGACACTTGGGGGTCCCAAAGCAATGACACCCTGACACTTGGGGGTCCCAGGACAATGACACCCTGACACTTGGGGGTCCCAGAACAATGACACCCTGACACTTGGGGGTCCCAGAACAATGACACCCTGACACTTGGGGGTCCCAAAGCAATGACACCCTGACACTTGGGGGTCCCAGAACAAAGACACCCTGACACTTGGGGGTCCCAGGGCAATGACACCCTGACACTTGGGGGTCCCAGAACAATGACACCCTGACACTTGGGGGTCCCGAAGCAATGACACCCTGACACTTGGGGGTCCCAGAAAAATGACACACTGACACTTGGGGGTCCCAGGACAATGACACACTGACACTTGGGGGTCCCAGGACAATGACACCCTGACACTTGGGCGTCCCAGGACAATGACACCTTGACACTTGGGGGTCCCAGAACAATGACACCCTGACACTTGGGGGTCCCAGGACAATGACACCCTGACACTTTGTATAGTAATAAGGTTTTCTTTATCATCATTCATACTTTGTGGTCTTGGTTTGGTTTCTGATTATAAAGATGTACAATGTAACATTTGGATTTGTAGGTTTTTCCCAATAATTGGGAGTGATGATGGAAGTCTGCGTGTCTGTGATTGGGATTCCTGCAAACTCCTCTACCAGACCGAAGCCCACAGCCCCAGCCAGGTGACGTCTCTGACGTGTGACCCAAAGAACAACTACATCATTTCTGCAGGTGAGTTCCCCTGCATGCTCCTCCTACACCACCATCACCTACAGCCAGGTCTACATGGAAGGAATTGGGTCCCTTGACTCCCAATGATTGGCTTCTCCTTTCCCTGCTCTTTGTCATCTCTATGGTAATGATTGGCTCCTCCTTTCCTCACTCTCTGTCATCTCTATGGTAATGATTGGGTCCTCCTATTCCCGCTCTGTCATCTCTATGGTAATGATTGACTCCTCCTTTCCCTGCTCTCTGTCATCTCTATGGTAATGATTGGCTCCTCCTTTCCTCACTCTCTGTCATCTCTATGGTAATGATTGGCTCCTCCTATTCCCGCTCTGTCATCTCTATGGTAATGATTGACTCCTCCTTTCCCTGCTCTCTGTCATCTCTATGGTAATGATTGGCTCCTCCTTTTCCCGCTCTCTGTCATCTCTATGGTAATGATTGGCTCCTCCTATTCCCGCTCTGTCATCTCTATGGTAATGATTGACTCCTCCTTTCCCTGCTCTCTGTCATCTCTATGGTAATGATTGGCTCCTCCTTTTCCCGCTCTCTGTCATCTCTATGGTAATGATTGGCTCTTCCTTTTTTTTCTTTCTGTAATGATTAATTTAAGTTAAATGGTATTGATTGGCTCCTCCTTTCCTCACTCTCTGTCATCTCTATGGTAACGATTGGCTCCTCCTTCCCCTACTCTCTGTCATCTCTATGGTAATGATTGGCTCTTGCTTTCCTCGCTCTGTCATCTCTATGGTAATGATTGGCTCCTCCTTTTCCCGCTCTCTGTCATCTCTATGGTAATGATTGGCTCCTCCTTTCCTCGCTCTCTGTCATCTCTATGGTAATGATTGGCTCCTCCTTTCCTCGCTCTCTGTCATCTCTATGGTAATGATTGGCTCTTGCTTTCCTCACTCTGTCATCTCTATGGTAATGATTGGCTCCTCCTTTCCTCGCTCTCTGGCATCTCTATATGGCAGATATCCAGGATTAGAGTGTTAAGGCCTGGGGTTTTGGTCAGGATGTTGGGTCTTTGGAACTGACGCCAGTTCTTGTGGCCTCCGCACGTTCTATATTCTCTGCCTTCTCACATTTTACTTTAGTTTTGTAAATCTTTATTTCTCAATGAGCTTTCAGAACCTTCATTGTGAGCAGAATTTGTTGATTTCCTTCCCAACTCTTCCTCAGGATCAGATCTGACGGTGAAGGTCTGGAGGTTTTTCCCCCATGCTGAGGAAAGTCTCAGTCTTTGTATGAGCTTCTTCTGCTGCCAAGCAGTGGGAAGAATGTGCAGCTTCAAGTCCCAGCTCTTTGTGGCCTTCCATGACACATCCAATGCCTCATACAGCTTGGTACAGTATTGTCTGAGGACAGAGTCTAGGAAGGACCATCCACCAAGTGAGGACCATCAGGACCAAATAACAGGTAACATTGTGCCGTAGGGAGTAACGCGCCCCTTGCTGGAATCTTGGTTTCAGTTTCCACCACGTTCTCTGTGCATTGTTTGTACTCAATGTTCTCTTTGTGTTTCCATATTGCTAAATAAACCCCAGGTGCCAGTGTTCTCTGTACTACACCCCAGAATATGTCAGAGCTATAGAAATGTAGAATTATAACAGCATGGAACGTTAGAGTGTAAATATTTGATTTTTTATATATATATATATATATATATATATATATATATATATATATATATATATATATATATATATATATATACAGTGGGGCAAAAAAGTATTTAGTCACCACCAATGGTGCATGTTCTCCCACTTACAAAGATGAGAGAGGCCTGTAATTGGCATCATAGGGAGACCTCAACTATGAGAGACAAAATGAGAAAACAAATCCAGACAATCACATTGGCTGATCTGGAAAGAATTTATTTGCAAATTATGGTGGAAAATAAGTATTTGGTGAATATGAAAAGTTCATGTCAACACTTTGTTATATATCCTTTGTTGGCAATGACAGAGGTCAGACATTTCCTGGAAGTCTTCACAAGGTTGGCACACACTGTTGCTGGTATGTTGGCCCATCCTCCATGCAGATCTCCTCTAGAGCAGTGATGTTTTGGGGCTGTCGCTGGGCAACACGGACTTTCAACTCCCTCCAAAGGTTTTCTATGGGGTTGAGATCTGGAGACTGGCTAGGCCACTCCAGGACCTTGAAATGCTTCTTACGAAGCCCCTCCTTCGTTGCCCGGGCGGTATGTTTGGGATCATTGTCATGTTGGAAGACCCAGCCACGTTTCATCTTCAATGCCCTTGCTGATGGAAGGAGGTTTGCACACAAAATCTCACGATACATGGCCCCATTCATTCTGTCCTGTACATGGATCAGTCGTCCTGGTCCCTTTGCGGAGAAACAGCCCCAAAGCATGATGTTGCCACCCCCATGCTTCACAGTAGGTATGGTGTTCTTTGGATGCAACTCAGAATTCTCTCTCCTCCAAACAGGACGAGTTGTGTTTCTACCAAACCGTTCTATTTTGGTTTCATCTGACCATATGACATTCTCCCAATCCTCTTCTGGATAATCCAAATGCTCTCTAGCAAACTTCAGACGGGCCCCGACATGCACTGGCTTAAGCAGGGGGACACGTCTGGCACTGCAGGATCTGAGTCCCTGGCGGCGTAGTGTGTTACTGATGGTAGCCTTTGTTACGTTGGTCCCAGCTCTCTGCAGGTCATTCACTAGGTCCCCCCGTGTTGTCCTGGGATTTTTGCTCACCGTTCTTGTGATCATTTTGACCCCACGGGGTGAGATCTTGCGTGGAGCCCCAGATGGAGGGAGATTATCAGTGGTCTTGTATGTCTTCCATTTTCTAATTATTGCTCCCACAGTTGATTTGTTCACACCAAGCTGCTTGCCTATTGCAGATTCAGTCTTCCCAGCCTGGTGCAGGTCTACAATTTTGTTTCTGGTGTCCTTCGACAGCTCTTTGGTCTTCACCATAGTGGAGTTTGGAGTGTGACTGTTTGAGGTTGTGGACAGGTGTCTTTTATACTGATAACAAGTTCAAACAGGTGCCATTGATACAGGTAATGAGTGCAGGACAGAGGAGCCTCTTAAAGAAGAAGGTCCAGGTCTGTGAGAGCCAGAAATCTCGCTTGTTTGTAGGTGACCAAATACTTATTTTCCACCATAATTTGCAAATAAATTCTTTCCAGATCAGCCAATGTGATTGTCTGGATTTGTTTCCTCATTTTGTCTCTCATAGTTGAGGTCTCCCTATGATGCCAATTACAGGCCTCTCTCATCTCTGTAAGTGGGAGAACTTGTACCATTGGTGAGGACTAAAGACTTTTTAGCCCCACTGTGTATATGTATGTGTGTGTATGTGTGTCTGTGTGTGTGTATATATATATATATATATATATATGTGTGTGTATATATATATATATATATATATATATATATATATATATATATATATATATATATATATATATATATATATATATATATATATATATATATACACACACACATACAGTGCATCCAGAAAGTATTCCCGGCGCTTAACTTTTGCCACATTTTGTTATGTTACAGCCTTATTCCAAAATGGATTCAATTAATTTCTTTTTCTCAACATTCTACAAAAAATATCCCATAATGACAACACAAAAGAAGTTTGTTTTGAAATATTTGCAATTTATAATATATATACATACACAGTATATATGTGTGTACGTGAGTGACCTTTTATCTGTATAAACTGTTTGAACCGATATCCAATGTTTACCTGGACATTGTTACCTGTTGAAAAAGTCAGCATTTTTATGGGGTGTACTTACTTTTTCACACAACTGTACATGAACCCATTTCCTCCTCTTCTTGGGTTTATTTGAACCCAGCCCCTCCCCTTACCAGATTCTTTGGTGACATTTGGGTCAGAGTTCATACTGCGGTTCACACCTAAGACGACTTGTCTGAGATCTCAGGATGGGCCGAGTGGGATGTTGTATGAGACGTATATGTAGTTTTCTGTCTCCTCAGGTCTGTGCTCCTCTCCCGCACTGCATCTGCTGGCCACGTCTGGAAGAGATGGACGGATCCGGGTGTGGAATTACCAGAACCAACTCATCAGGTTTGTTTTCACCTTCTATAGAGAAGGTGGTGAATTTCAGAGGCATTGCCAGAATTTTCTGACTTGTCCATAATGTCCAAATCCACAAATGCCTCTTTACAGTATAACTAATGTGCTTGGAGATGGGAAAAAACATTTTTGAGACCAGGATTTGATCTGTAAAGGTTTGGTGTTCTATACTGAAAGGATTTTGATTTCCTGGTGACCCCATCTGGGCCCTCACTTCCTGTTGCACATTCCTGCCTATCATCCCCTGGACCTGCTCCCACGTTTTCTCAGCCAGTCAGACGCTACCCCAGTATAAGCATGCATGGTGGACTCTTCTTCTCATTACTTCTCTGTGCCGCTATCAATCACAAGGCCTTTCACCAGTAACTGGCAGTGATCGTCATTTGTAGCCACAGATCACCGACAGTAGACATGGCTGAACCTTCCCTTCTTGGGTGGTCATCATTCTCCCCCTGAGATAGCTTGTCTGTAGAGTGCTCCCCTCTTCTCTAGTCCCACACATGTGCAGTCCGGTGTAAATGCTTGTAGAACAATCTTTCATAATATCATTCAGAAGCTACATGGTGGAAGCATGGCTGGCCCATCTGAGGACAGCGTCAGTGATCTTCCATAACCTACTCCTATCAGTCCAGAGAATAGAAGCCCAAGGTGTTATATCTACACCAACTAAGTTCTAGAATCAGTGGCTGCATGGTGGAAGCATGACTGGTCCATCTGAGGACAGCTTCAAAGTAATCTGCTAATCTCCCCTCCTGGCAGTCCAGAGAATAGAAGCCCAAGGTGTCACATCTACACCAACCGAGACCTAGAATCAGTGGCTGCATGGTGGAAGCATGACTGGACCATCTGAGGGCAGTATTACATTACATTACATTACATGGAGTTTATATAGCACCAAAGGGTTTGCTCAGCTCTGTACAATAGAGGGGGGGACAATACATGAAACATTACAGCAACTACAAACAGCACACGAGGGGTTAGAGGGCCCTACTCTTTCGAGCTTACAATCTAGGAGGAAGTGGCTGTGGGGGATGGAGTAATAGGAGGAATGAAGGAGAGCAGCAGTTAGGTGAGGGTGGGGTAGGCTTCCCTGAAGAGGTGGGTTTTCAGGGAGCGCCTGAAGGTGAGGAGGGAAGGTGACAGTCTGATGGATTGGGGTAGTGAGTTCCAGAGGATGGGGGAGGACCTGGAGAAGTCTTGCAGACGTGCGTGTGAGGAGGAGACCAGGGAGCAAGATAGAAGGAGGTCCTGTGAAGAGCGAAGGGTAGGGGTAGGGTGGTACTTGGTGATCAGGTAGGTGAGGTAGTTAGGGGCAGTGTTATGAATGGCTTTGTAGGTCAGAGTGAGTAGTTTGAATTTGATGCGTTGGGCGATAGGGAGCCAGTGGAGGGAGAGGCAGAGGGGGGTGGAGCCAGTGGAGGGAGAGGCAGAGGGGGGTGGCAGAGGTATAGCGGTTGGTGAGGTGGATGAGTCTGGCAGCTGAGTTCAGGATGGTCTGAAGCGGGGAGAGCCTGCACTGGGGTAGGCCGGTGAGGAGGGAGTTGCAGTAGTCAAGGCGTGAGATGATGAGGGAGTGCACAAGTAGTTTAGTGGTGTCTGGGGTAAGGAAGGTGTGTATTTTGGCGATATTGCGGAGGTGGAGCCTGCATGTGTTTGTAAGTGATTTGACATGAGGTTGGAAGGAGAGGTTTGAGTCCAGAATGACGCCAAGGACCTTGGCTTGCTGGGCGGGATTGATGGTGGTGTTGTTGGTAGTGATGGATAGGATGGGGGGGGGGACGCGGGCTGGGGGGAAGACGAGAAGCTCGGTTTTGGAGAGTTTAAGCTTGAGGAAATGGAGCGACATCCAGTCAGAGATGTCGTTTAGGAGGTGAGTGATGCGGGCGGAGAAAGTGGAGGTGAGGTGGGGGGTGGAGAGGTAAATTTGAGTGTCATCGGCATAGAGGTGGTAGTTGAAGCCGTGGGAGTGTATGAGTTTGCCAAGGGAGGAGGTGTAGATGGAGAAGAGAAGGGGTCCAAGGACAAGTATGAAAGTAATCTGCTAATCTCCCCTCCTGGCCATCCATATAATAGAAGCCGAAGGTCTCACATCTACACCAACAGAGACCTAGAATCAGTGGCTGCATGGTGGAAACATGGCTGGTCCATCTGAGGGCAGCATGAAAGTAATCTGCTAATCTCCCTTCCTGGCAGTCAAGAGAATGGAAGAACAAGGTGTCACATCTCCACAACCCAAGGCCTGAAATCTGTCTTCTCATTCTTCTGTCTTCTTCCAGGACCTTGTGTCTGAATTCTACACCTGAAAGTTTGGCCTTCATTGGAGACTCTGGAGATCTGCTAGTGGGAATGCACAGCCACCTGTATCGAATCAGCCTCGCCAAGCTGCTGCCCAAATCCTATCAAGTGAAGGTAACTAAAAATGGAGGTGATGGGTCATAAGCTTGGTATTGGACTGGGCTATACAGCGATCACCAGTGAGTCCATTCATTAACTGCAATCGGGGCAATTTTACATGTTAATATCAGCATTATTTTATTTTATTGCTACTTAGAGCCCCCCAGACATTATATATTTCCTTAAAAAAGAGGCCCAGGTAATGGCATATGACCCTACCCCCCTCTCCCACCAAGTAATGACAGATACCCCCCCCTCCCCACCAGATAATGACAGATGACCCCCACCTTCAGGTGCCCTCCTCCTAGTAACAAAACATGGCCCCCTCAGGGAAGTACTGATTCCCTCCCCACCACCACCAACTTACATACGTTTTTTTAATTTTTTGTATCATTTTTATTTATTTACTTTTTTTTTTCATTTAACTAATTGCTATCACATAGCTTGTGGCATTGACAGGTACTCTGCATTGAGACATCAGGGGTCTATTATACCCTCAATATTTCCCCTCCTTTTGAGGATCAAATAATCATTGTGTTTACTCAGATGTTTCCCTGGATGTACCAGACAGGGAAAGACCGCACTGAAACCGTAAGGGATGAAATCCTTATCACTTCCAGCTTTATTCGTCAACAGCTGCCGATTAGGCATGCGTTTGCAATTCACACTGGAAGAACCCTGATTAAGGGGCTCTTAGACCCCCAAAGTGCATTGGATACTGTTTGATTGTATCCTTGACTTTTAATGGAATAAAGGAGTATCTGGACCTCTCAGCAGTGGTGTGGCACTCCAATTTCAATGCTGTCTTCTCTTATAATTCTTCTTTCATCTATACCCACCTAACTCTGGGAATTGTTCTTCTCTCCATCCATGCCTGTTCTCTGGTTATTCTTCTCCTTTTCATTCTTGTCTGCTGTCCTCTCTGGTTGTTCTTTTCCTCTTCATACCTGAAGTATCCTTGCCTGCTCTCCTCTCGGCTAATCCTACTTCTCTCCATCCATGCCAACTATGTTCTCTGGTCATTCTTGTCTTCCATCTATGCCCGTCTATCACTCTGGTCATTCTTTTACTTTCCAACTATGTCTGCTCTCCCCTCCGCTCATTCATTCTTCTTTTCCATCCATGTCTGCTCTCCTCTCTAGTAATTCTCTTCCTCTATCATCCATGCCCTCTCTCCTCTCTGGTCATTCTCCTCCTCTACTATCCATGCCTGTTTTCCTCCCTAGTCAGTCTCTTCCTTTTCCATCTATGCCTTCTCTCCTCATTCTCTTCCTCTACCATCCATGTCCACTGTCCTTTGTAGTCATTCTCTTCCTCTACCATCCATGTCCGTTCTCCTCTCTACTCATTCTCTTCCTCTACCATCCATGCCTGCTCTCCTCTCTGGTCATTCTCCTCCTCTACTATCCATGCCTGTTTTCCTCCCTAGTCAGTCTCTTCCTTTTCCATCTATGCCTTCTCTCCTCATTCTCTTCCTCTACCATCCATGTCCACTGTCCTTTGTAGTCATTCTCTTCCTCTACCATCCATGTCCGTTCTCCTCTCTACTCATTCTCTTCCTCTACCATCCATGCCATCTCTCCTCTCTGGTCATTCACCTCCTCTACCATCCATGCCTGCTCTCCTCTCTGGTCATTCTCCTCCTCTACTATCCATGCCTGTTTTCCTCCCTAGTCAGTCTCTTCCTTTTCCATCTATGCCTTCTCTCCTCATTCTCTTCCTCTACCATCCATGTCCACTGTCCTTTGTAGTCATTCTCTTCCTCTACCATCCATGTCCGTTCTCCTCTCTACTCATTCTCTTCCTCTACCATCCATGCCATCTCTCCTCTCTGGTCATTCACCTCCTCTACCATCCATGCCTGCTCTCCTCTCTGGTCATTCTCTTCCTCTACCATCCATGTCCACTGTCCTTTGTAGTCATTCTCTTCCTCTACCATCCATGTCCGTTCTCCTCTCTACTCATTCTCTTCCTCTACCATCCATGCCTTCTCTCCTCTCTGGTCATTCACCTCCTCTACCATCCATGCCTGCTCTCCTCTCTGGTCATTCTCTTCCTCTACCATCTGTGCCTGATCTCTTCTCTGGTCATTCACCTCCTCTACCATCCATGTCCGCTCTGCCCTCTTCTCATTCTCTTCCTCTTCCATCCATACTTGTTCTCCTCTCTGGTCATTCTCCTCCTCTACCATCCATGCCTGCTCTGTTCTCTAGTCATTCTCTTCCTCTACCATCCATGCCTGCTCTCCTCTCTGGTCATTCTCTTCCTCTACCATCTGTGCCTGATCTCTTCTCTGGTGATTCTTTTCCTCTACCATCCATATCCTCTCTCCTCTCTGGTCATTCATCTCCTTCACCATCTATACTTGCTCTCCTCTCTGGTGATTATCCTCCTCTACCATCTTTGCCTGATCTCTACTCTAGTCATTCTCCTCCTCTACCATCTTTGCCTGCTTTTCTCTCTAGTCATTTTCCTCCCCCACCATCCATGCCTGCTTTCCTGTCTAGTCATTCTTTATCTATCATCCATGCCTGCTCTCGTCTATCATCCATGCCTTCTCTCCTCTCTGGTCATTCTCCTCCTCTACCATCCATGCCTGCTTTCTTCTCTAGTCATTCTCCTCCCCCACCATCCATTCCTGCTTTCCTCCCTAGTCATTCTCCTCCCCCACCATCCTTGCCTGCTTTCCTGTCTAGTCATTCTTTATCTATCATCCATGCCTGCTCTCCTCTACCATCCATGCCTTCTCTCCTCTCTGGTCATTCTCCTCCTCTACCATCCATGCCTGCTTTCTTCTCTAGTCATTCTCCTCCCCCACCATCCATTCCTGCTTTCCTCCCTAGTCATTCTCCTCCCCCACCATCCATGCCTGCTTTCCTGTCTAGTCATTCTTTATCTATCATCCATGCCTGCTCTCCTCTACCATCCATGCCTTCTCCTCTCTGGTCATTCTCCTCCTCTACCATCCATGCCTGCTTTCTTCTCTAGTCATTCTCCTCCCCCACCATCCATTCCTGCTTTCCTCCCTAGTCATTCTCCTCCCCCACCATCCGTGCCTGCTTTCCTGTCTAGTCATTCTTTATCTATCATCCATGCCTGCTCTCCTCTACCATCCATGCCTTCTCTCCTCTCTGGTCATTCTCCTCCTCTACCATGTATGCCTGCTCTCCTCCATAATCATTCTCCTCCTCTTCCATCCATATCTGCTCTTCTTTCTGGTCATTCTCCTCCTCTCTCTCCATGATGGCTCTCCTTTCCTCTGTGATAAATGAAGAAGAAGAAGATACAAGGATGAAGGAATCTCAGCAGTTTGGTTTAGTTAGATTTTGGGGATGTCCATAAAACATGAGCTGGAAGACCGGTTGGAGAACAAACTAACTTTTAATATACGTGTCCAAGGTTTTTGGTCACATGCAGTAATCCGATATACCTTTGTATAAATATATTCTGAATATTCGTGTCATATTTCTCTTTTGGACTGTCTGTCACTTCAGCTGAACTTATTCCTTTGTCTGTAGATATTGTGTATGGCGGCTTGCTCTACAATCACAGATCCTATTGTCCCTCTGAATGATGGTCATCTGATGTCCCTTCCCTGGGATGATAAGAAGAAGCTCAATCAGACATGGTCTTTACTTCCTAAGTATTAATGGAACACTCTGTGTGTCTGCTTTAAGTATATCTACCTCTCTGTATGTCATTTATTTATTACAGGTACTTATATAGCACTGACAATTTACACAACACTTTACATATATATTGTACATGCAGATCAGTCCCCGCCCCCGAGGAGCATACAAACTAAGGTCTCTAACTCACATTCATACATACTGGGACCAGTGTAGGCAGGATCCAATTATTATTATTATTATACAGTATTTATATAGCGCCAACAGTTCGCTCAGCGCTGTACATTACAATGGGAGACAATACATGCGACAGTACAATAACAATACAGTGCGATACATGAGGGGTCCGAGGGCCCTGCTCCTTGGAACTTACAATCTAGGAGGGAGGGGATAGTGGTGAAAGAGGAAAAGCTGTGGGGGATGGAGTGGTAGGAAGAGTGGAGGAGATCAGCAATTAGCAGGGGGTGGGGTAGGCTTACCTGAAGAGGGGGGTTTTCAGGGTGCACCTAAAGGAGAGGAGAGTAGGTGATAATCTGATGGATTCGGGTAGGGAGTTCCAGAGGATGGGTGACACCCTGGAGAAGTCCTGGAGGCGGGCATGGGAGGAGGAGACCAGGGAACTAGAGAGAAGGAGGTCTTGTGAGGAGCGGAAAGTGCGTTTTGGGTGGTATTTGGATATCAGGTCGGTGATGTAGTTTGGGGCAGAATTATGGACAGCTTTGTACGTCAGTGTTAGGATTTTGAATTTGATCCGTTGGGCAATCGGAAGCCAGTGGAGGAATTGGCAGGGGGGGGTGGCGGAAACGGAGCGGTTGGTAAGGTGATTAGTCTGGCCGCAGAATTCAGGATGGACTGAAGCGGTTATAACCAGCGGCGAGGCAGGCCAGTGAGGAGGGAGTTGCAGTAGTCGAGTCGTGATATGATGAGGGAGTGGATGAGCTGTTTAGTAGTTTCTGGGGTTAGGAACGTGCGGATTTTGGAGATGTTGCGGAGGTGGAGTCTGCATGGGTTTGTTAGCGATTGGACTTGGGGCTGGAAGGATTGGTTGGAGTCCAGAATGACACCAAGTACTCTGGCTTGCGGGGTGGGCCTGATGGTGGCGTTGTTGGACGTGATGGAGAAGTCAATGGGGGGTGGGGTCCAGGCTGGGGGGAAAACTAGGAGCTCGGTTTTGGAGAGGTTCAGTTTGAGGAAGTGGAGCGACATCCAGTCTGATATGTCGTTCAGTAGGTTTGTGATTCGGGCGGAGACCGAGGGGGTGAGGCGAGGGGTGGAGAGATAGATTAACCTACCAGCATGTCTTCTTGAGTGTGGGAGGAAACCGGAATACCCAGAGTAAACCCAAATAGGCACAGACAGAACATGCAAACTCCAGGCAGGTAGTCCCATGGTTGAGATTCAAACCATAGACCCTAGTGCTGCCAGCGGAAGTGCTAACCAGTTATCCACCATGCTGCCCATTGTTTTGTGTTTCTTCCTCCCTGTATGTCATCTCTGTGTATCTCTACCTTCTTCCTCTCTTTCTTTCTGTAATCCTTACCTCCTGGGCCCCCCTCTCTTGGCATTATATATTGAATGTAAGCTATCATCATGTTTATTTGCCAGTAGCAACCAGTCACCTTCCAGTTGTCATTGATCAGTTCCTGCGTTCTTTCTGTTCTAGGAGAGATCTTCACACAGATGAAGGTGGACCATGGAAGAATGCACAGCAAGAACAGGTACAGAGAAGACCAAATAATAAGCTGCATTGTGAATCCAATTTGTGTGCAGTGTGAATAATAATTGACTGTGGTGTGAGTGAACGCCGTGTGAAATCCGTGTGAGTCCAGTGTGAACACGGAGCTGAATTCTCTAAGCTAGGAAAGATATTATTTACAATAACAATTGTTCACTTTTGACTGTAATTTTAGTTCTCATTGGACAGCGGGTGAGTCCAGCATGGCTATAATGTGATTCTAATGTGCATGTGGCATGAATCTAATGTAGACTTACCATAGGCAACATGGACATGGCATGAACCCAGCATAGATACCGTGTGCTGAGTGTGGAAATGGCGTGAGTCCGGTCTAAATCCAGCCTGGAGCTGACATGGTGTTAGACCAGCAGGAACACACAATGAGTTTATTTTCAATCTAAAGAGAACACCCGTAAGTTTCTACTGTGAACACGGCTTCGGTCTTGGTGTTGAAAATTTAGCGATTTAACTGTGTAAATTCTAAGTGAGCATTGGATGTGACCAGTGTGGCCCTTGGGTGTGACCAGTGTGGCCCTTGGGTGTGACCAGTGTGGCCCTTGGGTGTGACCAGTGTGGCCCTTGGGTGTGACTAGTATGGTCAACTGATACACTCCCACGGCTTCAACTACCATCTCTATGCTGATGACACTCAAATCTATCTCTCTACCCCTCGCCTCACCCCTTCAGTCTCCGCACGAATCACTAGCCTTCTGAACGACATATCAGACTGGATGTCACTCCACTTCCTCAAATTAAACCTTTCCAAAACCAAGCTCCTAGATTTCCCCCCAGCCCGTGCCACCCCCACCCCACCGTCTCCATCACGACCAACCACGCCACCATCAGCCCCACCCCACAAGCCAGAGTACTAGGTGTCATTCTAGACTCCAATCTGTCTTTCCAGCCCCACATCCAATTGCTGACAAATTCATGTAGACTCCACCTCCGCAACATCTCCAAGATACGACCGTTCCTAACTCCAGAAACTACAAAGCAACTCATCCACTCCCTTATCATATCACGACTTGACTACTGCAACTCCCTCCTCACCGGCCTACCCCAACACAGGCTATCCCCGCTTCAGTCTATCCTGAATTCTGCGGCCAGACTCATCCACCTTACCAACCGCACCGTATCCGCCACCCCCCTCTGTCATTCCCTCCACTGGCCTCCACTCAGTGTCCTCCACCTCTCTCTGCCAATCCCTCCACTGGCCTCCACTCAGTGTCCTCCACCCCTCTCTGCCAATCCCTCCACTGGCCTCCATTCAGTGTCCTCCACCCCTCTCTGCCAATCCCTCCACTGACCTCCACTCAGTGTCCTCCACCCCTCTCTGCCAATCCCTCCACTGGCCTCCATTCAGTATCCTCCACCCCCCTCTACCAATCCCTCCACTGACCTCCACTCAGTGTCCTCCACCCCTCTCTGCCAATCCCTCCACTGACCTCCACTCAGTGTCCTCCACCCCTCTCTGCCAATCCCTCCACTGACCTCCACTCAGTGTCCTCCACCCCTCTCTGCCAATCCCTCCACTGGCCTCCATTCAGTGTCCTCCACCCCTCTCTGCCAATCCCTCCACTGGTCTCCATTCAGTGTCCTCCACCCCTCTCTGCCAATCCCTCCACTGGCCTCCACTCAGTGTCCTCCACCCCTCTCTGCCAATCCCTCCACTGGCCTCCATTCAGTGTCCTCCACCCCTCTCTGCCAATCCCTCCACTGGTCTCCATTCAGTGTCCTCCACCCCTCTCTGTCATTCCCTCCACTGGCTTCCGATTGCTCAACGCATAAAATTCAAAATATTAACATTGACGTACAAAGCCATCCATAATACTGCCCCAAACTACATCACTGATCTGATATCCATCTACCACCTAAAACGCACTTTCCGCTCCTCACAAGACCTCCTACTCTCTAGTTCCCTGGTCTCCTCCTCCCATGCCCGTCTCCAGGACTTCTCCAGGGCTTCCCCCATCTTCTGGAACTCACTACCCCCAATCCATCAAACTGTCACCTACCCTCCTCACCTTTAGGCGCACCCTGAAAACCCATCTCTTCAGGGAAGCCTACCCTGCCCTCACCTAATTGCCGATCTCCTCCGCTCTTCCCACCACTCCATTCCCCCACAGCTATCTCCTCCTGTACCACTCTCCCCTCCCTCCTAGATTGTAAGCTCCAAGGAGTAGGGCCCTCGAATCCCTCGTGTATTGTATTGTATTGTTATTGTACTGTCGCATGTATTGTATTGTTACTGTACTGTCTCGTGTACTGTCTCCCATTATAATGTACAGCGCTGAGCGAACTGTTGGCTCTATATAAATACTGTATAATAATAATAGTGTATGTCCAATGTGCATCTAGAATAGCTCATTTGATGACAATCATGCCTTGCTCTTCTAGGAATACATAGTGTTGAGCTCTAGAGACCAGGAGCTCCATCTTATCCGAGAAGGAAAGTTAAAGCCACACAGGAAGCTGAAGAGCAACACAAGAACCAGAAGAGAAGCCATGGAGCAATACCTCCATCTTGTCTACAAGCAGAAGCCGCACATTGCAGTAATACACCAGAGAACATCCATAGATTACATAGTGACAGAGGATGGATTATATTGTTCTGGGAGAGAATACTACAGCAGAGGATATATAGATAATGTAGGGTACTTCCTATAGAAGATATGAGAGTCAGGTCGTATAGAGAAGACATTACCTCTAATTTACTAAGAGTAGAACAATTTTTTCTTTCATAGTGAACCTTCACACAGCTATTGAATGAAGATGAATGAGAGTCAGTGGGTCATAGTACCATAGTACCATCTACAGAAGTAGAATGTTAGGTGCTAGAAAAGTAACCAGAGGGACCTCTCCAGCTAGTGGTCTTACCCCGCAACTGCCAGAGAATTGTTTTTTCACTTGGCGTCCAGGAATATGTCCTTGTTTTCTCACAGCTCCTGGATCTGAAGACTCTACTCTTGTGTTCTCCTTCTATCAAGCAGGTGACTGGCAGACAGGTTGGATGTTCAGATCCTTGGAATCTCCCCAGTACAGCTGACAAGTATCTCTTTGATGAAGGGTCTGAGCTCACTGGGAGAATCTTGCTTGTTTGCCGTAGTGCCAGGCTGCTTAAGTGTCCTTGAATGGAGGCACATACTACAGAGAAACACGTAACCTCTATCTCTAGGCCTGCTATGTTAGGCTGCAGGGCCCATTTATTTGTGTCCTGGAGGTTTCCTGCTCTGGTTTGTTGCTAATATGGGATTGTACCCTGCCCCCATCTTTCTCTGGCCCTGCAATTGCAACACAAATGATCCCTTTTTCAACTCTGTAACCTCAGTTCTTCACTGTTGGCCCCTGCTGCCCTATAGTTCAGGCATTTAGGGGGTGGAGAGGCGGTTTCTCCAGGCTGCATACAGCTGTGTTTCCATGACAGTGCAACCCCATCCACCATTTTGCTTAATAGCATTTGCCCTTTCCTCTCTTTGTGCATGCTCCTGGCCTCCCAGAATCATGTGCCCTTGCAAGATGTTGGTGGGGGTCCTGCCTTCAGACAGCCAGTGTCCAAAATTAGGAGTCCGGAATGTGCAAAGTTTCCTGCTTCTTGACTTCCAGTAGACTATCAGCCAGTGAAGTAGACCACAGCCAGGTAATACCAAACAAGACCACGGTCTTAAGGTTGGTCTCTCGGGGTGAGCAGTCCACCACTGCAAGGGAAGGAGTAAAGCTGCAACCAAATAGTACAACTATCAGCTTGAATCTAAGATTGGAGAGTTTGAAATTTCCCTTCTGGCCTGTGCTATGTCCAGGATTAGATCCAGATACTCCAATGGATGAGTTGGTTCCAGCAACTATTTCTGAAGTTTCAGGATCCATCCGATCTGTTGTACTGTCTGGACAGTCAAAGCCATGGTTTTTCAACAGACAAGATGGATCCCTCAACAGGAGCTTGTTCAAGTATCCTACAATGGGAATGCATTGAGAGTACAGTGGGGCTCATACTGGGACCAGCAGCTTTGTGAATAACTAAAGTGCAGACAGGAGGTTAAAAATCAGGGCCATGAACTGGTAGCATAGGGGCCCAACATTAAAGTGTAGAGCGGTGATGCTTTACAAAAATGGTGACAGACTTGTGGTCAGCCAAAGCCAGAAAGACTCCCTGGTGACGAGAGGTGAGGTGATGACAGACCTGGTGGATTCCAAGCAGAATTTCTGCGCTCAAATTAATACATTCAGGGCTTTGAAGTCCAATATGGACCCAAGGTGAATGCCAAGTTTGGTTCTGGGAACTGTGAATAGGCTGTAATAAAATATTTGAAACCTTACTGCCATAGGAACTGTGACACCTTGGTTCAGACAAATCAAAAAGGCTCGATGGGGATCTGCTAAATTTGTGTGGTGGCACAGGAAAGTTGGAGGTGAGAAACCTGAGGACAGGGTAGGGAGCAAAGGTCCAGTTTGTAGCCCTGGGATGCTACCTCCTACACATAAGCTTCTGATAAGCAAGCTAAGTGTTCACAAAGGTTAACAAATGTCCCCCCACTGTTGAAAGTGGGGGCACACCTTCATGCAGAGGAAGGCTTGTCTAAGAATTTGGCAGATTTTGAGACCCAGACCTTACAGGAAGCTGTTGAAAGAGGGGGCACACCTTCATGCAGAGGAAGGCTTGTCTAAGAATTTGGCAGATTTTGAGACCCAGACCTTACAGGAAGCTGTTGAAAGAGGGGGCACACCTTCATGCAGAGGAAGGCTTGTCTAAGAATTTGTCAGACTTTGAGACCCAGACCTTACAGGAAGCTAAGCTGGGGGCATCTTGGCAGGGGTGGAGAAATTCTAGCGAGTTTTCTTAACAGATAAAAAGGGAGCAGACTTTGCAGTCTGTTCCTTAGATGTCTTCTACTGAGAAGGATGGGTGGTTTTTAATGGTAGCATCTTTGATATTGGTATAAAGGGGAGATCTGAAGAGACGTCCCTCAAAGACCATGAAGATTAGATTCTGCTTGGACATTGAGTTGGGTTAGGCAGTCCAGCACTTTAACCAAGGTGTCCATTGTATGTCTACTGATGGGAGACCCATTTCTCCAAGTGAGAGATAAGTTCTATAACCAAGGGGTCAACTGCAGCAGTGGTAAGATCTCTTTTAGGGAATTTTGACCAATCATCCATGGTTTGGCAAAGTAAAGTCACAGCCAAGATAGGGAGAACAGCAGGGCTCACTATGCAGAGCAGGGTTTTAGAGAGGGCCTCCAACTATTCATAAAGAAAGGTGCATTCTCTACCACTATGGTAGTCCCTTTGTTAAAGTGGGATACTGCCTGAACCACAGTGGGGATAGACATTTTTACAAAATCCTTCCTGAATGGGTACAAGGCTAATAGGCACTTAGGGGAGAGTGAAAGAGCTTGTCAGGGTGTTTCCAATCTTCATAGAGAAAGCGTTGGGAGAAGGTGCAATGGGAAAGTCTTAGGGGCTCTAAAGATCCCAAGGCTCGAGACAGTACTCATCCAATAACAGACTAATCCTCGGGTTTCAGAGGAACGGACTGCAAGTCATGTGCTTGAGGTAGCTCATGGTGCTCAGACCGACCAGCGTACTCTCAAAATGAGTCTTCAGAGACAGAACCAATGACTCTGGACCTGACAAGTGCTGCTAGTTTGGAAATCATGTTACCTGGAACCCAGTGCCTGCATGTCATTTCCCTGAGGCTGCACTCCCCATTCCAAGCTGAGGCAGCCTGGATATCTGCGGTCAAAGAGGAAGGAAAGAAAAGTGCTGATTAAAGAAATAAAAAATGTGAAGAATAAGAAAAACGATGCTAACAAAAGTAGGGGAAGTCTTCTCTACAGCACAGCTGAAGAAACGACCTCCAGCCTCCAAACTGAGGCATGCTGGGAGTAGGCGGGGTTATCCTGGGCTAGTTTACAGGTTTTTGGTTTCCAATATCCAATTCTCCAGTAAACTAACCCAGAGGTGAAAGATTTTCTGTGTTCCTCCATGGAGGAGAAGGAAACATTGTACTGCACACGTGCGGTTGGCCTGGCTCCTGCAGGTTTAGCTAGCTCTATCCTGATTGGTCGAGAGTTTTTTTATTAGTGACCTGTTTGGGTGTTTTCTGTGCTGTCTGATTGGAGGGAACCTTCGGCATGGGGTGGAGTTAATAGTTTTTTGTAATGTTTTTGTTGCTCCTTCTTAGATCCCTGAAGATTTTAGAGCCGTAAATGAGCCGCCTCCAGCCAGGACAGCAGAGGATGCGCCGGGTGGTCCAGGGGGAAGCCGTAGAGGATTCTTTGACTCAGCCTTGGGATTCCCCTTTCATTCTTTGCCTAGACACCTCCAGGTATGTATTTGTCAGCTGCCTGTGTCTAACTTGTCGGATGGGCACAGGTACCAGTACCAGGTGTGGGTGGTATTGGAGCTGATGGTAGTGTTAGGGGCAGAGGTACCAGTACCAGGTGTGGGTGGTATTGGGTCTGATGGCAGTGTTAGGGGCAGAGGTACCAGTACCAGGTGTGGGTGGTATTGGGGTTGAAGGTAGTGTTTGGGGCAGAGGTACCAGTACCAGGTGTGAGTGGTATTGGGTCTGATGGCAGTGTTAGGGGCAGAGGTACCAGTACCAGGTGTGGGTGGTATTGGGGTTGAAGGTAGTGTTTGGGGCAGAGGTACCAGTACCAGGTGTGAGTGGTATTGGGTCTGATGGCAGTGTTAGGGGCAGAGGTACCAGTACCAGGTGTGGGTGGTATTGGGGTTGAAGGTAGTGTTTGGGGCAGAGGTACCAGTACCAGGTGTGGGTGGTATTGGGTCTGATGGCAGTGTTAGGGGCAGAGGTACCAGTACCAGGTGTGGGTGGTATTGGGGTTGAAGGTAGTGTTTGGGGCAGAGGTACCAGGTGTGAGTGGTATTGGAGCTGATGGTAGTGTTTGGGGCAGAGGTACCTGTACCAGGTGTGGGTGGTATTGGGGTTGAAGGTAGTGTTTGGGGCAGAGGTACCAGTACCATGTGTGGGTGGTATTGGGAATGAAGGTAATGTTAGGGTCAGATATACCAGTACCAAGTGTGGGTGGTATTGGGTCTGATGGCAGTGTTAGGGGCAGAGGTACCAGTACCGTACCAGCTGTGGGTAGTATTGGGGTTGATGGTTGTGTTTGGGGAAGAGATACCAGTACCAGGAGTGGGTGGTATTGGGGTTCAAGGTAGTGTTTGGGACAGAGATACCAGTACCAGGTGTGGGTGGTATTGGGGCTGAGGCCTCCTTCACACCTTGCCTGTGCCAAATTCTATTCATAATGTTCCCACAAACGTGTTTCTTGTCCTATTGGATTCCATGGATGGCCAGAGACTTCACCCTCTTATGTATGGACAGAACCAGAAACTTCACCCTCCTATGTAGGGACAGAACCAGAGACTTCTCCCTCTTATGTAGGGACAGAACCAGAGACTTCTCCCTCTTATGTAGGGACAGAACCAGAGACTTCTCCCTCTTATGTAGGGACAGAACCAGAGACTTCACCCTCCTATGTAGGGACAGAACCAGAGACTTCTCCCTCTTATGTAGGGACAGAACCAGAGACTTCTCCCTCTTATGTAGGGACAGAACCAGAGACTTCTCCCTCCTATGTAGGGACAGAACCAGAGACTTCACCCTCTTATGTAGGGACAGAACCAGAGACTTCACCCTCTTATGTAGGGACAGAACCAGAGACTTCTTCCTCTTATGTAGGGACAGAACCAGAGACTTCACCCTCTTATGTAGGGACAGAACCAGAGACTTCACCCTCTTATGTAGGGACAGAACCAGAGACTTCCCCCTCTTATGTAGGGACAGAACCAGAGACTTCACCCTCTTATGTAGGGACAGAACCAGAGACTTCACCCTCTTATGTAGGGACAGAACCAGAGACTTCCCCCCTCTTATGTAGGGACAGAACCAGAGACTTGACCTTCCTATGTAGGGACAGAACCAGAGACTTCTCCCTCCTATGTAGGGACAGAACCAGAGACTTCACCCTCCTATGTAGGGACAGATCCAGAGACTTCTCCCTCTTATGTAAGGACAGAACCAGAGACTTCACCCTCCTATGTAGGGACAGAACCAGAGACTTCACCCTCTTATGTAGGGACAGAACCAGAGACTTCCCCCTCTTATGTAGGGACAGAACCAGAGACTTCCCCCCTCTTATGTAGGGACAGATCCAGAGACTTCACCCTCTTATGTAGGGACAGAACCAGAGACTTCACCCTCTTATGTAGGGACAGAACCAGAGACTTCACCCTCCTATGTAGGGACAGAACCAGAGACTTCTCCCTCTTATGTAGGGACAGAACCAGAGACTTCACCCTCCTATGTAGGGACAGAACCAGGGACTTCACCCTCTTATGTAGGGACAGAACCAGAGACTTCTCCCTCTTATGTAGGGACAGAACCAGAGACTTCCCCCCTCTTATGTAGGGACAGAACCAGAGACTTCTCCCTCCTATGTAGGGACAGAACCAGAGCCTTCCCCCCTCTTATGTAGGGACAGATCCAGAGACTTCACCCTCCTATGTAGGGACAGAACCAGAGACTTCACCCTCTTATGTAGGGACAGAACCAGAGACTTCCCCCCTCTTATGTAGGGACAGAACCAGAGACTTCTCCCTCCTATGTAGGGACAGAACCAGAGACTTCACCCTCTTATGTAGGGACAGAACCAGAGACTTCCCCCCTCTTATGTAGGGACAGAACCAGAGACTTCACCCTCTTATGTAGGGACAGAACCAGAGACTTCTCCCTCTTATGTAGGGACAGAACCAGAGACTTGACCCTCTTATGTAGGGACAGAACCAGAGACTTCTCCCTTTTATGTAGGGACAGAACCAGAGACTTCACCCTCTTATGTAGGGACAGAACCAGAGACTTCACCCTCTTATGTAGGGACAGAACCAGAGACTTCACCCTCCTATGTAGGGACAGAACCAGAGACTTCACCCTCTTATGTAGGGACAGAACCAGAGACTTCACCCCCCTATGTAGGGACAGAACCAGAGACTTCACCCTCTTATGTAGGGACAGAACCAGAGACTTCACCCTCCTATGTAGGGACAGAACCAGAGACTTCACCCTCTTATGTAGGGACAGAACCAGAGACTTGACCCTCCTATGTAGGGACAGAACCAGAGACTTCACCCTCTTATGTAGGGACAGAACCAGAGACTTCACCCTCTTATGTAGGGACAGAACCAGAGACTTCACCCTCTTATGTAGGGACAGAACCAGAGACTTCACCCTCTTATGTAGGGACAGAACCAGAGACTTCACCCTCTTATGTAGGGACAGAACCAGAGACATCTCCCTCCTATGTAGGGACAGAACCAGAGACTTCACCCTCCTATGTAGGGACAGAACCAGAGACTTCTTCCTCTTATGTAGGGACAGAACCAGAGACTTCACCCTCTTATGTAGGGACAGAACCAGAGACTTCACCCTCTTATGTAGGGACAGAACCAGAGACTTGACCCTCCTATGTAGGGACAGAACCAGAGACTTCCCCCTCTTATGTAGGGACAGAACCAGAGACTTCACCCTCCTATGTAGGGACAGAACCAGAGACTTCACCCTCTTATGTAGGGACAGAACCAGAGACTTCACCCTCTTATGTAGGGACAGAACCAGAGACTTCTCCCTCCTATGTAGGGACAGAACCAGAGACTTCTTCCTCTTATGTAGGGACAGAACCAGAGACTTCACCCTCCTATGTAGGGACAGAACCAGAGACTTCACCCTCTTATGTAGGGACAGAACCAGAGACTTCACCCTCTTATGTAGGGACAGAACCAGAGACTTCTCCCTCCTATGTAGGGACAGAACCAGAGACTTCACCCTCTTATGTAGGGACAGAACCAGAGACTTCACCCTCTTATGTAGGGACAGAACCAGAGACTTCACCCTCTTATGTAGGGACAGAACCAGAGACTTCACCCTCTTATGTAGGGACAGAACCAGAGACTTCACCCTCCTATGTAGGGACAGAACCAGAGACTTCACCCTCCTATGTAGGGACAGAACCAGAGACTTCTCCCTCTTATGTAGGGACAGAACCAGAGACTTCTTCCTCTTATGTAGGGACAGAACCAGAGACTTCACCCTCCTATGTAGGGACAGAACCAGAGACTTCACCCTCCTATGTAGGGACAGAACCAGAGACTTGACCCTCCTATGTAGGGACAGAACCAGAGACTTCACCCTCTTATGTAGGGACAGAACCAGAGACTTGACCCTCCTATGTAGGGACAGAACCAGAGACTTCTCCCTCTTATGTAGGGACAGAACCAGAGACTTCACCCTCTTATGTAGGGACAGAACCAGAGACTTCTCCCTCCTATGTAGGGACAGAACCAGAGACTTCACCCTCTTATGTAGGGACAGAACCAGAGACTTCACCCTCTTATGTAGGGACAGAACCAGAGACTTCACCCTCTTATGTAGGGACAGAACCAGAGACTTCACCCTCCTATGTAGGGACAGAACCAGAGACTTCACCCTCCTATGTAGGGACAGAACCAGAGACTTCACCCTCCTATGTAGGAACATCCTATGTAGGGACAGAACAAGAGACTTCACCCTCTTATGTAGGGACAGATCCAGAGACTTCACCCTCCTATGTAGGGACAAAACCAGAGACTTGACCCTCTTATGTAGGGACAGAACCAGAGACTTCTCCCTCTTATGTAGGGACAGAACCAGAGACTTCACCCTCTTATGTAGGGACAGAACCAGAGACTTCACCCTCTTATGTAGGGACAGAACCAGAGACTTCTCCCTCCTATGTAGGGACAGAACCAGAGACTTCACCCTCCTATGTAGGGACAGAACCAGAGACTTCACCCTCTTATGTAAGGACAGAACCAGAGACTTCACCCTCCTATGTAGGGACAGAACCAGAGACTTCACCCTCTTATGTAGGGACAGAACCAGAGACTTGACCCTCCTATGTAGGGACAGAACCAGAGACTTCACCCTCTTATGTAGGGACAGAACCAGAGACTTGACCCTCCTATGTAGGGACAGAACCAGAGACTTCTCCCTCTTATGTAGGGACAGAACCAGAGACTTCCCCCTCTTATGTAGGGACAGAACCAGAGACTTCACCCTCCTATGTAGGGACAGAACCAGAGACTTCACCCTCTTATGTAGGGACAGAACCAGAGACTTCACCCTCTTATGTAGGGACAGATCCAGAGACTTCTCCCTCCTATGTAGGGACAGAACCAGAGACTTCTTCCTCTTATGTAGGGACAGAACCAGAGACTTCACCCTCCTATGTAGGGACAGAACCAGAGACTTCACCCTCTTATGTAGGGACAGAACCAGAGACTTCACCCTCTTATGTAGGGACAGAACCAGAGACTTCTCCCTCCTATGTAGGGACAGAACCAGAGACTTCACCCTCTTATGTAGGGACAGAACCAGAGACTTCACCCTCTTATGTAGGGACAGAACCAGAGACTTCACCCTCTTATGTAGGGACAGAACCAGAGACTTCACCCTCTTATGTAGGGACAGAACCAGAGACTTCACCCTCCTATGTAGGGACAGAACCAGAGACTTCACCCTCCTATGTAGGGACAGAACCAGAGACTTCTCCCTCTTATGTAGGGACAGAACCAGAGACTTCTTCCTCTTATGTAGGGACAGAACCAGAGACTTCACCCTCCTATGTAGGGACAGAACCAGAGACTTCACCCTCCTATGTAGGGACAGAACCAGAGACTTGACCCTCCTATGTAGGGACAGAACCAGAGACTTCACCCTCTTATGTAGGGACAGAACCAGAGACTTGACCCTCCTATGTAGGGACAGAACCAGAGACTTCTCCCTCTTATGTAGGGACAGAACCAGAGACTTCCCCCTCTTATGTAGGGACAGAACCAGAGACTTCACCCTCTTATGTAGGGACAGAACCAGAGACTTCTCCCTCTTATGTAGGGACAGAACCAGAGACTTCACCCTCCTATGTAGGGACAGAACCAGAGACTTCACCCTCTTATGTAGGGACAGAACCAGAGACTTCACCCTCTTATGTAGGGACAGAACCAGAGACTTCACCCTCCTATGTAGGGACAGAACAAGAGACTTCTCCCTCTTATGTAGGGACAGAACCAGAGACTTCACCCTCCTATGTAGGGACAGAACCAGAGACTTCACCCTCCTATGTAGGGACAGAACCAGAGACTTCACCCTCCTATGTAGGGACAGAACCAGAGACTTCACCCTCCTATGTAGGGACAGAACAAGAGACTTCTCCCTCTTATGTAGGGACAGAACCAGAGACTTCACCCTCTTATGTAGGGACAGAACCAGAGACTTGACCCTCCTATGTAGGGACAGAACCAGAGACTTGACCCTCCTATGTAGGGACAGAACCAGAGACTTCTCCCTCTTATGTAGGGACAGAACCAGAGACTTCACCCTCTTATGTAGGGACAGAACCAGAGACTTCACCCTCTTATGTAGGGACAGAACCAGAGACTTCACCCTCCTATGTAGGGACAGAACCAGAGACTTCACCCTCTTATGTAGGGACAGATCCAGAGACTTCACCCTCCTATGTAGGGACAGAACCAGAGACTTCTCCCTCCTATGTAGGGACAGAACCAGAGACTTCTCCCTCTTATGTAGGGGCAGATCCAGAGACTTCACCCTCTTATGTAGGGACAGAACCAGAGACTTCACCCTCTTATGTAGGGACAGATCCAGAGACTTCACCCTCCTATGTAGGGACAGATCCAGAGACTTCACCCTCCTATGTAGGGACAGAACCAGAGACTTCTCCCTCTTATGTAGGGACAGAACCAGAGACTTCACCCTCCTATGTAGGGACAGAACCAGAGACTTGACCCTCCTATGTAGGGACAGAACCAGAGACTTCACCCTCTTATGTAGGGACAGAACAAGAGACTTCCCCCCTCTTATGTAGGGACAGAACCAGAGACTTCCCCCTCTTATGTAGGGACAGAACCAGAGACTTCACCCTCTTATGTAGGGACAGAACCAGAGACTTAACCCTCCTATGTAGGGACAGAACCAGAGACTTCTCCCTCTTATGTAGGGACAGATCCAGAGACTTCACCCTCTTATGTAGGAACAGAACCAGAGACTTCACCCTCTTATGTAGGGACAGAACCAGAGACTTCACCCTCTTATGTAGGGACAGAACCAGAGACTTCACCCTCTTATGTAGGGACAGAACCAGAGACTTCACCCTCTTATGTAGGGACAGAACCAGAGACTTCTCCCTCCTATGTAGGGACAGAACCAGAGACTTCACCCTCCTATGTAGGGACAGAACCAGAGACTTCACCCTCTTATGTAAGGACAGAACCAGAGACTTCACCCTCCTATGTAGGGACAGAACCAGAGACTTCACCCTCTTATGTAGGGACAGAACCAGAGACTTGACCCTCCTATGTAGGGACAGAACCAGAGACTTCACCCTCTTATGTAGGGACAGAACCAGAGACTTGACCCTCCTATGTAGGGACAGAACCAGAGACTTCTCCCTCTTATGTAGGGACAGAACCAGAGACTTCCCCCTCTTATGTAGGGACAGAACCAGAGACTTCACCCTCCTATGTAGGGACAGAACCAGAGACTTCACCCTCTTATGTAGGGACAGAACCAGAGACTTCACCCTCTTATGTAGGGACAGATCCAGAGACTTCTCCCTCCTATGTAGGGACAGAACCAGAGACTTCTTCCTCTTATGTAGGGACAGAACCAGAGACTTCACCCTCCTATGTAGGGACAGAACCAGAGACTTCACCCTCTTATGTAGGGACAGAACCAGAGACTTCACCCTCTTATGTAGGGACAGAACCAGAGACTTCTCCCTCCTATGTAGGGACAGAACCAGAGACTTCTTCCTCTTATGTAGGGACAGAACCAGAGACTTCACCCTCCTATGTAGGGACAGAACCAGAGACTTCACCCTCCTATGTAGGGACAGAACCAGAGACTTCACCCTCTTATGTAGGGACAGAACCAGAGACTTCACCCTCCTATGTAGGGACAGAACCAGAGACTTCACCCTCCTATGTAGGGACAGAACCAGAGACTTCTCCCTCTTATGTAGGGACAGAACCAGAGACTTCTTCCTCTTATGTAGGGACAGAACCAGAGACTTCACCCTCCTATGTAGGGACAGAACCAGAGACTTCACCCTCCTATGTAGGGACAGAACCAGAGACTTGACCCTCCTATGTAGGGACAGAACCAGAGACTTCACCCTCTTATGTAGGGACAGAACCAGAGACTTGACCCTCCTATGTAGGGACAGAACCAGAGACTTCTCCCTCTTATGTAGGGACAGAACCAGAGACTTCCCCCTCTTATGTAGGGACAGAACCAGAGACTTCACCCTCTTATGTAGGGACAGAACCAGAGACTTCTCCCTCTTATGTAGGGACAGAACCAGAGACTTCACCCTCCTATGTAGGGACAGAACCAGAGACTTCACCCTCTTATGTAGGGACAGAACCAGAGACTTCACCCTCTTATGTAGGGACAGAACCAGAGACTTCACCCTCCTATGTAGGGACAGAACAAGAGACTTCTCCCTCTTATGTAGGGACAGAACCAGAGACTTCACCCTCCTATGTAGGGACAGAAACAGAGACTTCACCCTCCTATGTAGGGACAGAACCAGAGACTTCACCCTCCTATGTAGGGACAGAACCAGAGACTTCACCCTCCTATGTAGGGACAGAACAAGAGACTTCTCCCTCTTATGTAGGGACAGAACCAGAGACTTCACCCTCTTATGTAGGGACAGAACCAGAGACTTGACCCTCCTATGTAGGGACAGAACCAGAGACTTGACCCTCCTATGTAGGGACAGAACCAGAGACTTCTCCCTCTTATGTAGGGACAGAACAAGAGACTTCACCCTCTTATGTAGGGACAGAACCAGAGACTTCACCCTCTTATGTAGGGACAGAACCAGAGACTTCACCCTCCTATGTAGGGACAGAACCAGAGACTTCACCCTCTTATGTAGGGACAGATCCAGAGACTTCACCCTCCTATGTAGGGACAGAACCAGAGACTTCTCCCTCCTATGTAGGGACAGAACCAGAGACTTCTCCCTCTTATGTAGGGGCAGATCCAGAGACTTCACCCTCTTATGTAGGGACAGAACCAGAGACTTCACCCTCTTATGTAGGGACAGATCCAGAGACTTCACCCTCCTATGTAGGGACAGATCCAGAGACTTCACCCTCCTATGTAGGGACAGAACCAGAGACTTCTCCCTCTTATGTAGGGACAGAACCAGAGACTTCACCCTCCTATGTAGGGACAGAACCAGAGACTTGACCCTCCTATGTAGGGACAGAACCAGAGACTTCACCCTCTTATGTAGGGACAGAACAAGAGACTTCCCCCCTCTTATGTAGGGACAGAACCAGAGACTTCCCCCTCTTATGTAGGGACAGAACCAGAGACTTCACCCTCTTATGTAGGGACAGAACCAGAGACTTAACCCTCCTATGTAGGGACAGAACCAGAGACTTCTCCCTCTTATGTAGGGACAGAACCAGAGACTTCACCCTCTTATGTAGGGACAGAACCAGAGACTTCTCCCTCTTATGTAGGGGCAGATCCAGAGACTTCACCCTCTTATGTAGGGACAGATCCAGAGACTTCACCCTCTTATGTAGGGACAGATCCAGAGACTTCACCCTCTTATGTAGGGACAGAACCAGAGACTTCACCCTCTTATGTAGGGACAGAACCAGAGACTTCTCCCTCCTATGTAGGGACAGAACCAGAGACTTCACCCTCTTATGTAGGGACAGAACCAGAGACTTCACCCTCCTATGTAGGGAGAGAACCAGAGACTTCACCCTCTTATGTAGGGACAGAACAAGAGACTTCCCCCCTCTTATGTAGGGACAGAACCAGAGACTTCCCCCTCTTATGTAGGGACAGAACCAGAGACTTCTCCCTCTTATGTAGGGACAGAACCAGAGACTTCACCCTCTTATGTAGGGACAGAACCAGAGACTTCACCCTCCTATGTAGGGACAGAACCAGAGACTTCTCCCTCTTATGTAGGGACAGAACCAGAGACTTCTCCCTCTTATGTAGGGACAGAACCAGAGACTTCACCCTCTTATGTAGGGGCAGATCCAGAGACTTCACCCTCTTATGTAGGGACAGATCCAGAGACTTCACCCTCTTATGTAGGGACAGATCCAGAGACTTCACCCTCTTATGTAGGGACAGAACCAGAGACTTCACCCTCTTATGTAGGGACAGAACCAGAGACTTCTCCCTCCTATGTAGGGACAGAACCAGAGACTTCACCCTCTTATGTAGGGACAGAACCAGAGACTTCACCCTCCTATGTAGGGACAGAACCAGAGACTTCTCCCTCTTATGTAGGGGCAGATCCAGAGACTTCACCCTCTTATGTAGGGACAGATCCAGAGACTTCACCCTCTTATGTAGGGACAGATCCAGAGACTTCACCCTCTTATGTAGGGACAGAACCAGAGACTTCACCCTCTTATGTAGGGACAGAACCAGAGACTTCTCCCTCCTATGTAGGGACAGAACCAGAGACTTCACCCTCTTATGTAGGGACAGATCCAGAGACTTCTCCCTCCTATGTAGGGACAGAACCAGAGACTTCACCCTCTTATGTAGGGACAGAACCAGAGACTTCTCCCTCTTATGTAGGGACAGAACCAGAGACTTCACCCTCTTATGTAGGGACAGAACCAGAGACTTCACCCTCTTATGTAGGGACAGAACCAGAGACTTCACCCTCCTATGTAGGGACAGAACCAGAGACTTCACCCTCCTATGTAGGGACAGATCCAGAGACTTCACCCTCTTATGTAGGGACAGAACCAGAGACTTGACCCTCCTATGTAGGGACAGAACCAGAGACTTCACCCTCTTATGTAGGGACAGATCCAGAGACTTCACCCTCTTATGTAGGGACAGAACCAGAGACTTCACCCTCCTATGTAGGGACAGATCCAGAGACTTCACCCTCCTATGTAGGGACAGAACCAGAGACTTCACCCTCCTATGTAGGGACAGAACCAGAGACTTCACCCTCTTATGTAGGGACAGAACCAGAGACTTCACCCTCCTATGTAGGGACAGAACCAGAGACTTCACCCTCCTATGTAGGGACAGAACCAGAGACTTCACCCTCTTATGTAGGGACAGAACCAGAGACTTCACCCTCCTATGTAGGGACAGAACCAGAGACTTCACCCTCCTATGTAGGGACAGAACCAGAGACTTCACCCTCCTATGTAGGGACAGAACAAGAGACTTGACCCTCCTATGTAGGGACAGAACCAGAGACTTCACCCTCCTATGTAGGGACAGAACCAGAGACTTCTCCCTCTTATGTAGGGACAGAACCAGAGACTTCACCCTCCTATGTAGGGACAGAACCAGAGACTTCACCCTCCTATGTAGGGACAGAACCAGAGACTTCACCCTCCTATGTAGGGACAGAACCAGAGACTTCACCCTCCTATGTAGGGACAGAACCAGAGACTTCACCCTCCTATGTAGGGACAGAACAAGAGACTTCTCCCTCTTATGTAGGGACAGAACCAGAGACTTCACCCTCTTATGTAGGGACAGAACCAGAGACTTGACCCTCCTATGTAGGGACAGAACCAGAGACTTGACCCTCCTATGTAGGGACAGAACCAGAGACTTCTCCCTCTTATGTAGGGACAGAACCAGAGACTTCACCCTCCTATGTAGGGACAGAACCAGAGACTTCTCCCTCTTATGTAGGGACAGAACCAGAGACTTGACCCTCCTATGTAGGGACAGAACCAGAGACTTGACCCTCCTATGTAGGGACAGAACCAGAGACTTCTCCCTCTTATGTAGGGACAGAACCAGAGACTTCACCCTCCTATGTAGGGACAGAACCAGAGACTTCACCCTCTTATGTAGGGACAGAACCAGAGACTTCACCCTCTTATGTAGGGACAGAACCAGAGACTTCACCCTCTTATGTAGGGACAGAACCAGAGACTTCACCCTCCTATGTAGGGACAGAACCAGAGACTTTACCCTCTTATGTAGGGACAGAACCAGAGACTTCACCCTCTTATGTAGGGACAGAACCAGAGACTTCACCCTCTTATGTAGGGACAGAACCAGAGACTTCACCCTCTTATGTAGGGACAGAACCAGAGACTTGACCCTCCTATGTAGGGACAGAACCAGAGACTTCTCCCTCCTATGTAGGGACAGAACCAGAGACTTCACCCTCTTATGTAGGGACAGATCCAGAGACTTCACCCTCTTATGTAGGGACAGAACCAGAGACTTCTCCCTCTTATGTAGGGACAGATCCAGAGACTTCACCCTCCTATGTAGGGACAGATCCAGAGACTTCACCCTCCTATGTAGGGACAGAACCAGAGACTTCACCCTCTTATGTAGGGACAGAACCAGAGACTTCACCCTCTTATGTAGGGACAGAACCAGAGACTTCACCCTCTTATGTAGGGACAGAACCAGAGACTTCACCCTCTTATGTAGGGACAGAACCAGAGACTTCACCCTCTTATGTAGGGACAGAACCAGAGACTTCACCCTCTTATGTAGGGACAGAACCAGAGACTTGACCCTCCTATGTAGGGACAGAACCAGAGACTTCACCCTCCTATGTAGGGACAGAACCAGAGACTTCACCCTCTTATGTAGGGACAGAACTAGAGACTTCACCCTCTTATGTAGGGACAGAACCAGAGACTTCACCCTCTTATGTAGGGACAGAACCAGAGACTTCTCCCTCCTATGTAGGGACAGAACCAGAGACTTCACCCTCCTATGTAGGGACAGATCCAGAGACTTCTCCCTCTTATGTAGGGACAGAACCAGAGACTTCACCCTCCTATGTAGGGACAGAACCAGAGACTTCACCCTCCTATGTAGGGACAGAACCAGAGACTTCACCCTCTTATGTAGGGACAGAACCAGAGACTTCACCCTCTTATGTAGGGACAGAACCAGAGACTTCACCCTCCTATGTAGGGACAGAACAAGAGACTTCTCCCTCTTATGTAGGGACAGAACCAGAGACTTCACCCTCTTATGTAGGGACAGAACCAGAGACTTGACCCTCCTATGTAGGGACAGAACCAGAGACTTGACCCTCCTATGTAGGGACAGAACCAGAGACTTCTCCCTCTTATGTAGGGACAGAACCAGAGACTTCACCCTCCTATGTAGGGACAGAACCAGAGACTTCACCCTCTTATGTAGGGACAGAACCAGAGACTTCACCCTCTTATGTAGGGACAGAACCAGAGACTTCACCCTCTTATGTAGGGACAGAACCAGAGACTTCACCCTCCTATGTAGGGACAGAACCAGAGACTTCACCCTCCTATGTAGGGACAGAACCAGAGACTTCACCCTCCTATGTAGGGACAGAACCAGAGACTTCACCCTCTTATGTAGGGACAGAACCAGAGACTTGACCCTCCTATGTAGGGACAGAACCAGAGACTTGACCCTCCTATGTAGGGACAGAACCAGAGACTTCTCCCTCTTATGTAGGGACAGAACCAGAGACTTCACCCTCCTATGTAGGGACAGAACCAGAGACTTCACCCTCTTATGTAGGGACAGAACCAGAGACTTCACCCTCTTATGTAGGGACAGAACCAGAGACTTCACCCTCTTATGTAGGGACAGAACCAGAGACTTCACCCTCCTATGTAGGGACAGAACCAGAGACTTCACCCTCTTATGTAGGGACAGAACCAGAGACTTCACCCTCTTATGTAGGGACAGAACCAGAGACTTCACCCTCTTATGTAGGGACAGAACCAGAGACTTCACCCTCCTATGTAGGGACAGAACCAGAGACTTCACCCTCCTATGTAGGGACAGAACCAGAGACTTCACCCTCCTATGTAGGGACAGAACCAGAGACTTCACCCTCTTATGTAGGGACAGAACCAGAGACTTGACCCTCCTATGTAGGGACAGAACCAGAGACTTGACCCTCCTATGTAGGGACAGAACCAGAGACTTCTCCCTCTTATGTAGGGACAGAACCAGAGACTTCACCCTCCTATGTAGGGACAGAACCAGAGACTTCACCCTCTTATGTAGGGACAGAACCAGAGACTTCTCCCTCTTATGTAGGGACAGAACCAGAGACTTCACCCTCTTATGTAGGGACAGAACCAGAGACTTCACCCTCTTATGTAGGGACAGAACCAGAGACTTGACCCTCCTATGTAGGGACAGAACCAGAGACTTCTCCCTCCTATGTAGGGACAGAACCAGAGACTTCACCCTCTTATGTAGGGACAGATCCAGAGACTTCACCCTCTTATGTAGGGACAGAACCAGAGACTTCACCCTCTTATGTAGGGACAGAACCAGAGACTTCTCCCTCTTATGTAGGGACAGATCCAGAGACTTCACCCTCCTATGTAGGGACAGATCCAGAGACTTCACCCTCCTATGTAGGGACAGAACCAGAGACTTCACCCTCTTATGTAGGGACAGAACCAGAGACTTCACCCTCTTATGTAGGGACAGAACCAGAGACTTCACCCTCTTATGTAGGGACAGAACCAGAGACTTCACCCTCTTATGTAGGGACAGAACCAGAGACTTCACCCTCTTATGTAGGGACAGAACCAGAGACTTCACCCTCTTATGTAGGGACAGAACCAGAGACTTGACCCTCCTATGTAGGGACAGAACCAGAGACTTCACCCTCCTATGTAGGGACAGAACCAGAGACTTCACCCTCTTATGTAGGGACAGAACTAGAGACTTCACCCTCTTATGTAGGGACAGAACCAGAGACTTCACCCTCTTATGTAGGGACAGAACCAGAGACTTCTCCCTCCTATGTAGGGACAGAACCAGAGACTTCACCCTCCTATGTAGGGACAGATCCAGAGACTTCTCCCTCTTATGTAGGGACAGAACCAGAGACTTCACCCTCCTATGTAGGGACAGAACCAGAGACTTCACCCTCCTATGTAGGGACAGAACCAGAGACTTCACCCTCTTATGTAGGGACAGAACCAGAGACTTCACCCTCTTATGTAGGGACAGAACCAGAGACTTCACCCTCCTATGTAGGGACAGAACAAGAGACTTCTCCCTCTTATGTAGGGACAGAACCAGAGACTTCACCCTCTTATGTAGGGACAGAACCAGAGACTTGACCCTCCTATGTAGGGACAGAACCAGGGACTTGACCCTCCTATGTAGGGACAGAACCAGAGACTTCTCCCTCTTATGTAGGGACAGAACCAGAGACTTCACCCTCCTATGTAGGGACAGAACCAGAGACTTCACCCTCTTATGTAGGGACAGAACCAGAGACTTCACCCTCTTATGTAGGGACAGAACCAGAGACTTCACCCTCTTATGTAGGGACAGAACCAGAGACTTCACCCTCCTATGTAGGGACAGAACCAGAGACTTCACCCTCCTATGTAGGGACAGAACCAGAGACTTCACCCTCCTATGTAGGGACAGAACCAGAGACTTCACCCTCTTATGTAGGGACAGAACCAGAGACTTGACCCTCCTATGTAGGGACAGAACCAGAGACTTGACCCTCCTATGTAGGGACAGAACCAGAGACTTCTCCCTGTTATGTAGGGACAGAACCAGAGACTTCACCCTCCTATGTAGGGACAGAACCAGAGACTTCACCCTCTTATGTAGGGACAGAACCAGAGACTTCACCCTCTTATGTAGGGACAGAACCAGAGACTTCACCCTCTTATGTAGGGACAGAACCAGAGACTTCACCCTCTTATGTAGGGACAGAACCAGAGACTTCACCCTCTTATGTAGGGACAGAACCAGAGACTTCACCCTCTTATGTAGGGACAGAACCAGAGACTTCACCCTCTTATGTAGGGACAGAACCAGAGACTTGACCCTCCTATGTAGGGACAGAACCAGAGACTTCTCCCTCCTATGTAGGGACAGAACCAGAGACTTCACCCTCTTATGTAGGGACAGATCCAGAGACTTCACCCTCTTATGTAGGGACAGAACCAGAGACTTCACCCTCTTATGTAGGGACAGAACCAGAGACTTCTCCCTCTTATGTAGGGACAGATCCAGAGACTTCACCCTCCTATGTAGGGACAGATCCAGAGACTTCACCCTCCTATGTAGGGACAGAACCAGAGACTTCACCCTCTTATGTAGGGACAGAACCAGAGACTTCACCCTCTTATGTAGGGACAGAACCAGAGACTTCACCCTCTTATGTAGGGACAGAACCAGAGACTTCACCCTCTTATGTAGGGACAGAACCAGAGACTTCACCCTCTTATGTAGGGACAGAACCAGAGACTTCACCCTCTTATGTAGGGACAGAACCAGAGACTTGACCCTCCTATGTAGGGACAGAACCAGAGACTTCACCCTCCTATGTAGGGACAGAACCAGAGACTTCACCCTCTTATGTAGGGACAGAACTAGAGACTTCACCCTCTTATGTAGGGACAGAACCAGAGACTTCACCCTCTTATGTAGGGACAGAACCAGAGACTTCTCCCTCCTATGTAGGGACAGAACCAGAGACTTCACCCTCCTATGTAGGGACAGATCCAGAGACTTCTCCCTCTTATGTAGGGACAGAACCAGAGACTTCACCCTCCTATGTAGGGACAGAACCAGAGACTTCACCCTCCTATGTAGGGACAGAACCAGAGACTTCACCCTCTTATGTAGGGACAGAACCAGAGACTTCACCCTCTTATGTAGGGACAGAACCAGAGACTTCACCCTCCTATGTAGGGACAGAACAAGAGACTTCTCCCTCTTATGTAGGGACAGAACCAGAGACTTCACCCTCTTATGTAGGGACAGAACCAGAGACTTGACCCTCCTATGTAGGGACAGAACCAGAGACTTGACCCTCCTATGTAGGGACAGAACCAGAGACTTCTCCCTCTTATGTAGGGACAGAACCAGAGACTTCACCCTCCTATGTAGGGACAGAACCAGAGACTTCACCCTCTTATGTAGGGACAGAACCAGAGACTTCACCCTCTTATGTAGGGACAGAACCAGAGACTTCACCCTCTTATGTAGGGACAGAACCAGAGACTTCACCCTCCTATGTAGGGACAGAACCAGAGACTTCACCCTCCTATGTAGGGACAGAACCAGAGACTTCACCCTCCTATGTAGGGACAGAACCAGAGACTTCACCCTCTTATGTAGGGACAGAACCAGAGACTTGACCCTCCTATGTAGGGACAGAACCAGAGACTTGACCCTCCTATGTAGGGACAGAACCAGAGACTTCTCCCTCTTATGTAGGGACAGAACCAGAGACTTCACCCTCCTATGTAGGGACAGAACCAGAGACTTCACCCTCTTATGTAGGGACAGAACCAGAGACTTCACCCTCTTATGTAGGGACAGAACCAGAGACTTCACCCTCTTATGTAGGGACAGAACCAGAGACTTCACCCTCTTATGTAGGGACAGAACCAGAGACTTCACCCTCTTATGTAGGGACAGAACCAGAGACTTCACCCTCTTATGTAGGGACAGAACCAGAGACTTCACCCTCTTATGTAGGGACAGAACCAGAGACTTCACCCTCTTATGTAGGGACAGAACCAGAGACTTCACCCTCTTATGTAGGGACAGATCCAGAGACTTGACCCTCCTATGTAGGGACAGAACCAGAGACTTCACCCTCCTATGTAGGGACAGAACCAGAGACTTCACCCTCCTATGTAGGGACAGAACCAGAGACTTCACCCTCTTATGTAGGGACAGAACCAGAGACTTCACCCTCTTATGTAGGGACAGAACCAGAGACTTCACCCTCTTATGTAGGGACAGAACCAGAGACTTCTCCCTCCTATGTAGGGACAGAACCAGAGACTTCTTCCTCTTATGTAGGGACAGAACCAGAGACTTCACCCTCTTATGTAGGGACAGAACCAGAGACTTCACCCTCTTATGTAGGGACAGAACCAGAGACTTCACCCTCTTATGTAGGGACAGAACCAGAGACTTCACCCTCTTATGTAGGGACAGAACCAGAGACTTGACCCTCCTATGTAGGGACAGAACCAGAGACTTCACCCTCCTATGTAGGGACAGAACCAGAGACTTCACCCTCTTATGTAGGGACAGAACTAGAGACTTCACCCTCTTATGTAGGGACAGAACCAGAGACTTCACCCTCTTATGTAGGGACAGAACCAGAGACTTCTCCCTCCTATGTAGGGACAGAACCAGAGACTTCACCCTCCTATGTAGGGACAGATCCAGAGACTTCTCCCTCTTATGTAGGGACAGAACCAGAGACTTCACCCTCCTATGTAGGGACAGAACCAGAGACTTCACCCTCCTATGTAGGGACAGAACCAGAGACTTCACCCTCTTATGTAGGGACAGAACCAGAGACTTCACCCTCTTATGTAGGGACAGAACCAGAGACTTCACCCTCCTATGTAGGGACAGAACAAGAGACTTCTCCCTCTTATGTAGGGACAGAACCAGAGACTTCACCCTCTTATGTAGGGACAGAACCAGAGACTTGACCCTCCTATGTAGGGACAGAACCAGAGACTTGACCCTCCTATGTAGGGACAGAACCAGAGACTTCTCCCTCTTATGTAGGGACAGAACCAGAGACTTCACCCTCCTATGTAGGGACAGAACCAGAGACTTCACCCTCTTATGTAGGGACAGAACCAGAGACTTCACCCTCTTATGTAGGGACAGAACCAGAGACTTCACCCTCTTATGTAGGGACAGAACCAGAGACTTCACCCTCCTATGTAGGGACAGAACCAGAGACTTCACCCTCCTATGTAGGGACAGAACCAGAGACTTCACCCTCCTATGTAGGGACAGAACCAGAGACTTCACCCTCTTATGTAGGGACAGAACCAGAGACTTGACCCTCCTATGTAGGGACAGAACCAGAGACTTGACCCTCCTATGTAGGGACAGAACCAGAGACTTCTCCCTCTTATGTAGGGACAGAACCAGAGACTTCACCCTCCTATGTAGGGACAGAACCAGAGACTTCACCCTCTTATGTAGGGACAGAACCAGAGACTTCACCCTCTTATGTAGGGACAGAACCAGAGACTTCACCCTCTTATGTAGGGACAGAACCAGAGACTTCACCCTCCTATGTAGGGACAGAACCAGAGACTTCACCCTCTTATGTAGGGACAGAACCAGAGACTTCACCCTCTTATGTAGGGACAGAACCAGAGACTTCACCCTCTTATGTAGGGACAGAACCAGAGACTTCACCCTCCTATGTAGGGACAGAACCAGAGACTTCACCCTCCTATGTAGGGACAGAACCAGAGACTTCACCCTCCTATGTAGGGACAGAACCAGAGACTTCACCCTCTTATGTAGGGACAGAACCAGAGACTTGACCCTCCTATGTAGGGACAGAACCAGAGACTTGACCCTCCTATGTAGGGACAGAACCAGAGACTTCTCCCTCTTATGTAGGGACAGAACCAGAGACTTCACCCTCCTATGTAGGGACAGAACCAGAGACTTCACCCTCTTATGTAGGGACAGAACCAGAGACTTCTCCCTCTTATGTAGGGACAGAACCAGAGACTTCACCCTCTTATGTAGGGACAGAACCAGAGACTTCACCCTCTTATGTAGGGACAGAACCAGAGACTTGACCCTCCTATGTAGGGACAGAACCAGAGACTTCTCCCTCCTATGTAGGGACAGAACCAGAGACTTCACCCTCTTATGTAGGGACAGATCCAGAGACTTCACCCTCTTATGTAGGGACAGAACCAGAGACTTCACCCTCTTATGTAGGGACAGAACCAGAGACTTCTCCCTCTTATGTAGGGACAGATCCAGAGACTTCACCCTCCTATGTAGGGACAGATCCAGAGACTTCACCCTCCTATGTAGGGACAGAACCAGAGACTTCACCCTCTTATGTAGGGACAGAACCAGAGACTTCACCCTCTTATGTAGGGACAGAACCAGAGACTTCACCCTCTTATGTAGGGACAGAACCAGAGACTTCACCCTCTTATGTAGGGACAGAACCAGAGACTTCACCCTCTTATGTAGGGACAGAACCAGAGACTTCACCCTCTTATGTAGGGACAGAACCAGAGACTTGACCCTCCTATGTAGGGACAGAACCAGAGACTTCACCCTCCTATGTAGGGACAGAACCAGAGACTTCACCCTCTTATGTAGGGACAGAACTAGAGACTTCACCCTCTTATGTAGGGACAGAACCAGAGACTTCACCCTCTTATGTAGGGACAGAACCAGAGACTTCTCCCTCCTATGTAGGGACAGAACCAGAGACTTCACCCTCCTATGTAGGGACAGATCCAGAGACTTCTCCCTCTTATGTAGGGACAGAACCAGAGACTTCACCCTCCTATGTAGGGACAGAACCAGAGACTTCACCCTCCTATGTAGGGACAGAACCAGAGACTTCACCCTCTTATGTAGGGACAGAACCAGAGACTTCACCCTCTTATGTAGGGACAGAACCAGAGACTTCACCCTCCTATGTAGGGACAGAACAAGAGACTTCTCCCTCTTATGTAGGGACAGAACCAGAGACTTCACCCTCTTATGTAGGGACAGAACCAGAGACTTGACCCTCCTATGTAGGGACAGAACCAGGGACTTGACCCTCCTATGTAGGGACAGAACCAGAGACTTCTCCCTCTTATGTAGGGACAGAACCAGAGACTTCACCCTCCTATGTAGGGACAGAACCAGAGACTTCACCCTCTTATGTAGGGACAGAACCAGAGACTTCACCCTCTTATGTAGGGACAGAACCAGAGACTTCACCCTCTTATGTAGGGACAGAACCAGAGACTTCACCCTCCTATGTAGGGACAGAACCAGAGACTTCACCCTCCTATGTAGGGACAGAACCAGAGACTTCACCCTCCTATGTAGGGACAGAACCAGAGACTTCACCCTCTTATGTAGGGACAGAACCAGAGACTTGACCCTCCTATGTAGGGACAGAACCAGAGACTTGACCCTCCTATGTAGGGACAGAACCAGAGACTTCTCCCTGTTATGTAGGGACAGAACCAGAGACTTCACCCTCCTATGTAGGGACAGAACCAGAGACTTCACCCTCTTATGTAGGGACAGAACCAGAGACTTCACCCTCTTATGTAGGGACAGAACCAGAGACTTCACCCTCTTATGTAGGGACAGAACCAGAGACTTCACCCTCTTATGTAGGGACAGAACCAGAGACTTCACCCTCTTATGTAGGGACAGAACCAGAGACTTCACCCTCTTATGTAGGGACAGAACCAGAGACTTCACCCTCTTATGTAGGGACAGAACCAGAGACTTGACCCTCCTATGTAGGGACAGAACCAGAGACTTCTCCCTCCTATGTAGGGACAGAACCAGAGACTTCACCCTCTTATGTAGGGACAGATCCAGAGACTTCACCCTCTTATGTAGGGACAGAACCAGAGACTTCACCCTCTTATGTAGGGACAGAACCAGAGACTTCTCCCTCTTATGTAGGGACAGATCCAGAGACTTCACCCTCCTATGTAGGGACAGATCCAGAGACTTCACCCTCCTATGTAGGGACAGAACCAGAGACTTCACCCTCTTATGTAGGGACAGAACCAGAGACTTCACCCTCTTATGTAGGGACAGAACCAGAGACTTCACCCTCTTATGTAGGGACAGAACCAGAGACTTCACCCTCTTATGTAGGGACAGAACCAGAGACTTCACCCTCTTATGTAGGGACAGAACCAGAGACTTCACCCTCTTATGTAGGGACAGAACCAGAGACTTGACCCTCCTATGTAGGGACAGAACCAGAGACTTCACCCTCCTATGTAGGGACAGAACCAGAGACTTCACCCTCTTATGTAGGGACAGAACTAGAGACTTCACCCTCTTATGTAGGGACAGAACCAGAGACTTCACCCTCTTATGTAGGGACAGAACCAGAGACTTCTCCCTCCTATGTAGGGACAGAACCAGAGACTTCACCCTCCTATGTAGGGACAGATCCAGAGACTTCTCCCTCTTATGTAGGGACAGAACCAGAGACTTCACCCTCCTATGTAGGGACAGAACCAGAGACTTCACCCTCCTATGTAGGGACAGAACCAGAGACTTCACCCTCTTATGTAGGGACAGAACCAGAGACTTCACCCTCTTATGTAGGGACAGAACCAGAGACTTCACCCTCCTATGTAGGGACAGAACAAGAGACTTCTCCCTCTTATGTAGGGACAGAACCAGAGACTTCACCCTCTTATGTAGGGACAGAACCAGAGACTTGACCCTCCTATGTAGGGACAGAACCAGAGACTTGACCCTCCTATGTAGGGACAGAACCAGAGACTTCTCCCTCTTATGTAGGGACAGAACCAGAGACTTCACCCTCCTATGTAGGGACAGAACCAGAGACTTCACCCTCTTATGTAGGGACAGAACCAGAGACTTCACCCTCTTATGTAGGGACAGAACCAGAGACTTCACCCTCTTATGTAGGGACAGAACCAGAGACTTCACCCTCCTATGTAGGGACAGAACCAGAGACTTCACCCTCCTATGTAGGGACAGAACCAGAGACTTCACCCTCCTATGTAGGGACAGAACCAGAGACTTCACCCTCTTATGTAGGGACAGAACCAGAGACTTGACCCTCCTATGTAGGGACAGAACCAGAGACTTGACCCTCCTATGTAGGGACAGAACCAGAGACTTCTCCCTCTTATGTAGGGACAGAACCAGAGACTTCACCCTCCTATGTAGGGACAGAACCAGAGACTTCACCCTCTTATGTAGGGACAGAACCAGAGACTTCACCCTCTTATGTAGGGACAGAACCAGAGACTTCACCCTCTTATGTAGGGACAGAACCAGAGACTTCACCCTCTTATGTAGGGACAGAACCAGAGACTTCACCCTCTTATGTAGGGACAGAACCAGAGACTTCACCCTCTTATGTAGGGACAGAACCAGAGACTTCACCCTCTTATGTAGGGACAGAACCAGAGACTTCACCCTCTTATGTAGGGACAGAACCAGAGACTTCACCCTCTTATGTAGGGACAGATCCAGAGACTTGACCCTCCTATGTAGGGACAGAACCAGAGACTTCACCCTCCTATGTAGGGACAGAACCAGAGACTTCACCCTCCTATGTAGGGACAGAACCAGAGACTTCACCCTCTTATGTAGGGACAGAACCAGAGACTTCACCCTCTTATGTAGGGACAGAACCAGAGACTTCACCCTCTTATGTAGGGACAGAACCAGAGACTTCTCCCTCCTATGTAGGGACAGAACCAGAGACTTCTTCCTCTTATGTAGGGACAGAACCAGAGACTTCACCCTCCTATGTAGGGACAGAACCAGAGACTTCACCCTCTTATGTAGGGACAGAACCAGAGACTTCCCCCTCTTATGTAGGGACAGAACCAGAGACTTCACCCTCCTATGTAGGGACAGAACCAGAGACTTCACCCTCTTATGTAGGGACAGAACCAGAGACTTCACCCTCCTATGTAGGAACATCCTATGTAGGGACATCATTATATAATGTACTCAGCACTGTGTATAACAGGATCATTATATAATGTACTCTCATTGAGCTCCAGTAACAACTGAATTTCATCTGATCCTCAGGCTTCATTTTTCACCACTGGAACTGTTCCAAATTCTGCCCTCGTTCAGCTCTTGTGGCCGATGGAATGTGCGCAGTGTCACCCTCCGGAAACCCATCCAGAGGTAAGTACATAACCAGTTCTATGTGAATTTGGGGCTTTAGGGTGGAGTGAATTTGAAACTCCCCATTTCCTCCAAAGTTCTACACCTGAAATCCATTTGACCCTCATGCCGTGTTCATGTATGTAGATGTATGTTCATGCCGTGTTCATGTATGTAGATGTATGTTCATGCCGTGTTCATGTATGTAGATCTAATAAAGTTTGTACAAATCTCTCTCCCGGACTCCGGGGCTCCTCCTCAGAATTCATCATATTGTCAGCCGAGGGATATCAACCCCAAGTTACCAAGTTGCTTCTCAATGGATTTGTACCCCACGGCTGGCTGATAAACATGTAGAAGTCTCGCTGTCACCCTAATATATAAAAACATTGGATTATTCCACATTCCTTACACAGAATTATAACTATGTACTTCACCCCCTAATATGAACTTCACCCCCAAATATGTACTTCACCCCCAAATATGTACTTCACCCCCTAATATGAACTTCACCCCCAAATATGTACTTCACCCCCAAATATGTACTTCACCCCCTAATATGTACTTCACCCCCTAATATGTACTTCACCCCGTAATATGTACTTCACCCCCTAATATGTACTTCACCCCCTAATATGTACTTCACCCCCAAATATGTACTTCACCCCGTAATATGTACTTCACCCCCTAATATGTACTTCACCCCATAATATGTACTTCACTCCGTAATATGTACTTCACCCCCAAATATGTACTTCACCCCCTAATATGAACTTCACCCCCAAATATGTACTTCACCCCCAAATATGTACTTCACCCCCTAATATGAACTTCACCCCCAAATATGTACTTCACCCCCAAATATGTACTTCACCCCCTAATATGAACTTCACCCCCTAATATGTACTTCACCCCTTAATATGTACTTCACCCCATAATATGTACTTCACTCCGTAATATGTACTTCACCCCCTAATATGAACTTCACCCCCAAATATGTACTTCACCCCGTAATATGTACTTCACCCCCAAATATGTACTTCACCCCGTAACATGTACTTCAACCCATAATATGTACTTCACCCCGTAATATGTACTTCACCCCCTAATATGTACTTCACCCCGTAATATGTACTTCACCCCGTAATATGTACTTCACCCCCTAATATGTACTTCACCCCCAAATATGTACTTCACCCCGTAACATGTACTTCACCCCCAAATATGTACTTCACCCCGTAACATGTACTTCAACCCATAATATGTACTTCACCCTCTAATATGTACTGCACCCCCTAATATGTACTTCACCCCGTAATATGTACTTCACCCCCAAATATGTACTTCACCCCGTAATATGTACTTCATCCCCTAATATGTACTTCACCCCGTAATATGTACTTCACCCCCTAATATGTACTTCACCCCCAAATATGTACTTCACCCCGTAACATGTACTTCACCCCCAAATATGTACTTCACCCCGTAACATGTACTTCAACCCATAATATGTACTTCACCCTCTAATATGTACTGCACCCCCTAATATGTACTTCACCCCCTAATATGTACTTCACCCCGTAATATGTACTTCACCCCCTAATATGTACTTCACCCCCAAATATGTACTTCACCCCGTAACATGTACTTCACCCCATAATATGTACTTCACCCCCTAATATGTACTTTACCCTAATATGTACTTCACCCCCTAATATGTACTTCACCCCCAAATATGTACTTCACCCCCTAATATGTACTTCACCCCCTAATATGAACTTCACCCCCAAATATGTACTTCACCCCGTAACATGTACTTCACCCCATAATATGTACTTCACCCCCTAATATGTACTTCACCCCCTAATATGTACTTCACCCCGTAACATGTACTTCACCCCCTAATATGTACTTCACCCCCTAATATGTACTTCACCCCCTAATATGTACTTCACCCCGTAACATGTACTTCACCCCATAATATGTACTTCACCCCCTAACATGTACTTCACCCCGTAACATGTACTTCACCTCGTAATATGTACTTCACCCCCTAATATGTACTTCACCCCATAATATGTACTTCACCCCCTAATATGTACTTCACCCCCTAATATGAACTTCACCCCCTAATATGTACTTCACCCCGTAACATGTACTTCACCCCATAATATGTACTTCACCCCCTAATATGAACTTCACCCCCTAATATGTACTTCACCCCCAAATATGTACTTCACCCCATAATATGAACTTCACCCCCTAATATGTACTTCACCCCCAAATATGAACTTCACCCCCTAATATGTACTTCACCCCGTAATATGTACTTCACTCCCTAATATGTACTTCACCCCCAAATATGTACTTCACCCCATAATATGAACTTCACCCCGTAATATGTACTTCACCCCCAAATATGTACTTCACCCCATAATATGAACTTCACCCCGTAATATGTACTTCACCCCCAAATATGTAGCGGGGCTCTGCACTCTGCATAACTAATTCCGCTTAGTAAGACATCTAGATTGCTCTTCCAGAACAACTTGATATAAGGATGCAAATACCTTCAGAATAAATCAAAGATTGTCTAAATTCAGAAAAATTCATAAATCTCCAACAAAATGAATCCTGAAAAATCCATCCAACTGCCACTCATCTCAGCTTGGACTCAACTGCCTTATACAGTGAGGGACAGAAGTATTTGAACCCCCAGCGATTCTGCAAGTTCTCCCACTTCTCCATCATGGAGGGTCTGACATTCACATTGCAGGGGATTCCCACTCTAAGGACAGAATTCAGGAGATCACATTGCAGGGGATTCCCACTCTGAGGACAGAATTCAGTAAATCACATTGCAGGGGATTCCCACTCTGAGGACAGAATTCAGGAGATCACATTGCAGGGGATTCCCACTCTAAGGACAGAATTCAGGAGATCACATTGCAGGGGATTCCCACTCTGAGGACAGAATTCAGGAGATCACATTGCAGGGGATTCCCACTCTGAGGACAGAATTCAGGAGATCACATTGCAGGGGATTCCCACTCTGAGGACAGAATTCAGGAGATCACATTGTATGATTTGTAAAGAATGTATTTGTCTCGCACGGCTGAACAGAAGTATTTGAACACCTAAGAAACAGCAAGAATTCTGTCTCTCAAAGACCTGTTACTGCCCCTTTATAAAGCCCCCTCTACTCCACTCATTCATCTCACTTAGTAGCACCTGTCTGAGCTCTTTATAGACCCCTGTCCACCCCACAGTCAGTCACACGCCAACTACTACCATGGGCAAGACCAAAGAGCTGTCAAAAGACACCAGAGACAAAATGGTGGACCTCCACAAGGCTGGAAAGGGCTACGGGGCAATTGCCAAGCAGCTTGGTGAAAATAGATCAACTGTTGGAGCAATTGTTAGAAAATGGAAGAGGCTAAAGACGACTGTCAGTCTCCCTCAGACTGGGGCTCCATGCAAGATGTCACCTCGTGGGGTATCACTGATGAGAAGAAAGGTGAGGAATCAGCCCAGAACTACAAGGGAGGAGCTGGTCAATGACATGAAGAGAGCTGGGACCACAGTTTCACAGGTCACTGTCGGTAGAACACTACGCCGTCATGGTTTCCAATCATGCATTGCACGGAAGGTTCCCCTGCTCAAGTCATCACATGTCCAGGCCCGTCTGAAGGTTCCCCTGCTCAAGTCATCACATGTCCAGGCCCGTCTGAAGGTTCCCCTGCTCAAGTCATCACATGTCCAGGCCCGTCTGAAGGTTCCCCTGCTCAAGTC